>NC_071496.1:18413346-18740631 GCF_028500815.1 Rissa tridactyla
ATCAGTAAATTAGGTATGTAAAATATTTAAGTACAGATGGATTGGCAGTCAATACTCTACTATTTACTGCACTTAAAGTTAGTATGGGATATCTATAGTAAGCTTCCACAATAATCTTTGTATCTTGAATGTTACATGCATGCGAAAAGTGTCGCTTACCAACCCATCAATGTCTGGTGTCAGGTAAGAGATCTCTCAGCCTTGAGGAGTAACCTTGAGAGGCGTCCCTACTCAAGGGGAGATCACCATGCAGCCAGCTGCTATGGAGGGAGAGCTCAACAGACCCTGATGTCTGCAGATATTTATCAGCCCAGTCTCCAGCCAAACTGTTTTTTGTGAGTTTGGGGCTGGGTTCTTGCCGATAGCCTCACGCAATGGGATTAACTTTGGTTAGGTCTACTTGCTGAGCATCTGCCTGGACCAAAGTTCAGTTAGTTCAAACAGGAGGAGTGCATCTGTCACACCATGGTGTCCTTGGAGCTTTCTGTTTAGTCTGGTCTCACTGGGTGCCCATTGCCATGGTATCTGGGCATATTCCTTCAGTTCTGCCTGGCAGAGATGTCTGTAGTGGCTGCTCTGTGCATGGGGTTTTGCTGGATGCAGTGCCCTACTCTTTGGGGAAAGGAGATTGGTCTTGTCCAGGTGACCTTGAAGGCATCCACCTGTCCTGCTTGAATCTGTGTTTGCCACAGCCCCCTCTGTAACACTGACTTGAGAGGATATCCTGAAAGCAGAGCGAACCCCGAGCTCTCCTTTCATCCCAAATGGACAGGGCGGGGGTTTGGCAATTCCCCAGCATCCACCAAGGCTTTCCAGCATCCCTGTGAGCCCTGGGGGGCTCTGGAGGGGCTAATTGCTCGTTAGGGTTAGGATGTGTTGGGGATGTGAAGGTGTCTGGAGGCCCTGCACAGCTGGCCAGCTGTGGGGCCACATCTGGAGCATTGGGGCTCCAGATTCCCAAAGCCATGTCCTGTTGACCATGGTGCTGGGCAGAGAGGATTCATCCTGTCTCGTGGTGCCCAGAGCTGCTGCAAGGCACCAGGATAAAGCTGTTTGTGGTTGTCTTTGTTGTCTCTGGCTTGACCATCGCAAAGCAAATACATTCGAGCCTGGTCGGGGATGGCAGTGGTTTAAGGTGAAAGCGAAACTTGGCAAACGCCACCCTCCAATTTGTTAGAAGAGAGCGAGCAAAAAGGAAACCGTTACAGCACCATGTAATTAGGAAGCAAACGAGGAGAGTAGCAGTGTCTCTGCGTGAGAAAGGGCTGGAAGAATTAACACTTAAGAAAATACAGCCCCAAACTAATTTACTCCTTTGCTTCAGCATTCAATAAGGGCAGTGGCACTGAATGTACAGCCTGAAGGAGGGTGGAGAGTGGGAAGGAGAAATTGCTGCTGCTGGAGGAGAACAAAAACTCAGAGCATTCAATGTGCTGGGCTTGGGGTGAGGGGCCGAGCTGCTGCATGCTGTGACAGTGGCTGGGCTCCTCTTCAGCAAACCACCATCTTTAAAGCATTACTCAGGCTGGAGCAGTATTGAATGACTGGTGTTTGTGAAGGGGTCCCGGGGTGCCTGCAGGTACATCAGTGTTTCCTCTCAGTGCCAGGGGAGGAAGAATAGAATCATAGAATCTTCATGGTTGGAAAGGACCTTTGAGATCATCGAGTCCAAACATACACACACACACACGAAAAAAAAACCAAAACCAAAACCAAAACAACCCCAACAGCCTACAATCTCTGCCACTAGAGCATGCCCTGAAGTGCCAAATCTAGACGTTTCTTAAATACCTCTAGGGATGGTGACTCAACCACCTCCCTGGGCAGGCCGTTCCAGTGCCTGACCACTCTTTCAGTAAAGGAATTCTTCCTAATATCTGATCTAAACCTCCCCTGCTGCAACTTCAGACCATTTCCTCTGGTCCTGTCATTATTCACCTGGGAGAAGAGGCCAACACCCACCTCTCTCCAACCTCCTTTCAGGTAGCTGTAGAGGGCAATGAGGTCTCCCCTCAGCCTCCTCTTCTCCAAGCTAAACCTGCCCAGCTCCCTCAGCCTCTCCTCATATGACCTGGTCTCCAGAAACCTCACCAGCCTGGTAGCTCTCCTCTGGACCCGCTCCAGCACCTCAATGTCCCTCTTGTACAGAGGGGCCCAGAAGTGAACACAGTACTCGAGGAGAGGCCTCACCAGTGCCGAGTACAGAGGCACGATCACTTCCCTACTCCTGCTGGCCACGCTATTCCTGATACAAGCCAGAATGCTGTTGGCCTCCTTGGCCACCTGGGCACACTGCTGGCTCATGTTAAGCTGGCCGTCCACCAGCACCCCCAGGTCCTTTTTCTGCTGGGCAGCTCTCCAGCCACTCTTCCCCAAGCCTGTAGCGTTGCTTGGGGTTGTTGGGACCGAAATGCAGGACCCGGCACTTGGCCTTATTAAACCTCATACAGTTGGCCTTGGCCCATCGATCCAGCCTGTCCAGGTCCCTCTGTAGAGCCTCCCTACCCTCAAGCAGATCAACACTCCCACCTAGTTTGGTGTCGTCTGCAAACTTACTGAGGGTGCACTCAATCCCCTCATCCAGATCATTGATAAAGATATTAAACAAAACTGGCCCCAAAACTGAGCCCTGAGGGACACCACCGGTGACTGGCCGCCAAGAGGATTTCACCCCATTAATCACAACTCTCTGGGCACGGCCATCCAGCCAGTTTTTAACCCAGCAAAGAGTACACTTGTCTATGCCATGATTCGCCAGCTTCTCCAGGAGAATGCTGTGGGGGACAGTGTCAAAGGCCTTACCAAAGTCCAGATAGACAACGTCCACAGCCTTCCCCGCCTCCAGAAGGCGGGTCACATGGTCATAGAAAGAGATCAGGTTGGTTAAGCAGGAAGGTTAATTTTGGAGCAGGTGGTGAAGAAAGTGTCTAGGGAGGAGGATTCCTGGAGGACGTAGGGGTGGGTACTCGCATCTGCTGCACGTGCCTCCCCACGCGTATGTTTGCATGTACAGGCAGAGCTTCTGGAGAAGTACTATTTCAGCACTGGCTCTGACGAGGCTTTTCCTTTAAGAGGCAGGCATGTGCCAGCATGTGGGCTCCTGCCTGCATGTGCAGGTGGGTGTCAAGGGGGCTTTGGGAGACGTTTGCCACATCAGGGAATCCACTCCTGGGACTTGTGCGTGCCCCCACCACGCTCATTGCCTTGTCTGCTTAGTGCAGCATCGTGTATCTTCCGATGCCCCCACTGGATCTCCTGCCCTAGCAGAGGGGGATGCTCCAGCTGCTCTCCCTGCTCGCTGTCAGGGTGACATTCCCCTGGCCAAACAGGGTGAGGAGGGCAGCCCTAATTTCCCCCTCTGCCGGGGATGTGAGCACCTTCCCTCCCTGCCACAGGGAGGGCTGGCCCCGAGCGGCAGGCCTGTTCTGGCAGATGGAGGGACTGGCTGCAGGGGAAAAAGCCCTTGGCAGCCAAAAAACCAGGGGGACCATTTTCCTTGGTCTCCCAAATTTATGCCCCTCAAACAATGTGTTTGCTCTGGGAGCGGTAAGGGAGGGTATGGGTCTCCCCATGTGGGGGACCTGCAAGGGATATCCGTGTGCTAGCGCAGCTCCCTGGATGCCAGGACCTGCGAGACCCGGGCTGAGACCCACCAACTCATCTCATGCAATGCTGGGCAATGGGGAGAGGAGGTGACGAGGCTGGCAGAGCCTGTTGTGCCCAGCCCATTGGAGGTACCCGGGGGAGATGGGGTGGCTTTGCTGCTCCAGAAAGCAGAGGAATGGACAGGGTGAGGGGGAATCTGCCTGACATTTTTGTCTCTCCTCCTGCAGCCACGTTGCCATGCCAGTACAGCCGTTGCCATGCCAGTACAGCCATTGCTATGCAAGTACAACCATTGCCATGCCACACTGAGGGTATTGGAAGAGGATGTCAGATTGCTTTGAGGATGAGGAGATGGGAGATGAACCCGGGGTGATGCTGTGGCCTCTGAATCCCACCTCGCTGCCAGCCCAAGGACCTGCTGGGCATGGTGCAGTGCCCAGGCCAGCTTGTAGGGGACCAGGCGGTGACGGAGGTGTCATTGCCTGTGGGAGTGGTGGTCCCCAGGGCTGGGTCCTGGCGGGTCACTGGCCTTGTGTCGCTCCCCTGGCATTGCTTGTTGCTCAGGGCGCTGAAGGGATGACCTGACAGTAGCCTGGTATGTCTGCAGTGGTATTTTAGCAGCCGGATTTATAAAGTCATCAAATAAAGAAGCCAGGATTATTTGACAAGTCCTTTTGAACACTGTTCTGGTTCTGGTGGGGATAGAGTTAATTCTCATAAGGAGCTGGGACAGGACACAGGTAAGAGGTTTGACCCAAACTAGCCAAAGGGGTATTCGATACCATGTGATGTCATGCTCAGTATATAGCTGGGGGAGCTGATGGAGGGGGGGACAGGAATTGTCGCTGGGGAGCGGGCTGGGGCTTTTCCGTGTTCCGGTCAGTGAACGGTTGTACATTAATCATGTTTTGTATATTCCTTTATCAGTATTATTGTTGTTGTTATTATTGTTGTTTTCCCCTTTCCTTTTCTGTTCTATTAAACTGTGTTTATCTCAACCTACGAGTTTTGCCTTTTTCTTCCAATTCTCCCCCCATCCTGCTGCTGAGCGGGGAGTGAGCTTTTCCCGAGGAAGCACTCGGTATAATCTAAGTCTTACCCAAAGGCGTCCCTATGGGGGGGAAGAGAGGCTCAGCCTGTCGACTGATCCCGGAAGTCAGTGATGTAATTCTTTATGATGGTGTCTTCCCTGGGTATCCCCCCTCTCTCGGGCTATTTTTATACTATTTGTTATCTTCCAGGTGGAGTTTGAGTGACTTTAGTCATACATACTTTTATCATGATTGGTGTAAAATTCTCTTGCTTCACAATTAAAGGTATAGTTGACGAGAAATTCAGGGCGCAGACTCAAGAAGGAGTGGTCGCACCTTGGAGGCGGGTAGCCTTCGGGATGGAGGTGTGTTTTGGTATTATAATGAGCAAAGTTCGCACAAAGGACAGCATTTCATCAAAATTTGACAAAATGTTGGCTCCGAGTATCGAACGGGCAGCTAATTGGCAGCTTATCTGTTTCATGGTATCATCCCATTCCCGTATCTGCTATACATCATAAGGTAAAGCCACGGAATAATTGCATCCCATCCCGTCCCTCATGTAGCTTCACAAGCATCCTTATCAGGGAATCACAGGTGTTGTATTCTTCATGCCAGCTGCGGCTATTTTCTACCTCAGAAGCCTCTTGATTTTATACTTTTCCTTAATGTGTGAACAATGCTGTATTTTTGTATTTTTAGCCAATTTAGTATTTATTCCACAGCCCCTCACTACAGGAAAGACATTGAGGTGCTGGAACACGCCCAAAGAACAAAGCTGGCGAACGGTCTAGAGAACAAGTCCCATGAGGAGCAGCTGAGGGAACTGGGGTTGTTTAGTCTGGAGAAAAGGAGGCTGAGGGGAGACCTTATTGCTCCCTTCGACTACCTGAAAGGAGGTTGTAGCAAGGTGGCTGTCGGTCTCTTCTCCCAAGTAACAGGTGATAGGACAAGAGGAAACGGCCTCAAGTTGTGCCAGGGGAGGTTTAGATTGGATATTAGGAAAAATGTCTTCGCAGAAAGGGTTTTCAAGCACTGGAACAGGCTGCCCAGGGAAGTGGTTGAGTCACCATCCTGGAGGTATTTAAAAGACATGTAGGTATAGCACTTAGGGATATGGTTTAGTGGTAGACTTGGCAGTGCTAGGTTTATGTTTGGACTCAATGATCTTAAGGGTCTTTTACAACCTAAATGATTCTGTGATCCCACCAGCAGTAAAGCCACAGCTTTTGTTTTACCAATAACACAATGCTTCGGTATCTACCATATAACCAACGATTGTGCTGTGATTAAATCACCATGGAACTGTACTTTATCCATCAGAACATAGAGTATGGGCCTAACAAAATGGGAACAAATGGCAAACTGTCAGTGTTGATGCATGTATTGTATGGAAACAACAAGCACTTATTTGTGAAAACACCACCGTTAAGGCCCAAGATGTCTGTCATTTTGAAATACATCCCACTGAAACCCCTGAAACTGTACTTGTATACGTTGGAAATGGATGTGTTTGCATGATAATCCTTTGTGATTCTATATTTATAGACAACACCACAGTAGATATACACAAACACTCAAATATCTGTATTTGTAATTTGACTGAAGTTACAGGATGCAACTTCAACTATTCGGCTCCCGTTACAACCCACCAATTGTTAAAATGTAGCTACACACTGTATCAAGATTTATTACCTACCCCCATTGGCATGAATCTCACAGTGGTAAGAAAAAAACCCCAAACTGTCACAACATGATGACCTGCATCAATTGCTAAAACTAGTTCACAACAACAGACAAAGAACCCAAATTACCATCTATAATGAAGCAGAGGAGATACACCCCATCCTAGAAAGAGTAAAGAAAGATGGAGAACATCACTGGTGGGAAACCCTCCTTGGATGGTCACCAACAGCAACTGGAGCTTTGAATTTGATGTTACACAGTTGTAGTCTTGTTAATCTTTGTAGCTTTGTGTTTATTGTTAACCCTTTGTTTATATATCAAATTATGGCACTTACCTCAACATAATAGCTATGAGTGAACATGTCAATATTAAAGAATGAGAAAATCTGATATATTAACTTATTTAGCAGCCTATCAAAAAGGCGATGTCTTTACCATCTGTGGTACCACCATTTATGGCACAGAGGCAAGAGGTGACCATACCACCACACTGCGAAGTAAAGTGGATTGACTATAGTCATGGGGTGGATAGTGTGACAGATGCACTCCTCCTGTTTGAACTAACTGAACTTTGGTCCAGGCAGATGCTCAGCAAGTAGACCTAACCAAAGTTAATCCCATTGCGTGAGGCTATCGGCAAGAACCCAGCCCCAAACTCACAAAAAACAGTTTGGCTGGAGACTGGGCTGATAAGCGGCCGGAACTGCATGAACACAGAAAATTTGACTACGAATCAACCACTTTATGCTATAAATATCTGCAGACATCAGGGTCTGTTGAGCTCTCCCTCCATAGCAGCTGGCTGCATGGTGATCTCCCCTTGAGTAGGGACGCCTCTCAAGGTTACTCCTCAAGGCTGAGAGATCTCTTACCTGACACCAGACATTGATGGGTTGGTAAGCGACACTTTTCGCATGCATGTAACATTCAAGATACAAAGATTATTGTGGAAGCTTACTATAGATATCCCATACTAACTTTAAGTGCAGTAAATAGTAGAGTATTGACTGCCAATCCATCTGTACTTAAATATTTTACATACCTAATTTACTGATTAGAACTCAATAAACTGCTAGATCAGATCTGAGTGATCTCTGACTTCTCCTGCAACACATGGAAACTCCAAGGACTGCCCTCTGGGCCAGAGACATGAGAAAGGTGCTTGACTTGCACATGGTGACCCATAACGCACTGCTCTGAGAACCACTGGCCGCTTAATACGTCCCCCACCATCTATGTCCTATCTCCCCACACTCTGCCTCCGAGCAAGAAACAGGCACAGAGGAAAAGCATCCTTGCTCCAGCCAGGGCACCAGATGCTGTTGGTCCCTGCCAGCATCCCCTCCCAGTTCAGCCTCAACACTGGCTGGTGTCTCAAGCTCCTGATGAAAAACTCCAGACAGGCCTTTCACACTGGCAGCAGCCAGCAGTGACTTGGAGATCCACAGAGCCACCACAGGATTGGTACAGCGCTATACAGCAGGGCCAAGGGCTGGCAAGCACAAAGTCCCACAAGAATGAGATGAGATAGCCAGGGCCAGACAGCCTCAAACATCTCCGCTGCTCAAACACAGCTCCACAGGCTGCAGAGGGCAGGGGATGCCCTTCAGAAACACAGGTCAGCAAGTCACAGCTCTGCCAGACACTGACTCCTCTTTGCATGTTCTCCTGGCCAAACCCTAATATCGCCCCAGCTTGCAAAGACAAGACTGGGACATCTCAACATCCTCCAGTGCTCCAGAGGGGCCGCTTGGAAATCTCCCTCCCTTCTCTTCTGTACAGGAGATCTTTATGGCTTTACCCACCCACCATCCATGATCCCCCCAGACCAAGGAGACAGGATGCTCAGGAAGCAACAAAATCGGAGGGGTTAGTAGTTATGGGCAGAGAGAGAAGCAACCTGGCACCGTGTCGTGGTTTAGCCTCAGATGGCAACAAAGAACCACGTGCCGCTCGCTTGGGCCTTCCCAATACAGGAAGAATGGGAAGAAAAAAAAGGCAAGACTCTTGGGTTGAGACAAAGGCAGTTTAACAGAACAGCAAAAGGAACAAGAAAACAACAACAATAACACGGACAGAGGAATATACAAACACGATTACTGAACCGCCACTCACCGACCGACCGACCAGACCCGGGAGGCGACTTCCTGCCCCCTCCTCAGGCAGCTCAGGATGGGCATGGCTCACATGGCATGGAATACCAGGAAGAATTAACCCTATCCCCGCCGGAACCAGGACATTATCCACCCCTTATTCCATACCATCTATGCCATGCCCAGATCTTACAGGTTCCAATGAATTGACACCTGTAATAAACAGCCAGATCCCTTAAACAGAAATGGCACTTATTTTATTATAGGGACAAAGTCAATAAAGCAAAAGCACAGCGCTGGGTGCATGACTCAAGTCAGAGGCACACCAGCTAATACTTCACCCACGTCTTATATACATTCAATATTGCATACATATTCACTATTTTAGGCAGAGTAATTGTTTATGATGATTGATTATCATTAGTCCCTTTTCTCTTCTATTTGTGCGTTTCCTTCTGGCAATTGTTTCTGAGGATCGATGATCTTCAGTTCCCTTTTCCCATGCATCTGTTTCCTTCTGGTAGGATCAGCTCCCTTTTCCCATGCATCTGTTTCCTTCTGGTAGGATCGATTATCATCAACTCCCTTCTCCTATGCATCTGTTTCCTTCTGTTAATCACTTGTGGAGTCTTTTGGAGAAGTTCTCTTTTGTTTCTCTCGGATGTTTTTCTTCATAGTTGCTGTTAGTTGTTATCTTTGAGGTTTCTCATGTTTCCTAATTTACTAAAGGTTAGTTATCCTTATAAATCAAATATTTATAGCCTTGTTATTATGGCAAAAGCCAACAATACCTTCACTATTTTTCACACCACCACTTTCCCCTGTTATATATATATACACACATATATATTCATGCAGATATAATGCCCTTAGTTTATGGGCCGTCCCTCCAAAGTGTCCGTTGAGTTCATTTAAGCCATGGCTTTGGGCTCCATCTGTTAGAACAGTCTCTCAGGGCAGGTGAGATGCTGTGTGGTGCTGGCCTGTTGCATGCTGTATTTCCGGAGCTTGTGACTGGTGCACCCGGTGTGGCTCATGCACACGGTCCGTGGGCTGAAGATGTAGATCTTGAGGAAGTTGCTGGGCGCCAGCTGCTGAGGTCAGTTCTTATCCCATCACCCCTGTGCCTTACTCGTAGTAAAACTGATAGCAATTATAGTAATGAGTGACAACAGTGACAGGGTTACTTAGCAATTAACAGCACACAATTTGATTCATTGGCTATTCTCACCCAAAATCAGATCCCCATGAGGTACACATTGGACTTCCCCATCCTTCCGCATCGCCCACCAAGTGCACCCAGGTCCTTGGGCAAAAGCAATCCCACGGATGGGTTTGCCTTTGCCTGAGGCAGGACTAACCCAGACTGTCTTCCCTAGCATATTCTTCATGTGCACTACAGGGACTTTATCCCCTTCTACGGTACGTGGAAGTTTTGATTGGGCAGGGCCAGCTCGATTGGTAGATCCCCTGGTGTTAACTAGCCAGGTAGCTTTTGCTAAGTGTGCATCCCAATGTTTTAAAGTCCCACCACCCATTGCTCTCAGTGTAGTTTTTAACAGTCCATTGTATCGTTCTATCTTCCCAGAGGCTGGGGCGTGATAGGGGATGTGATATACCCACTCAATGCCATGCTCTTTGGCCCAGGTGTCTATGAGGCTGTTTCGGAAATGAGTCCCGTTGTCCGACTCAATTCTCTCTGGGGTGCCATGTTGCCACAGGACTTGCTTTTCAAGGCCCAGGATAGTGTTCCGGGCAGTGGCATGGGGCACAGGGTATGTTTCCAGCCATCCGGTGGTTGCTTCCACCATTGTGAGCACATAGCGCTTGCCTTGACGGGTTTGTGGCAGTGAGATATAATCAATCTGCCAGGCCTCCCCATATTTGTATTTCAGCCATCGTCCTCCATACCAAAGAGGCTTCAAACGCTTGGCTTGCTTGATTGCAGCGCATGTCTCACATTCATGGATGACCTGTGCAATAGCGTCCATGGTCAAGTCCAACCCTCGGTCACAAGCCCATCTATACGTCGCATCTCTTCCTCGATGGCCTGAGGTGTCCTGGGCCCACCGAGCTATGAATACTTCACCCTTATGTTGCCAGTCCAGATCCACCTGACCCACTTCAATCCTAGCAGCCCGATCCACCTGCTGGTTGTTCTGATGTTCCTCCGTGGCCCGATTCCTGGGCACATGGGCATCTACATGGCGTACTTTCACAACCAGATTCTCTATCCGGGCAGCAATATCTTGCCATAGGTCAGCAGCCCAGATGGGTTTGCCTCTGCGCTGCCAGTTGCCCTGCTTCCACTGCTGTAACCACCCCCACAGAGCATTTGCCACCATCCATGAGTCAGCGTAGAGATAAAGTACTGGCCATTTTTCTCGCTCGGCAATGTCCAAAGCCAGCTGAATGGCTTTCACCTCTGCAAACTGGCTCGACTCACCTTGTCCTTCACTGGCTTCTGCAACTTGTCGTGTAGGACTCCACACAGCAGCCTTCCACTTTCGATGCTTTCCCACAATCCGGCAGGACCCATCAGTGAACAGGGCATATTTCCTCTCATTTTCTGGCAGTTTATTATATGGTGGGGCCTCTTCCACACGCGTCACCTCCTCCTCTGGTGACATTCCGAAATCCTTGCCTTCTGGCCAGTCCATGATCACTTCCAGAATTCCTGGGCGACTGGGGTTTCCCATTCGAGTTCGCTGTGTGATCAGTGCAATACACTTACTCCATGTAGCATCAGTTGCATGATGTGTGGTGGGGACCCTTTCTTTGAACATCCAGCCCAGCACCGGCAGTCGAGGTGGTAAGAGGAGCTGTGCTTCTGTGCCAACCACTTCCGAAGCAGCTCGAACCCCTTCATATGCTGCCAATATCTCTTTCTCTGTTGGAGTGTAGTGGGCTTCGGATCCTCTGTATCCCCGACTCCAAAACCCTAGGGGTCGACCTCGAGTCTCCCCTGGTGCCTTCTGTCAGAGGCTCCAGGTAGGGCCGTTCTCCCTGGCTGTGGTGTAGAGCACATTTTTAACATCTTGTCCCGGCCGGACTGGCCCCAGGGCCACTGCATGGACTATTTCCTGTTTGATTTGTTCAAAAGCTTGTCGTTGCTCAGGACCCCATTTAAAGTCATTCTTCTTCCGGGTTACTTGATACAGAGGGCTTACAATTAAACTGTAATCTGGGATATGCATCCTCCAAAAACCCACAATGCCTAAGAAAGCTTGTGTTTCCTTTTTACTAGTTGGTGGAGATATAGCTGCTATTTTATTGATCACATCCATTGGAATCTGACGGCGTCCATCTTGCCATTTTATTCCTAAAAACTGGATCTCCTGTGCAGGTCCCTTGACCTTACTTTGTTTTATGGCACCACCAGCTTTCAGAAGGATTTCGACTATTTTACTCCCTTTCTCAACAACATCTTCTGCTGTGTTGCCCCATACAATGATGTCATCAATGTATTGCAGATGTTCTTGAGCTTCATCCTGTTCCAGTGCAGTCTGGACCAGTCCATGGCAAATGGTGGGGCTGTGTTTCCACCCCTGGGGCAGTCGATTCCAGGTGTACTGGATGTCCCTCCACGGGAAAGCAAACTGCGGCCTGCACTCTGCTGCCAAAGGGATTGAGAAGAAAGCATTAGCTATATCAGTCGTGGCATACCACTTGGCTGCCTTGGACTCCAGTTCGTACTGGAGTTCTAGCATGTCTGGCACGGCAGCACTCAGTGGTGGCGTGACTTCATTCAGGCCACGATAGTCTACAGTTAGCCTCCACTCTCCATTAGATTTTCGCACCAGCCATATGGGACTGTTAAAGGGTGAGCGAGTCTTGCTGATCACTCCTTGAAACTCTAGTTGACGAATCAGCTTATGGATGGGAATCAGAGAGTCTCGGTTAGTGCAATATTGACGCCGATGCACCGTTGTGGTAGCAATTGGCACCTGTTGTTCTTCGACCCTCAACAACCCCACAACAGAAGAATCCTCTGAGAGACCAGGCAAGGTAGACAACTGTTTAACTTCCTCCGTCTCCAAGGCAGCTATGCCAAAGGCCCACCGGTACCCTTTCGGGTCCTTAAAATACCCTCGAATCCACACCGTCCAGTAAACCCGGTTGTCCCTTTCCTCCACCTGGCCGGAGGCAGGGCCCCTCTAATCCTGGTCATAGTATCCATTACTCACTTCTTGCAGAAATGACTTGGAAGTTCCTTCAAGAGGATCAGAAGCAAGATCAGGCCTTCTGCTCTGCCTGGGGAAATGCCTGCTGGCAACTGGGGCGGCACTTTTCCTGGAGGGATCCCCTTTTGTGGTTGTCCTTCCTTGCAACTCCTGTACCCGTGTCCGCAGGGTCCAAGTAGGTTGTCCATCCCACTTCCTCACGTCCTCTCCGTGGTCACGCAGGTAGAACCACAGGGTGCCTCGTGGTGTGTACCCTCTGTGCTCTCTCTCTCTTGAGTGGGGAAATGCCTGCTTCTAATAGCTGAGACGCTGGCCCGTACAGGTGGGGAGTAGGACGTATTCTCCTCAAGTTGCTGGACCTTCCGCAACAGTTTCTCCACAGTTGAGACAAGGGGGGAAGAGAGACTTTCTTCATATCGCCGGAGCCGGCCAGCCACCTCATCCACCGTTGGTCCCTCTTCACCTTTCCATTCCATTACTGCCAGGGAGTTGGCATATGACGATGGTGCGCTCCGTACAAACTTCCGCCACATGGGCCTTGTGCATTGCACCTCATCAGGGTCTGTGGGTAAGTCTGCATTGTCCAAGTCATAATAAATCATCTCCCGCACGGCTAATTCTCTCAGGTACTGGATACCTCTTTCCATGGTAGTCCACTTGCTTGGTTGACATACAACATCCTCACTGAAGGGGTACCTCTCCCTCACGCCTGACAGGAGTCGCCTCCAGAGGCTGAGGGCTTGGGTCTTCTTCCCAATTGCCTTGTCAATACTGCCTTCCCTAGACAGGGATCCCAGCTGCCTGGCTTCCCTACCCTCTAATTCCAGGCTACTGGCCCCGTTATCCCAGCACCGGAGCAGCCAGGTGACAATGTGCTCGCCTGAAAGTCGGCTAAAATCCTTTCGCATATCCCGCAGCTCACTCAGGGATAGGGATCGGGTGATTATCTCTGGTTCTGCCTCTTCCTCCTGTCCTCGTGATGACCCTGGTTCATCATCATCTCTTACTAAGCGAAATGATTTCTTCGTGTACTACTTCTTCTGTATGGGGACAACTGATACTGGTATGGCTTGGTTCCCTGGTTCAGTGGCAGTGGCTGCCGTAGGGGTTGCAGTAGCCGCAGTGGCGGCCACAGGGGTCGGAGTAGCCGCAGTGTCTGCTGATCTGGTTTCCATCTCTTCCCCCTGAGGGTGCTGCATAATTCTGAGCAGTGCCTGGTAGATACTGGCCAGGGCCCAGCACAGTGCGGCGAGTTGTCCCTCTCTAGAATAGCCACAGCATTTTCCCTTCAGATATTCTACTACTCTGTCAGGGTCCTGTAATTGTTCAGTGTAGGAATGTATCTGAGAGAAAATGGCCATGTGAGCCAGCCTCCCTACTATGAGAGATTAGATTAAGAGCAAAACAGGTGGTAGAAGATGGAATTAGTACATGGGAAAAACGGGAACTGAGAAGGTAGAAAACATGCTGTGCTAATGACTAAGCAATTTACTATGCGAATTCTTGTAACCAATCTGATGTGTGAATGAACTGCATGGACAGCGCGTGGACAGTGTAACTAGCTAATCAGAAATAAGCGAGTCGCATGTACGGCTACAACACAGGGTATAAAAGATGATGATCTATGCTTAATAAATGGCTTCTGTTGATTCACATTGGATCGTCTGGAGTCCAGTTATCTCTCCTCAGTTCAGGGGTGAAGTCCCAGACCATTGGAGGCGAGAAGTTCTCTAGGTACCTGCCCATGTTCTCCCACATGCCATGCCACCCCTGACTATCCAGCCTCGGAGCAGATCTCTGGGTGGTAGTCTTAAATAGCTGTTTAACCCTAAACAAGACCTGGAACGTATTCAGGAGACCTAGCAGTAGGACCAGGCTGGTTTGAGCATCCCAAGGATATTCAAAATTCTCAAAAGCTGTCATACCTGACCCGAAGGAGAAAAGGGAGGCAAAAGAGCTGGGGAAAGTGTCCCCCCCTGTTTCCCCCACAGACTGGGTGTAATTATTAATAAATTCTGAGAGATGGTGCCCAAGGTACGGACAGGACAGCAACACCACATAAAAGCCCCAAAGTAATTGTCTTAACAAGTGATGTTATCATATCATAAGCCGATATTGGACAGGACAGCAAAATGATAATCCTCATCCCTCTCCCAGAAGTAACAAAAATCATCACAGCTAGTACATAAGCCATATAGGAATTTACATAACACAGCCATGAGAACAAACCAAGCAACATGATGACCAGCGACTATTTACCTAATAAAATAAATGCATACGACAAATTCATTTTTCCAAGCTCTAGTTGGATTCTGTCGTTATCTCAACCCTTCGAGCCCCACGTTGGGCGCCACAAAGGACTGTCGTGGTTTAGCCTCAGATGGCAACAAAGAACCACGTGCCGCTCGCTCGGGCCTTCCCAATACAGGAAGAATGGGAAGAAAAAAAAGGCAAGACTCTTGGGTTGAGACAAAGGCAGTTTAACAGAACAGCAAAGGGAACAAGAAAACAACAACACGGATAGAGGATCCCCCGCCACTCACTGACGGACAGGACCGGGAGGCCCCAGCCCGCTCCAAGCTGCGACTTCCTGCCCCCTCCTCAGGCAGCTCAGGATGGGCATGGCTCATATGGCATGGAATACCAGGAAGAATTAACCCTATCCCCGCCGGAACCAGGACACACTGCTGCAGCACCATTGGAGCCTTCTGCCCCCAGCATAAGATCGCGTGCCATCCCTCTGAGCACCACCTGCCATTGGGCCAGGGCAGTCATGGGGAAGGTGGTTTGGGATGCACTGAAGAGGGGGCAAGATCAGAATAAAGGCAAGCCAACTTGTTCTTTCAGAAAACTCTACTTGCCAGACAACCCCCAGGTCTTTTTTTTGTTTGTTTTTTTTTTGTTTGTTTGTTTTTTAAGAGGTCACAGATTTGGTAGCATCACAGAAGTATTAAGCTTCCTACAGCAGTCAACTGGGTACCACTTTGTGTCCTGATGAACCCATTGGATCTTGCCATCGTCAGCTCATTTAGCAAATTAAGGATTAGATGCCAGGCAGATCTGCAAAAGGAAAAGCATCAAATGGACAGACTCACAATAGACGCAGCAGGGTTTGTCTCCAGCCTGCACACTATCCATCTCCAGCTGTAACCCTCAGGGCCAGCATCCCTGCTGGAAACACCCATGGATGCCCCCTGCCCTGAAAAGCAGGGACTCGGGATATGTTTCAAGGCCAAAATTCCAGCCATCCTGTCACTTGAGGAGAGGCCAGAAGAGCTCAGTGCACTTGGCACCCAAACACAAACTAGAAATAACTTGGTTAAAACATAACTTGGAGAGCGCCATCCCCTAGGAGGAACTATCAAGCACTACAGGACTCCTTTGCTGAGGAAAGCAAAGCAAAGGCTGTAAGCTGAAATGGAACCAAGCACGGAACTTCAGCACATGTCCTCCACGGTGGATGCAGATGGGTCCCCAGGAGTGACCAATGGTATTCAAGCTCCCCAGCATGGCTTCCGGGGGGGACGACACATGAGGTTGCAGATGGGTAGTGAAGAGGATGCCAGGGCCACAGAGATGCTGCTGGCTCTCAGCTACCATTGCCCTGTCTCACTGGGGAGCATCTCAACCAGAGTCCAGCCACTCTGGATTCAAGTCTCATGCCTACCACTTGATTCCCATGGCAACCTAGGACAACTCACTGTACTCTAACATCCACAAGCCAGGGTGGTGACACCACCTCTCCTCTTTTACCTGCTCAGACAGGGGGTTTACAGAGACTGCTCCCACAAGAGGCTTTCCCAGCCTTGCTCTTCCACAGGTTCTGCCCCCAAAAAGCACTGCCACATCCCCACATTGCCCTTTCCATCCCACTCACTCTTGCCCCCAGGTTTTGGCTACTCCAGCAGAGTCTGAGCACAGGTGGGGGCAGGAGGGGACTGGAAAGGACCCAGTCCTCCCACACACCACTGCCATGCAGATATGCTTGCATCTCCCCTGCACACCTTATGTGGGCAGCAGGAAAGCCCCAGCCCACTCATCCAGGGGGGGTTTGCAAAGGTCAGCCCAAGAAGAGGTCTCCAGCAAGGGCCACATGCCAGCACCAGCTGGGAACCACTCAAGAACAGACACAGGAAGGGAAAAAAAAAAGAAAAAAACTCATCTGGCAGCACAGACATTGCCAGGAGAGGAAGCAGCAGGTTGAGATAAGGACACGGCTCATTATACCACCCCCACAGGTACAGAGCACCAAACAGAGCAGCCAGCTCAGCTGCCACCAGCAGCACACTAGCAAGGGGAGGCAGCAGCCAATATCCTCAGCCCCAACAGGGGAGGGGAAAAAAAAAACCAAACAAACCCAAACAACAAACCACAAACACCATCATTAGCCCTAATAGCCACTTCCATCCCCTTCCTCCCACATGCTCTCAGGAGGCCAGGCAGGCTCTAGTGAGACACAGCACCATGAGGACATGGGAAATGCTGCTGGAACAAGCTCTTCCAGTGTTGTCACTGTCCTTGGAGGTTTTCAAGGCCAGCCTGGATAAAGCCTCAAGCAGCCTGTTCTGACCTCATGGCTGACACTGCTTTGAGCATGAGGACTAGAGACCTCCCAGGGACCCTTCCTATCTGGATTATCCCATTCTCAGAGCTGGGCAGGCCCAAGCCCGCTGCATGCTGGGGCTACCAACAAAGTCAGGATAACTGGGAGCCAGCAAGAGCCGCTCTGGTTCAGTGGTTTCCTCAGGGGACACACCAGGGGCTGGATGAGCCCCAAATAACAAGGTCCCCATACCCTCAGGACTGGGCCTGCCTTCACAGACAGCAGGAACTAAAACCCAGACCTGATCTGGAAGGCAACCCCCCCAAATGTGTGGGCGTTGCTCTCGCCATGGAGAGCAGAGTACAAACCTCGCTGCTGCCAAGCCCAGTGTCCTCAGATGCATCTCCTGAACTCACCCAGCCACAGTTGCCAGAGACTTCCCCATGCCACATTGACCAATCTGATTGATAGCCATCTATGATGGCATGACTGGCTGGGTGGATGAGGGGAGAGCAGTGGACGTTGTCTGCCTTGGCTTCAGCAGTCTCCCATAACATCCTCATAGGTAAGTTTAGGAAGTGTGGGTTAGATGAGTAGACAGTGAGGTGGACTGAGAACTGGCTGAATGACAGAGCTCAGAGGGTTGTGATCAGCGATGCAGAGTCTAGTTGGAGGCCTGTAAACAGGTTATTTTCTCCTCACTCTTTCCAGTTGCAGGCAGTGACATTGGAAGGAACAGACGCATCCAGTCCATTAATACATGGCTCCGTGGCTGGTGTCGCCACCACAATTTTGGGGGTTTTGATAATGGGATGGCCTACACAGCACCAGGCTTATTGGCATCAAATGGGAAACACCTTTCTCAAAGGAGGAAGAGGGTCTTTGCCCAAGAGATTGTGGGGCTGATCAACAGGGCTTTAAACTAGATGTGAAGGGGGAGGGGGATGATAATATTAGGCTTGTCTGTGACAGGCTGTGGGATAACACATCAGGGTTAGAGGGATGGGGTACTAGTAAGGACCTTCGACCTGTTGCCTGGAGGCATGCTACTTCACAGTCAAAGTCTTACAGAGATGAGCCAGGTGCTCCTGAGGTAGTCCAAGTCAACAGGGAAACACCTGTGAAACACCCCAAGGGGTGCTCCTCCAAGAAGGCATCACAGCCAACAGCCCGGCTGAAGTGCCTCTACACGAACACACACAGCATGGGCAACAAACAGGAGGAGTTGGAAGCTACCGTGCTGCTGGAAAGCTACAACATAGTGGCCATTACTGAAACCTGGTGGGACGAATCCTACAACTGGAACGTGGCTTGTTTCTCAAGACAAGCAGGTTTCCTAGGACAAGAGCTAGGACACTGGGTCCAGATAGCTCCACCGGCCAGGAGCCACCTCGCTCCAGATCTAACCCTGACCAGGATGTCACAGAAATCAGGAGGGCAACTCACATGGCAAAAGCCCAAGCACACTTTCCCCTCGGAAGGGGATGCACGATGGGGCTTTGCAGAGAAACAATGCTTGGCTATGCAGCTTCACTGCTAGCTGGTCACAGCTGCAGGCACTGCTGTTGCAGAGCTGGGTCACACCAAGGCAAACACATCAGGATTGGTTTTAAATGCAGCCCCCTAAGCCTTGCACAAGACCCAGGCTTCAGGGGGACCCATGGCTTTTTCCTGACGAAAAAGGATACCCTGAGGCAAGTCCTTGCACCATTCTAGGACTAAAGCACCTCAGCTGACACCAAGGCAGGGAAGCCTCTGCTGCAGAAATAATGAGCCTCAGCACATCAGGTGTTTGATCTAGGTACAGCACTGTCCCTGGGAACTAGATACTCACCCCATCAGACACCCTCAGACTGCCCCATGCAGTGACTCTGCAGGGCTCATTCTGCCTCCCTGTCCCAGCCAGCCCCATGTGAAGCAAGACACTGCCTTAGCACAGGCAGGGCTTTCAGGAAGTTCACACTGTCCTCCAGCCTCACCAGCACAGCCAGGCCACAGGAACACACCTTGCTCCAAGGAAGGAGATAGCTCAAGTGCCTCCCTACCTCCCTGGAGGGCTTCACCCTCCAGCACATCTGCTCCCAGCAAGCTTCTCTTCTTATTTTTCCACCCTGGGACAGGCCAGGAGCCCACCTAGCACTTCCCAGCCCCAAAACCGCAGGAAACATGCTTCAGCATGACCCAAGTCCTGCCTGCAGCCAAGCGCCCACTCAGGACAGTCATCACCACACTAGGGAGCAGCAACAGGCTGCCAGGCCCTGCACAGGACCCTCCCCCAGCAGGCCCCAGGACCTGCACATCCCAGCCCCAGAGCTGCCCTGGGTCGGGGAGCCCCTAGCCCTCACACAGCCCCAGGACCCACATGAGCACCACAGAAATGCTCCTACAGGTCTCATGCCCTGCCCCATACAGGCGGGAGACATGCCCTCAGCCCACTCTGACCCACTAGAGCCTATGAAGCCCCCACCCCACATGGAGGCCAGCCGCATACCCACTCATAGTTATGGCCCCAATCCTAGCCTCACACCCGGGCACGAGGGGGAAGAACTTGACACTCAACATCCCAGTGACACCACAGCCTTCCAGAAAATTCCCCGGCCCATCCCACCGCTATAAACAGCCAGCGCGGCGCAGCAGGGCGGGTGCCTGATCAATGAGAGTGCTCTGAAGGGGTGGTACCGGCTTGAACTTCCCAATGGGCGGTGGCCATAGGGAGACGGGGCAAGCCAATGAGCGCGGCGTGATGGCTGACCCACCCATACCCTCGCACCCCCCTACCCACCCCCACACCCCGACCCAACAGGGTGGGGCACGGCACGCCGGCACGGCACGGCACGGCACGGCACGCGCGCGCGCGCGGGCGGGCGGGACTCCCCTGACGGGACAGCGCAAGCGGTGAGTGCCGGGGCGGTGGCGGCCCTGCCCCACTGCACTGCCCTACAGCCTGTCAGCGGCACTGGCGTCTCGGTGGGAACGTGGGCTCGGCCCCTCCGCCCCCTGCGGTGACAGTGTGCCCCACTGGGGCGGGGGGGTCAGTCCCTCTGCCCTATGGACTGACAGGGTGCTGCTGAGGGGCGGGGGGGGTCAGTCCCCCTGCCTTATACGGTGACAGGGTGTCGATATAGGGCTAGGGGGATTAGTCCCTCTGCCCTATGGGGTGATAGGGTGGCTCTATGGGGCTGAGAAGGGAGGTTAGCCCCTCTGCCCCCATGGGGTGACAGGGTTTCCTGGTGGGGCTGTGGATCAGGGTTAACTGCTCTGCCCTACCTAGTGACAGGGTGTCCCCGTGGGTCTGAAGGGGGTGGGAGGAAGGGGTTAAACCTCCCCCTCCCTGGGGCATCCCTGTGGGGCTGGAGAGGGTGGTGAGATGAGGGTTAACCACTCTCTCCCCTCCTGCTTTGGAGGGAGTAATGTGCCCTGTTGGAGCTGTGTGGTGTGGCCAGGAAGGGGTTGAACACACACACTCCCCGTTGGGGGCACCAGTGTATCCCAGTGGGGCTGAACCAGGTGGTGAGGAAATGGGTAACAAGCAACTTCCCCCCAGGTAACAGTAATGGGGTCAGAGGGGCCGGCAAGGAGGGGGTTAACCTCTGTCCACAATCGAGGCGGGTGTGAACCCCTCCCCCACGAAGGTGACAGCTTCTCACTGAGCCCCTAAATGGGACACTGGGGGGGGGGTATGGGGGGGCTTGACCTCATCCCCACACCAGTGGGGGTTAACACTCCAGTGTGGCTGGAAGTGGGGGACCCTATATGGGGAGACATTGAGTGGGGCTTGACCCATCCCCAGGTAGGCTCGAATCGGGGCCGTGCAGGCAGAGGCAGTGAGGGGAGGGTTAACCCAGTCCCCACGAAGGTGTCTGCACCCCAGTGGGGCTGTCGGTGGGGAGGGGGAGGCAGGCAGGGGGTGGGGGCTGGGGAGGGGATGATTCATTTCAGGTAGTCATGACATTGCTGCCTGGTTCCCTGTGGCTGCCAGGCGGCACAGGCACTGGTGGCTCTGCCTGCCCCAATGCTCAGAGATCCCTTCTGTTTCCCTGACCAAACCCGGGATACGCTGCCATGCCGGCCCGGCCATCCTGCTTTTCTGGAGCCGCACCGAGAGTTATGCACCCACCCCGGCTTGCCAACCCCGATGCTCAGCTCTCAGCGTCCCACTGGACCCCAACCCCTGGGGAAACAGTGGGTAGGGGGCTGTCACCTGCCTGGTGTTTTGCTTGCCAAGGGTGGGATGCAGGAGCCGCCTGGTGATGTCCTGGCTACGGCTGCCCTGTTTCGGTGGTGGGCATCCAGAGAGGATGCTCTCTACGGCCCTTGAATTATGGTGACGGACAGGGGAGACATGGTGGCATTGGATTTCCTTGGCGTGTCTGAAGGTGACTTCTCAGAAATAGGTTTTGCACTGCTGGGCAGGGAGAGCTAGGAGCCCGCAGCTGGCGGGCAGCTCCAGACACTGGGTGGGAGCATGGTGGTCAGACCCCTTCTTCTGGGGGGATCAGTGCCGGCACCCAGGGAGGGGGACACAGGGACCCCTGCACATCAGAAGGGGAAAACCAGGGAGGTGCAAGCTGGTTAACACGACTTTTTCTGCCTGGCAGATTACTGCTACCCTACTTTTCTTCCTCCCCTATTAGCCTTGTGGGTGCACAACCCTGGGTGTGAGCAAGTAATTTCTGGGGACCCCAGGGGCTCCTCGCTCTTGCTACTTGGCAGCAGAAGAGGCTATGTGGTGAGCGTGATGGTAACAGGGCAACTGGGGTCCAGGCACCTTGCTGCAGCGGGGTGGGAAGTGCACAAAGGATGTCAGCTCCCCACACCACACTGATGCCTGCTCACCCACAGTCAAAGCTGTTTCAGAGCTGTCCTGGGAGTGGAGGTTGGAGCCAGCTGCAGCCACCAGGCTGGAAAGGAGTTGCCTTTTCAGCGTGCTGGAGGAGCCAGAGGGGGAGGCTCGCCACAAGAGCATCGCTTGGCAGCAGCAGCATCCTTGGCAGGAGCTGGCACCTTTCTCTCCTCCGTCCCCCTGCCACTCTCTGGTGCCTCCCATCTGGGCACACAATGGTGCCTTCGGACAACCGTGATGTTTAAAATAAAACTAGAGCCTTTAAAAATGACAGCTTGGACTCTGAATGTGTTCATAAAGTTTTGGTAAGTGGGTTTCTGCTTCTCGCCCTCGTTACCGAGGAGCGACGTGCGATGACACCCAAGGTGCCAATTGGTGCCCATCTCCAGTGCATGGCATCCTGCAGTGACCTTGCACCCCAAGACAGAAAAAGATCTCCCCAGTGCTGCTGCCTGCATGGGTTTGTTCCCTTACATGTCTGCTGAGCAGAGGGATTATGTCAAATGATCACTATTCAGCTGGCACGCTCATCCAGAGGTTGCATGGGCGGATGTCATGTGCAGGGCTGTAACAAAGATTTATTTTTTTATTTAATTCTTGTGGTTGCAAGAGGAGGATGGAGGCTGGGCTGTATTGGCAGGGCCAGCCCCGGCTGGGGAAAGTTTGTGGTTTTCTCCACAGCTGGGTGGCTGCAGCTTGTCCTAAGGCATCCTGGTTGGAAGGGTGAATGCAGAAATTGCTTGCCCACCTGAAACCCGCCTTGCGACACCTTCCCCACTGCTCCCGAGGGGGTTAAATGGGAAGGCAGGAGAGGATGACTGAGCAGAAGGGGGAGAGGAGAGGTAGTGGTAGCAAGGTGCAGCTGAACCCCTGGGAGGTGTGAGGGATGGAAGGAGGCTCTTCTGGGACAGAGTCGTGTTTTACCACTGCACATATGAGTATTGCCTCCGGAGCGTGCTTTAGCCCACCAAGTCACCTGCTGGTGTCTGGTCCTCACCAGCACAGTAAACTGCAGCGCGGGGCTGAGTTTCAGCAGAGAAATTCCCCCTTCCCTGAGCCCAGACAGACAAAGGGCTCCCCAAGCTGGGAGAGCATCACCCAGCAAGCATCCCCACCCCAGCCAAAGATACCTCAGCAGTCAAGACCAGAGATCTTGAGGGGGGCGACAGCATTTTGATGGGGTGAGGCATACTTTTGTGGGAAGCACCGTGGTGTTTTGGATGGGCAGGGTGGTCCCAGTGGTGCCCTCAGATTGGGCTGTGCAGGGTCGGAGCTGAACACTGTGATCCCTGGAGGGAAAAATTGAAGGTTTGAGACCTCTGCATCTCTTGAGCTGGGGTACAACGGGGTTGTCTTCAGTGCTGCCTCGCTTGCCCTTGCTGCAGGAGGGTTGGCATCATCCAGACAGGGACCAAATCCTGGTCCTAGTTGTGGGGAGCCCCTGCCCCACACCAGAGGCTGCTGTGGGGTAGGGAGGTGCTGGGGTGACCTTTGGTGGGGGGATCGACAGGTTACCTCTCAGACCTCCCCTCCCTCATTGCTCGCCCCAGGGTCTCCTGCAGCCCCCTGGCCCCACGGGGAGGGCAGATGGGGAGGTGGAGGCAGGCAGGGGCTAGAGTATCCCCTAGCACCTGTGTGGGCTGGGTGGCAATGGTGGCTCTGCACGGGAGCTGGCGGGCTCCTGCTGGGAAGCCAGTACCAAAACGTGCTGGCATTCAGGAGCTGCCACGGGAGACACTGTCAGATGCTCTTTACGCACACAGGGACCTTCTGTCTCTTATGTGCCCCCCTGGGCTGCCTCACACATCTTCAGGTACCCCCATCTACCTTCTGCGCCATCTGTGCCCGTCAGCCCTTCTGCATTGGGTGCTTTAGCCCTCCTCCCCACTTACAGCAAAGTAACCGCTCCGCAGCTGGGGAAAAAAAGAGCAGAAGTTGATGGTTCGGATCAAGGAGGCCAATTTCCAAGCCCCTGTAGCAGCTATCCAGCTGTAGAGGGGTTATTGCCAAAGACATGACCCAAGGCAAGCCTTGGATGCTTGGGATTGATGCCAGGGGCTCAGTGCAGCACTGTGGATGTGCACCCCCGGGGGTGCCCAGCCACCCTCATCTGAGCTGCTGGGGGGGGGGGGGGTCCCTCCATGACCTCCACCGGGAGCTTATGGATAGAGTAAGGATTGAGGGAACATCTGGTAACTTGTATGATGGTGAAGGAAAGGGCCAAGGCTCACACCTGATGTGGAAATCCATCTGCTGAAGGGACTTGACTGGCTGGGGCTGCCCAGGGGTGTTTGGAGCAAGGATGGGGTGAGAGGATGAAACCTGGACCATAGCGGGGAGCAGGACATGAGCACAAGGACTTAGCAGAGAGCAGCAGGTCTACTGGGGGCAACACCTGGAGAAGAACAGGGCCAGGGGCAAGCACCAAGCTGTGCTGTGTGAGGCAGGGCACGGCAGGCCAGATTTGGGAGGGACAGGATTTTGCCATCAGAAAACTGAAGGGCAAGAAGCAATGGGAAGTGTCGTTGGAGGAGCGTGGGGCTTGCTCAGCCTCTGCTCAGAGGAGCTGCTCTCCTGTCTCCTCCAGCTGCTCTCTGGGTTTCCATTGACCCCGCTGGTGTTTGCTGCTCCAGCTGCGTGCCTTGGGGATGAATTAATCGACCATCCTTTTCCTTCCTTGGGTTACAGCCACCAGGTTTTCCATGCCTTAGTATAGGCATGGCCCTGGAGTAATGTGCCCTGTTACATAGTGGCCATAACTGAAACCTGGTGGGACGTATCCTGCGACTGGAATGTGGCAATTGATGGCTTATAGGCTGTTCAGAAGGGACAGGCGAGGAAGGAGGGTCGGAGGTGTTGCCCTCTATGTTAAGCAAGGGATACAGCATGAAGAGCTGTCCCTAAAGAATAGCCAAGAGGAAGTTGAAAGCTTATGGGTAGGAATTAGAGACCAAGGCAACAAGGGGAACCTTGTGGTTGGTGTCTACTACAGGCCGCCTGATCAAGGCGAACCTACTAATGAAGCCTTCTTCCTCTAACTACAGGAGACATCGCGCTCGAAGGCTCTTGTCCTGCTGGGGGATTTCAACCACCACGACATCTGCTGGAAAAGTAACATGGCGAGCTGTAGACAATCCAGGAGGTTCCTGGAGCACCTTGACGATAACTTCCTAAGACAGGAAATAGACAGCCCTACCCAAGGGGATGCCATACTGGACCTGATAGTCACCAATGCGAGTGAGCTCATTGGGGATGTCAAGATTGGAGGCAGCCTGGGCTGCAGTGACCACGCACTGGTGGAGTTCACGGTCCTGAGGAATACGTGCCAGACGAGGAGCCTAGTCAGGACCCTGGATTTTAGGAAAGCAAACCTCCAGCTCTTCAAGGAGTTAGTCAATAGGACTCCTTGGGAAACAGTCCTCAGGGACAAGGGGGCAGAACAAAGCTGGCAGATCTTCAAGGATGCTTTCCACAGAGCACAAGAGCTCTCGATCCCCAGGTGTAAGAAATCAAGCAAGAAAGGGAGGAGACCAGCATGGCTGAGCTGGGACCTGCTGGTCAAACTAAAAGGCAAGAAGGAACTGCACAGGCAGTTCAAGCAGCATCAGGTGTCCTGGGAAGAGTATAGGGATGCTGCCCTGTTATGTAGGGATGAGGTCAGGAAGGCCAAGGTGCGGCTGGAGCTGAACTTGGCAAGGGGTGCTAAGAATAACAAGAAGGGCTTCTACAGGTATGTCAGCCAGAAAAGGAAGGTTAAAGAAAGCGTACCCTCCCTGATGACCAAGAATGGCAAACTGGTAACAACAGACGAGGAGGAGGCTGAGGTTCTCAACAACTTTTTTGCCTCAGTCTTCCCTGCCAGCCTCTCTCCTCACGCCTGCCAAGTTGAAGGACTGCAAGATGGGGACCTGGGGGACAAAGTCCCTCCCACTGTAAGTGAAGACAAGGTTCGTGACCACCTGAGGAACCTGAACATACACAAGTCTATGGGATCTGATGAGATGCATTCCAGAGTCCTGAGGGAATTGGCTGATGTGGTTGCCAAGCCACTCTCCATGATATTTGAAAAGTCATGGCAGTCAGGTGAAGTCCCTGGTGACTGGAAAAAGGGAAACATCGCACCCATTTTTAAAAAGGGGAGAAAGGAGGACCCTGGGAACTACCACCCTGTCAGCCTCACCTCTGTGCCTGGGAAGATCATGGAACGGATCCTCCTAGAAGCTATGCTAAGGCACATGGAAGACAGGCAGGTGATTCGAGACAGCCAGCATGGCTTTACTAAGGACAAGTCCTGCCTGACCAACCTGGTGGCTTTCTACAATGGAGTGACTGCATCAGTGGACAAGGGAAGAGCAATGGATATCATCTATCTGGACTTCTGCAAGGCCTTTGACACGGTCCCCCACAACATCCTTCTCTCTAAGTTGGAGAGATATGGATTTGATGGGTGGGCTGTTCAGTGGATAAGGAACTGGCTGGATGGTCACATCCAGAGGGTGGTGGTCAATGGCTCAATGTCCAGATGGAGAGGGGTGACAAGTGGTGTCCCTCAGGGATCCGTACTGGGACCGGTGCTGTTCAACATCTTCATCAATGATTTAGACAGTGGGGTCAAGTGCACCCTCAGCAAGTTTGCCAATGACTGTGTTCAGTTCTGGGCCCCTCTGTACAAGAGGGACATTGAGGTGGTGGAGCGTGTCCAGAGGAGAGCTACCAGGCTGGTGAGGTTTCTGGAGACCAGGTCATATGAGGAGAGGCTGAGGGAGCTGGGCATGTGTAGCTTGGAGAAGAGGAGGCTGAGGGGAGACCTCATTGCCCTCTACAGCTACCTGAAAGGAGGTTGGAGAGAGGTGGGTGTTGGCCTCTTCTCCCAGGTGAATAATGACAGGACCAGAGGAAATGGTCTGAAGTTGCGGCAGGGGAGGTTTAGATTAGATATTAGGAAGAATTCCTTTACTGAAAGAGTGGTCAGGCACTGAAACGGCCTGCCCAGGGAGGTGGTTGAGTCACCATCCCTAGAGGTATTTAAGAAACGTCTAGATTTGGCACTTCAGGGCATGCTCTGAAGGGCAGAGATTGTAGGTTGTTTGTTTGTGGGTTTTTTTTTTTTGTGTGTGTGTATGGTTGGACTCAGAATCACAGAATCACAGAAACTTCAGAGTTGGAAGGGACCTCTAGAGATCATCTAGTCCAACTCCCCTGCTAAAGCAGGATTGCCTAGAGCACATCCCTCAGGACTGCATCCAGGCGAGTCTTGAAAATCTCCAGAGAAGGGGACTCCACAACCTCCCTGGGCAGCCTGTTCCAGTGCTCTGTCACCCTCACTGTAAAGAAGTTTTTCCGTGTATTAGAATGGAACTTCCTATGTTCTAACTTGTGCCCGTTGCCCCTTGTCCTGTCACTGGGAACCAATGAAAAGAGTCTGGCACCATCCTCCTTCAACCCACCCTTTAGATACTTATATGCCATAATAAGGTCTCCCCTCAGTCTTCTCTTCTCCAGGCTAAAGAGTCCCAGCTCTCTCAGCCTTTCCTCATAAGGGACATGCTCCAGTCCCTCAATCATCTTAGTTGCCCTACGCTGGACCCACTCCAGCAGTTCCCTGTCTCTCTTGAACTGGGGAGCCCAAAACTGGACACAGTACTCCAGTTGTGGCCTCACCAGTGCAGAGTAGAGGGGCAGAATGACCTCCTTCGACCTACTGGCCACACTCTTCCCTATGCAGCCCAGGATTCCATTGACCTTTTTGGCAACAAGGGCACACTGCTGGCTCATGGATAATTTACTGTCTACCAGGACCCCCAGATCCTTCTCCTCAGAACTACTTCCCAGCAAGTCCACCCCTAACCTATACTGGTGCTTAGCATTCTTCCTCCCCAGGTGCAGGACCTTGCACTTGCTTTTGTTGAACCTCATTAGGTTTTTCTCTGCCCAGCTCTCCAGCCTGTCCAGGTCACGCTGGATGGCAGCACGGCCCTCCGGAGTGTCAGCCACCCCTCCCAGTTTGGTATCATCAGCGAACTTGCTGAGGATACACTCTGTCCCATCATCCAAGTCATTAATGAATATACTGAACAAAATTGGACCGAGTATTGACCCTTGGGGGACACCACTGGTTACAGGCCTCCAACTAGACTCTATGCCGCTGATCACAACCCTCTGAGTTCTGTCACTCAGCCAGTTCTCGATCCACCTCACCATCACCCCATCTAGCCCATACTTCCTCAGCTTCCTAATGAGGATGTTATGGGAGGCAGTGTCAAAAGCCTTGCTAAAGTCAAGGTAGATGACATCTACGGCTCTCCCCTCATCCAGCCAACCAGTTATAACATCATAGAAAGCTATCAGATTGGTCAAGCATGATTTACCCTTGGTAAATCCATGTTGACCACTTCCAATGACTTCCTGTTCCTCAACGTGTTTGGAGATGACATCCAGAATGAGTCGCTCCATTACCTTCCCAGGGACAGAGGTGAGACTAACCGGCCTGTAGTTCCCTGGGTCCTCCTCCTTGCCTTTTTTGAAGATTGGAGTGATGGCAGCCTTCCTCCAGTCCTCAGGCACCTCTCCTGTTCCCCATGACCTTTCAAAGATGATGGAGATTGGTCTAGCAATAACACCTGCCAGCTCTCTCAGCACTCGCGGGTGCATCCCGTCAGGGCCCATGGACTTGTGAATGTCCAGCTTGGCCAAGTGGTCTCTGACCTGGTCCTCCTCAACTGAGGGAAAATCTTCCTCTCTCCAGACCTTTCCCCTTGCCTCCAGGGTATGGGATTCATGAGAGGCAGCTTTAGCAGTGAAGACCGAAGAAAAGAAGGCATTCAGTAACTCTGCCTTCTCTGTGTCTTCTACCACTAGGGCACCCGTCTCATTCATCAGTGGGCCTACATTTTCCCTAGTTTTCCTTTTTCTGTTGATATACTGGAAAAATCTCTTCTTGTTGTCTTTAACTGCAGTGGCCAAGCTGAGTTCTGATTGAGCTTTGGCCCTTCTAATCTTCCCCCTACATAGCTTTGTTATATCTTGATAATCCTCATAAGTTGCTAAGCCCCTTTTCCAGAGAATGTAAACCTTCCTTTTTTTCCTGAGGTCCAGCCAAAGCTCTCTATTTAGCCAGGCTGGTCTTCTTCCCTGTCTGCTCGTTTTTCGAGACATGGGGATGGCCTTCTCCTGTGCTTCTAAGAGCACCTGCTTGAAGTATGACCAGCCTTCCTGGGCACCTTTGCTCTTCAAAACTGCCTCCCAAGGGACACTCTCGACCATGCTCCTAAACAGGCTAAAGTCTGCCCTTTGGAAATCCAAGGTGGCAGTTCTGCTGGCTCCCTGCCTTGCCTCACCAAGAATTGAAAATTCTACCATTTCATGGTCACTGTGCCCAAGACGACCTCCAACCTTTACATCCCCCACAAGACCTTCTCTGTTAACAAACAGTAGGTCCAGTAGGGCACTTCCCCTAGTAGGTTCCTTCACCAGCTGTGTTAGGAAGTTGTCTTCCACACACTCCAGGAACCTCCGGGACTGTTCCCTCTCTGCTGTGTTATATTTCCAGCAGACGTCTGGGAAGTTGAAGTCCCCCACAAGAACAAAGACTCGATGATCTCAAAGGTCCTTTCCAACCATGAAGATTCTATGATTCTATGACACCAAGCTGAGTGGTGCGGTTGACAGGCCAGAGGGATGGGATGTTGTCCAGAGGGACCTAGATGAGCTAGAGAGGTAGGCCCGAGCAAACCTCATGAAGTTCAACAAGGCCAAGTACAAGGTCCTGCACTTGGGTCGGGATAACCCTCGTTATCAATACAGGCTGGGGGATGATGTGATAGAGAGCAGCCCTGGTGAGAAGGACTTGGGGCTAGCTTGTCAGGCTAGAAAGTGTTTTTTTTAAAAGCAAATAAAAAAAACGCCCCCCACTAATGGCTTCATTCTCTCTTTGCTAAATACAAATTATGTCTCTCACATGCTGGAGGTGAATGCCAATTGCTTTCAGGAATAAAATGTTTGAAGTTCCTTTAAGGTGAAGGCAGCAGTACGGTCCCTGCAGCTGCTTTCAGCTTCCAAAAACCTGCTGTTATCACCCGGCCTCAAGTCCCAGGTCCCCAGCTGGGAGAGAGCCAGGGGGGAAGGGGGGTGACGGGACATGCCGGCAGCTACATTTAGACACGGCTCAGCCCTCCTGGCTCGGCGGGGGGGTGGATGGGATGGGGATGCGGTCCTTGCCTGACGTTAGCAGTGGCGTGGTCTGTATAATAATGTGGTGCCCTGGCTCAGGCTCTCCCTCTCCCCATCAGCCTCAGAGATGAGTCTCCCCATCCCCATTGTGGGGCTCAGGGAAGTAAAACCGGAGCCAGGGCACATCCTGGCACCAGGGCGCTGACCTCTGGCAGAAAGTGTGGACTTGAGCTGGCTCTGGTGCTGTTGGCTGGTGGGATGCTGGGAGCGGCAGCTCTGCAATAAGTGCGTGTCAGTCCGATCCCCAGCTGCCCGAGTGTGATATTCACCTTACAAAGAGCTGTATTTCTGCTTTCAGGAATAAGTATTCGGCTCCCAGCAGCATCGTCATCATGGGGAAGGACTATTACAAGATTTTGGGCATCCAGTCTGGTGCCAATGAGGATGAAATCAAGAAAGCCTACCGGAAAATGGCCCTGAAGTATCACCCCAATAAGATTAGAGACCCCAATGCCGAGGAGAAGTTCAAGGAGATTGCGGAGGCTTACGACGTCCTGAGTGACCCCAAGAAACGAGCTGTTTATGATGAGTATGGTGAGGAAGGTAAGGGGACAAGCACTGCTACTTGAAGGCAGGGGTGCTTAGTCCAAATAGGCTTTTATAGGTGAGGGAGTTTTTTCACACCCTCAGTGCACCTGGAGTTGTCCTGGTGATCCATGCCTTCCTCCGAAATAGGGCTGATAGCCGCAGAATCAGGGAGAGCAAAAGCTCTGCTGATGCCAGAAATCACCTCTCAACCTGCTCCTCCCTGGGCTGCTCGATTTTTCCACCCTGCTGGCCGGGCTCTCCCTACCCTCTGCCCCAAAGCCCAGCAGCTGTCTGAGACGATGGAAGTGGAAGGAGCTCACCTCCTGGGTCATACCTGGAGTAATTTGTTAGCAACCTTTTAATTAACCTAAATTTCCCAGTGGGGAAGTATTGCTTTTGCCTGCATTTCCCCCTGCATTTGGGCACTGGTCCCACTGTCCTCCCCAATACAGGCTGATCTACAGGATTCAAAGCTTTTCTCAATTTAAGTAAAAGGTCTTTTTTTGAAGCAAAGCAGCTGCTGTTGTCTGGGGGTTGGCACAGAGGAGGAGAGCCATTCCACCGCAGGTGGCCTTATTAGTCAAAGATGGAAGAGCACAACCCCATTCGAGGAGAGTGCCAAATAGCATCTACATTAATCAGCCCAGGGCTTGAGTGCTTAAAAGAGCAGGAGGTCTGGCAGGAACAGGCTGCTGGGTGGAAGATGCAGCCTGTCTTGTGGGGCTAGTGGGCAGGTGCATCCCTTAACAAGCCACCAGCAGAATTAACTAGTGGTGGGTTAATTCTCGACCCATTAGTTATGTCAGGGCTATGATGGATGCACCCAAGCCACGTGATTTGCTGTGGTGTAAAATGAGAAGAGGTTGTCTCAAGTGGGAAACCAGCCTTCCCCTGGAGGTGCCACTGAAATTGGACCCTGCTTGGACTGGCATCATGGGATTAAAGGTGAAACCTCCTGGCTGTACAGTCTGTTAGGGACAGAGGCTCTTCAGTTCTTGGTGAAATCCCCATTGCCAAAGACAGCTAAAATAAGAGCGAGTTAAGGAGGGAGGGAAGAGCAGCCCCCTCCTCACAGTGGGATGGGGAGTACCAGCAAAACAAAACCCCATCGGCGTTTTGGGGAACCGGCCCTGATCACACACAGAAAGCCAGGGCAGAAATGGGATGAAAAATGTGAAAAGGTTTTGTGACTAGGATGCCGCTGAGATGGCTAGACCTGTCGCAGTACAGGGACTGCCATTCACCTCCCAGGCAGTGACTTCCAGACCAGTCATGGTCCATGGCCCCACACACCTTTCATTTCCCATCAGATGCCTTTTTTTTGGAGCGGTATGGCCTGGGGATCGGCATTTCGAGGGGCTTCTGAGTCCCACATGCTGGGGTGGGCAAGGTGAAGTGAAAGGTCCCCCCACCCCAGGTTAGAAACTTCATTGATCAGAAAAGATCCCCAAACTTGCCCGCTCTGTGCTTGTCCCACTCCTATCTCCTGCTGCAGGGGGCTGGCACGAGGGACAGCCCATCAGAAATAGCCCTTCATTGTCACCGGTGTACCCTGAAAATAGTCCTTGAGCTAGGCTTGGCTTAACCCTTCCCGGGCCCTCCTGGTCAAAAATAGCCTTGCAGAGCACGTGTGACCTCTTTGGAGGCCACTTGTTGTATGCCTTGGCTGCTTGGGACTTTGGGGGTAAAGTTGCAGTGACGTAAGGCCCTGCCCAAGGTCTGGCAGGGGAGTTTCCCACAGGAATGGTTGCCAAAAGATCCAAACCTTGAACTTACCTGACATTTTATACAGTCTGTAAACAGAGAGCTGTATCCCTCCTGCTGTGTGCGAACCTGGAGGTCTGCTGACCTCCACCTGCTCTGCCACCAAGAGTCATGGTCGTTCACTGAGCTCAAAGCCTTTTCTCACATGCTGGACGTGATGCTCCTGGACTGCAGCCATTGGTGCAGCCCAAAAGACAGAGCTATTTGGGCAGAAGGGAGCCTGCCCGTGGGGAAAAATGGAGATGGGCCGGTCAGGAAATGTTTTAAATGAAAAGGCCATGAATCGGGTGGAGAGAACCAAGCAAGTGCTCAGTCAGGGTAGTGGGGACAAATCCTGAACAGCTTTTGAGCTTGCTGGGTGTAGGAGCAGGACTGCGTGTTGTGGGTTGGGGTGGTGCCTTCCTGGCCCATGGTCTCCACAGGTGGCTGGGCTGGAGGGGGTGACCTGCACCCCCAGGAGCTGCTGGAAGGGCTGCCTGGAGCCAGCAGAGACCATGCTCCCATGTGGAAAGTATGGTCCCAGCACAGCGTCCGCCCGCAAGGAGCGTTAATGTCACGTCTTCCCCCTTCTCTTCCAGGTCTCAAAACTGGAGGTGGCTCTTCAGGTAGCTCAGGGAACACTTTCCACTACACCTTCCATGGAGACCCCCATGCCGCCTTTGCATCCTTCTTTGGAGGCTCCAACCCTTTTGATATCTTCTTTGCTAGCAGCTGCTCACGGGTGTTCAATGGTTTTGACCAGGAAGATATGGATATTGATTATGATGATGACCCTTTCAGTGCCTTCGGTCGGTTTGGCTTCAACAGCATTAACGAGGTTCACCGGCGGCACCAGGAGTTCCTGTACACACAGAGAAAGGTCCAGGACCCACCTGTCATCCATGAGCTCAAGGTGTCCCTGGAAGAGATCTACCACGGTTCCACCAAGAGGATGAAGATAACCCGCAGAAGGCTCAATGCTGATGGCTGGACCATGCGGACTGAGGACAAGATCCTAAACATTGTCATCAAACGGGGTTGGAAGGAGGGAACCAAAATCACATTCCCCAAAGAAGGGGACGCCACCCCAGACAACATCCCTGCTGACATCATCTTCATCCTCAAGGACAAGCCTCACTCGCACTTCAAGAGGGATGGGACGAACATGATCTACACTGCAAACATCAGTCTTAAAGAGGTGGGTATCAGTGGGAAATTCAGTGGGATGGGAGGTGGTGCTGGGTCACAGCACATGTCAGCCAAGGAGTCAGTCCCTGTCCTGGGCTGATGAGGAAGGACCAGGTAGGTTGTGAGAGACATGAGCAGAGACCTCTGCAGAGAGGAGCTGCAGAGACCAGCTCATGCTTGGTTTTGGAGATGCTCAACCTCTGTGCCAGGTGTAGGACATGAGTGCTGCAGTCTCTTCTGAACATGCTTTGCTTCTTGAGCCAATACAGGTGGTATTTACCCATTTTCTCCCTTCCCCATATGTCTTGTCCTTCTTTTTTTTTAGTGTATTCACATTTGGAAGAGAGCCCAGATCCTCTGTAGGAACAAGAGAAAACCCAAGTTTGCTGGCATGAGTTTGGTCCCTGCTTGTTCTCATAGATGAGCCTGCTATGGCTTAGGTACTATCCAGGACAGAGAGCAGAGTCATGCAGAGAAAGGTGGTACCTCGCCCTTGCTGAGCAATGCTTTAGCCAAAACCAGCTGTTTTCTTTGGTTCTGGCTTCCCTAGATAAAGAACCAAATAAACGAAATATTCAGGTAGTGAGCAAAACCCAACATGTACAGGCTGTCAGTCCTGGAGGTCACAGCAGAGCTGGATGCATCAGAGCCAGCAAGCTGCGTGAAGGTGGGAGAGGAAGGAGAGATTGCCCAATGTCCTGGTTTGAGGTAAAACAGAACCAACTTTCTGTTCAGTAATTTTACTTCTTAGCTAGGCCTCTTCTGACTCTCTGAAATTAACAGTACAAGATGTGCCATTCACTGCCGCTGCTGTATAACTACCTTTTAATAAATCCCAGCTGGCAGCTGCATTTAACATTGACTTTTTGGCAGCTGCCATTTGCTGTTCCTTTCAGACTGTAGACACTGTCTGTCTTCTTAATGAGCTGATTTTTTTTTTCTGAAGACAGATTTATGTTCTCAAATGCATTTAATAGAAATAAACTCAATGGGTCAGGCCTGGGGGTAGGGAAACATGAGCTCGTTAGCGTGTCAGCAAGTCAGGAGAGCTTTGTGATGGCTCTGCATCCCAGCTGGGGCTGTGACCGGGTATACTGGGAGCAAGGGGCAGCCACGTGGGTCAGGCAGATCTGGGTGCTCCTGGAGCAAAAGCATATCAAGTTAACCTGCAGACTTAGGAGTTGAATTTCCTTCACGGTGTAAAGTGCAGAGGTTTATTCCTGTGGTAGCTGGATCCCCTGGCCATTCCAGAAATACTCAGGAGAGGTTGCCTTATTTATAGAGTCATACATGCCATATCTCAGATATTTCCTTCTGTGCATTCCCACATCTGTAAAATTAACCCCAAGCTGGCTGTCCTGATGTCCAGACCACATTAGCCCAGGTTCACACACTGCTCAGGCCGGAGGGACTCTCTCCCAGAGTTGTCCTTTGAGCAGCAAGTGGAGAAACCTGCTCTGGCCCCGCATGCTATTGCACCAGAAGTGCTGGTGCTGGGCCCATGGAAGCACCGGCTCTGCCGTGCTGAGCGACTCCCCAGCTGCCTCACACACACAGGGCACCTGTGATCTCCATCCAGCTGCCCGTGAGCAAGGCATGCATGCTGGCGTTTGGTTTGCACAATGCAGTCACAAAGAGAAACCGGTGGAAATTGCTGGTCCAGGTAAATTCCTTCTCTCTTTGAGCTGGACTGTCTGGTCTCTGTCCTCCCCCTCCACAAACCCAACATGCTGGGTGTCCTCAGGGAGCTGCTGGCCTGGCTGCCATCAGCAGCCTGCTGCTTGCCAGAGCAGGGTGATACTTTGCTGCTTTTATCTTCCATGAGAAGAAGTAGCTTAAGTGCTCTGGAGCACAAGCAGATGCTGGGAGCTCCCCGACTCCATATGCCACCATCTCTGTATGTGACAGAGTGCCTCATAGTACAACCTCTTCATTACCTGAGCCTATGGCTGTAGCCTTGGGTGCTCTCCTTGCACCCTTCCTCCTTGCAAGTCTGCCTTTTTTTAGCCTGAGCTTTAGTCTTTTCTGCTGCCACAAGAGCAATACAGCACGGTGTTGGCAGGCAGAGCTGGCAGGTGGTGGGTGCTGTGACCTGACTTGTGACCATGCTGGAGACCCCTTGCCAGCACCCTGGCTGCCATGGGGAGCAACACACCTGGTGCTCAGGCTGGGGGCAGTCAGGAGAGCATCCTCCTTCTCCTCCATCCCACAGACCCCTCCGCAGAGCAACCCGGGGAGGCAACACCCTCCCAGCACTCACATCCTGGCCCTGCTGGGTGCCATGTCCACCCAGACAGGGGTGGCATGGGGTGGTTGCTGCCTTGGTGAGCGCCGCTGCCTGGCTGCTGCAGAAGCCAGAGGTGTAAGAGGGCTGCCTGCCTAATGCCTGCCCTCAGCAGCCACCTGCTTTGCATCATTTACCTGGAGTCACCTTCCTCGAAGCATCTATGTATCAACGCCCAGCTGAGATGCAACCGGTGGTGACATTCCCCGCCCCCCCCCCCCCCCCGGCTTTGCTGCGAGCAGAGGAGGACCTGCCACTGTCCTAGATAAAGCTTAGCTTTCACAGTGCAGTGCAGAGTTCATCTATCAAATCCATTATGATTTAATACCTAGGGATAAACTGAGCCTCTTTCTAGGATGCAGGGTAGCTCCCATGGTTACTGGTGTTACTTCAGCAACCAGTTTCCCAAATGCTGGGAAAGTTGGGCAAGAAGAATGAAACACAAGAACATATGGCGGAAGAGCCATCACCTCTGGTTCTTGTGTCTTGGCTTTAGGAAGGAAACATTAAGATCCTGTCTGCCTTCACTGTTATTGCCTGCTCCTGCTTGCATCCCTCTGCTTGCCTTGTCCACATGTGCCCATAGGGAGTTCCTGCTCTCTTTCTCATTTTATGGCTGGAGATGTCCTTTCCCTGACACACGTGGACTCATGCAGCCCTCCATGGTGCATGATGATGGGCACCAACAAGCAGGAGGGCTCCAACATCCTTGGGTGAGCATGGGGCAGAAATGTATTGACATGGGGAGATCATCCTTCACTTCCCCCTCAACCTGCTGGAGATCCAGCCAAGCGCTCATTGCTCGCATGGAGCTGGCAATGGGCATCCTCCTGCAGCCAGAAAAGCTCTTCCTGGGAGGAAGCTCCTCCCTGTGCAGAGGAGCTGTACAAGGAGATGGCCTCAGCTCTCCTGTTCTCCGCTCACTGGAGCCCAAGAGCTGGCTCTGGCACAGGTTCCACTGTGATGGCTCAGCTGCAGAAGCTGCAACCGTTGGCACTGAGCCAGTGGCCAGCATGAGAAAAAGAGATGTTTCTCCTGCTCTGACACCAGAATCTTTTCCTGGGAAGGGGGATCCAGAACATCCTCCCATCTACCCTGCTTGGAGGGGTGAGTGCTTTGCATGCTGGGCAGGAACAAGCCTGTGCCAGCCCTCTGCTTGGGATGCTCGAGACTATACCCCTGCAAACCCCCACCCCACCCCCCCCTCCTGTAGGAATGTGTCTGAGAGAAAATGGTCACGTGAGCCAGCCTCCCTACTATGAGAGATTAGATTAAGAGCAAAACAGGTGGTAGAAGGTGGAATTAGTACATGGGAAAAATGGGAACTGAGAAGGTAGAAAACATGTTGTGCTAATGACTAAGTAATTTACTATGTGAATTCTTGTAACCAACCTGATCTGTGAATGAACTGCATGGACAGCGCGTGAACAGAGACTGTAAGCCAATCATATAGCTGCCGCTAGCGCGTGCTCTTATTGCCTGTCTATATATACTCTGTGAAAACTTGAATAAAGGGGAGAACGATCATACTCATATTGAGATTCCATCGTTACTCCGGGTCCGTCTCCCACTCCAACATCTTCCAACACCCTCCTCCCCCCAGAAGCATTGTTCTCCCTTGCCGAAAGCCTGGAGATGATCCTGCCCACATGTACACCAGAGCTGTCTGAGTTATTTAAGGATACAAGGGTTTTCTTGCTGCATTCCCACGTCACGTGACTCACTAATGCAGGCTGGCTTGTGGCTGCCGTGGCACCCACCACCCCGGCTGCTGATGGGGGCTGGGGTACAACGGGGTGGCACCCACGAAACCGGCTCTTGGCTTTGCAACAGGGACTGGCAATGGGGACCAGCCCCTCTGGGACCTCAGCTTCCAGGAAAGCTTATGGCCACACCATTGTCCCACGCCGGCATAACCTTTTGGGGGCTGTTGGTTGAGGGGAGTGGGACATGGGCTGTGCTATAGATAACCCCCAGCACCGGGCAGAACTGCTGGGCTCCGGAGGGTGACAGCTGATGAACCACGGTGGCATCCAATGATCTCAGCTGGATTTTCAGCTGCCTGAAGTTGGGCAGCGAGGCTGGGGAAGGGAAAGGGCTAAATTTAGCCTGTCTTGTTGCTGAGAGTGGCCAGGCGCTTGCTGGTGGTGCCTCCCGGGGAGCCCAGGAGATGGGGGGGGTGTCCTTCCCCCCGTGAGGCTGGGGCACCCCACTCCTGGGGCACCCTTCTCCTGCATAGCTCCTGCAGCCCAGTTTGGCTGGCACCATTACAGACCTGGGCTTGCACTGGTGAGCATGAACCGCACTGATCATGGGCATCATTCAAACAGAGCCAGGCAGTTTAACCCTGGGAGTAGCCGGTGGGGGGATGGGGTGCAGCGGTGCAGCTGGCGGGGATGATTTTGGGTGGCAGCCCCATCTGACAGTGTGTCCCCCTCTTCTCCCCACAGGCCTTATGCAGCTGCACTGTGAACATTCCCACCGTTGAAGGGCGGGTGATCCCACTGCCCTGCAATGACATCATCAAGCCAGGGACAGTGAAGAGACTGCATGGAGAGGGGCTGCCCTTCCCCAAGGCCCCCAGCCAGCGAGGAGACTTGATTGTGGAGTTCAAAATCCGCTTCCCGGACAGAATAGTTCCCCAGATGAGACAGATCCTCAAGCAGCACCTCCCGTGCTCCTAGAGTCCAGGGACTCTCCTCCAGGCAGCAATACTCCAAACACGCATGCCGCAGCATCTGGCCTGCATGGAGCAGAGGTGCTAGAGCACTTTCAAATGCAAATACCCCCCCCCACCACCACTTTCCTTTCCCAAAATTCCCATCCAACCCACGCCACCCCCCCCATCCCTCTTGGCCCATTTTCTACTCTGGCAGTGGGGAGGCTTCTGCCCTGCCCATTACAGCTCTCCTGGCTGCCAAACTTTTTAATTTTCCCCAGAGGTCCAGCTTTTCCACCTTGCACAAGCAAGCGGCATAGGCCCTTTGCCCAGGGAGGTGCATCATGTTCTGGGTTTTTATGTCACCTGCTTTTCAGGCCACTTTTCCCACAAGAGGCTGGACTTGTTGGGGTTTGGCACAGTGTAAATAGGACTCTGCAGGACTTCATATCCCCACTGTTAGCTTTCTCTTCCCCTCTTTGATACTTACTGCTGTTCAGGGTCCCAGCTGTACTGCAGTGCCGAGGAGACTGTCCCACACACGTAGGGCAGAGAGATTGCTCCTGCCCATGGTGGCCCCCTGGAGCCTGTTTCTAATCTGTGACCACGGTACCGAGTCCAACCACAGTCCGCTCTCCTGTGCCAAGCCTACAACTGAGCCTCAGCTGTGCCAAACAATGGAATATAAAGCACTTGGGGATGGTCCCATCCAGCCTGGTGCCTTCGGGCAGCACCTGCCTGTACCCTCTGCCTGGAGAGCCCCAGCAAGCAGGAGGAGGGGGTGAAAGCCCAAGGTGGAGCTTTCTTGGTCAGATGTGTTGAGTTTGCATTGATGGCTTGGGTTTTTTTTGTTGTTTTTTTTTAATATGCATATATAGAGAGAGCTCATTAGATAAACTGCCTGTTTTGGGGTTCCTGGAGTGGCACACCATGTATGTACATGCGCGCATGCACATGTACCACAAACCTGGGTGCAAAAGCAGAGCCAAGCGTGAGCAGAGCTGTGGTTTTCACTAGCGTTTGCGTTCAGCCTTCAGGATTTTACTAGGAAGAGAAATGCACGGTTATATTTTTCTACAGGGATAATTCATTCAGGAGATATTTCTGGGCGTTAGGGTGGAGCTGGGAGGCACATGAGGCAATTTGGCTTTGTTTTTAAATGCTGTATTTTTTTTAAAACCTTTGGATTTCCATTAGGAGAATTTTTATAGTTCTTACCTTTCTTGGCCCACTCTGCCTTGTGCCAGATTTTTTTCCTGGGAAAGGCTCCTATGGAGCAGGAGGCGTGTTTGACCTGGCTTTGTACTGCTCCTCTTCCACTACAGCACCACTGAGAAAACCTCTGCCAAAATATTCCCCCCATGATAGGAGTCCTTTTTTTTAAAGAGGAATCACTGACTTGAAACAGGGGGTCCTTTAGAGGGGGTGTGGGGTGTGCAAGTGTGGGGTGTCCGTTGGGGCTAGGTGCACAGCTGTACATTGTATCATATGAGGCAGGGAAGCCAGCTGGTGCTGCAGTTCTGGCACAGGGTGAGGAGACCCATTAGGCACTGCTTGCTTAATTTATCACCCTGTTTGACTGGCAAGGGTGTGCCACTGGTCCCCTCCACTGGTCCCTGTGGAGTTTGACATAGAGAAACCTGGTGGACACTGCTGGAGCGAGAAGACAGGTCAGCACACAAATGCAAGCTGCTTTGTTTTTTTCCGTTTCGATGAGACGTGAATGTTTTAGTGTTGGGGGTTTTTTTGTAATTTTTTTATTTAATGTCAGTATTGAGAGAAAAAATAAAGTATTTTAAAAAATATACCTCCTTGGGGTGTGTTGTAATGGGAGACACTAGGGCTGTGCTTGCCCTGGCCTGGGCGCAGGCAGCAGGGCCAGGGAAGGGGCTTGGCCCCCCCACCGGCACCAGGGGGAACCCCATCAGGGCTCTGCATCCCCTTGGGGTTACTGGGACACAGCTGACACAGGCAGCAGGAGCAGGGGCTGGCCAAGGAGGGTCTGAGAGTGATGGGGTAGGTTGGGACAGTGAAGGGGAGCTCCTTGATGGTGGAGGCTGCCTGAGGGGGCTGGAGAGACCTTGGTACCCAGCTCTTCTTGGAGGGGACCTATGGCTGGGCAAGAGGCAGCAGCACACGTTGTACTCAGGGACATTCCCACTGATACCAGGAAAAATGTTTGCCCGTAAGGTGCCAAGCAGGAGCAGCCACAAGGGCAAGCAATGCGAGCAAAACTCACGGGCATTGTGCCTTGGGAAGGGCCTGAGTAGAGGCTGCCAAACCCCAAATGGGGGGACATGTCTCATTGCCCCCTCCCAGGCAAGAGCTCAGGGCCATGACATCACCCCACAACAAACTAACCCCGAAGCCCACACAGCAGACAGGGCTGGGAGCAGCTAAGGGGCTGGACAGACTGGGAGGGAGCAGAGTCCACACAGGCACCCCCAGCCATGGGGGGGGGGCAGGGGATGGCCATGGGGAGGGGATGTCCTTGGAGCAGGAACACTCATGGGGAAGGGATGTCCATGAGGCAGGGGATACCTGTAGTGGAGAGATGCCCGTGATGCGGGGATGCCCTTGGGGCAGGGTTAGCCATGGGGAGCTGATGCTCGTGGGACAGGGATGCCCAAGGGGAGGGGATGCTCCTGGGACCAGGGACACCCATAGGGCAGGAATGCCCACAGAGATGGCTCATAGGGTGACCCAGACTGGGATAGGGGACATGCTGAGCATGGTCACTGCCTGCCCTCTGCTGTCAGGAGTGCCCTGCTGAGCCCGTAGAATTTTGGGGTGCTTCTAACACCGTCTTGGCTGGGGTGGGGTGGAAATATGCCCCATCTTGCACGCAGCTATGGCTGGGCTGCACATGGTCCTCTGTGGGGCCTGGCTGTAGGAACATGGCTCTGGGGTCATACGGGGAAGCCTGGGGGGGGGGGGGGGAGGGCCACAAGGAGATGCCGACCACAGCAGCGATAAAAGGGCTGCCCTCAGCTGCCCACCTCACTAATCCTGCTCCATTCAGGGCAAGTCACAGCTGACAGCACCTTCCTCGTGCCAGCTCCTTTGCAGCTGCCCAGTCCCCCCCAGCAAGGTGCTGGGCAGGAGAGGAGTGTGCCGCAGGAAGGCTCTTGCCCATGCAGGTACCAGGGATTGCTGCTGCAGGGGTGGCCCCTGGAAAAGGGAAGGGGCTGGGGTCAAACCCAGTCCCTGGTGCAGCCTGCTCTCCTGGGGCTGCTAGTGAGTGAAGATTCATGGGGGTGAGGGGGCCTAGCTAAGCTCCCTGGCTGCTGCAAGTGCTGGTTTGGTGGATACCCTCAGGTTTACACAGCTCCAGCACAGTGCAGACGCTCTCAGCACTTCCATGGGTGCTGTCCCCACCAGAAGCCATGGCCCAGAGAGAGCAGGGCAAAAAGATGAGGGTTTCCAAACCTTGTGATGGATTAATTTGCAATTAGGAGAGGTGGCAGGGAAGGCTTTGGCCTGCTGGGGGCTGGGAGACACACACACTCCCTACCATTTCATGCTTCAAGCCTCCACAGCACACAGAGACACCAGGGTGGGGCTGCTGGAGGCTTGCTGAATGGTCACAGCCCCAAACTAGCAGGAAGAAATCCACCACCAGAGCTGGGGAAGGCTTTTGGGAGAGTCCTGGAGAGCTCCCGTCATGGGTGCAGAAGCTTTCCACATGGCTGAAAGTGTCTGGTTTCCTCCATGGCTGGAGCTGCTTCTCTCAGGATTGCACTGATGAATAAGTAGGACACAATGAAAGCAAAGCCAACATCTGCATCCACCCTGCTTGGAGGAGCACAGAGCAGCAGGGAGAAGTGCAGGCGGGGAAGCAGCCCTGGAATAAAGATTGCCAGGTGCCAGTTATCCCCAAAATGGGCTGGTGTGGGGTAGGGGAAGTGCCAGCTTTCCCTGCTTGGCTCTCCTGGCCCCCAGGAGTCTGCCTACAAGAGGGACAGGCCATCCTCAACCCTGCTGTCATAGGAGACAACGGCCAGCATTTTCTCTGCAGCACAGAACAGAGGTGGCATAAGGGCAAGAGTGGTGCTGGCAGGCAGACGGCTCTGAAGTAGAACAGAGTACCTGAGCAGGGGCTACCCACCCTCCCCAGGGGCTTATATGTCTTCTTACCACAGCAGGAGGTTGTGCTATTTAAAGTGTTCCCAATTTCAGTATTTTTCTCCCCATTGCTACACCCAAGCCCTGTTCTCATGGATAGTCCCATCCTTCTGCCATTTTGAGATGAGACTCACCTCACCTGTCTCCCCTCTCTCCTTAAATCTAGCCAGGTTGATGAGGCCCTCCTAGATCTGCCAGGCTTTGGGGATGAAACTCCCACTGCCTAGGCACTGCACAACTGCTGTGGAGGAGGTTGCCCTCTCCACTGTGGCTCAGCCCCAAAGGCCTAGGGCACCCTTCTGCCACACAATCTGTATTTAAGCCTCTTTGCAGAAATTCTCAGTTACTGCACACACACCCCCCCCAAAAAAAAGCCCATAGCACATGGCCACTCTGTGCATCCTATAGCCATTGCCTCAAACAGGCATATTTGTTTGAACCTTCGGTTCAGTGCTGGGCCATATCTAGCCTGCCACACCGCTCCAGTGCGCATGAGGGCTTCTCTCATATAAAACACTGAAGTATAGCAGTAGCAGATTTTTAAGTTCAGAGATGGGAAAATAAACCAAAGAGCAAGGCAGCAACCTGTAAGTGGAAAGGAAGGATAAGAACCATGATCAGAACCAGACTACTGAGTATGAGGCACAACAACGGGCAGGCCAGCAGCAGAGAGCCATACCTGTCATCAGAAACCCACGATGGTGCAGAGGAGCCAAAGCAGCAGGAGACCCCAACAGCTCAGGGCCACCATTGGAGAAGCAAGAGATAGCTACTACCAGGCTCTCTTACTTGGTGCTTCCTGCCAAATTAGGGCAGGGGAGAGATTGCCAAACCCATTTCTTCTGTTAACTTGGGCTAAGAGGCATAAGAATGAAGAGCAACCTCAAATGCACCAGGGAAGCATGCATACAGATGGGCTCCACCAGACTGAGGAGTGCTCAGATAGCATGCAAGACATGAGGTTTATAGAGGCAGCACAAGCTACGCTTCACCAGTCCCACACAAAGGAATTGCCAGGGCCTGGCTAGAGTTTTGTGGGATTTTTATTATTTTTGTGGGATTTATTTTATACAGGCTAGCATTGTACTCTTTGCTAAAGATGCTGATTCTGCCACAAACTAGAACAGAAATTTCTCAGAAATTAAGTCGGTTCCCCTCCTTGTTAATTCTCTGACTGCCTCCCAACTGAACACTGGTCTGGATTGGTGTTTGCAGAAAAGATTCCCTGTACAAAGTCTGACATGCAGCTACACTGTTCTGACTGAGGAATGAAGAAGCCGAGAGTCATTGGATTTTTCCCCTGTACAATGTGGCCTGATGTGGAGTTTGGTCCAGAGGACAGTGAGTTAACCGTAGAGATCATCGTCATTGTCTTCACTGTACACGTTGCCCCCGCTGCCACCTCCTGTGCCTTGGCTCGGACCGGTACCGCCCTGGTTACCTGATGGGAACCTGCGTGCAGTGGTGCAGGAGGGGAGAGAAGAGATGCTGTTAAAAAGCCTCCTCACAGCTCAGCACAATCCCCTCCCTCCATGCCAACACCCTGGTGCCAAGTAGGACAGGCAGAAGAAATGGGATGAAGCCTTATGGCAGGTCACACAAAAGGCTTATACGGCTGCTGGATGTCACTGGTGTTAAAGGAAAAAAGGGTTGATGGACTTTAGCATTAACAGAGCAGCTACAACTGACCTGCAGCACAGCCTACGCCTGCCACATACTCATCTGGCTGCTGTATATGCTAGGGAGAATGGGAAAACATGGTGGAAAAGGAAATTTGTTACCCAGAATCCAACAGAAAGCTGCCTTGGTACTCTGTTCTGGAGCTGGCTGAGCCACACTGCCCTCCCCCCACTCCCCCACAGTTACCTGAAGCTGCCGAAGCCACGGCTCTGCTGTAGAGTCTGTGCAAACATCTCGTATTTCCTGATGTCGTTGTCACTGACAGAACGTCGAGCAAAGCGCATGGCCTCCTCAAAATGATCCCTGCGTATCTCGGGAACTGGGTCATCCTCCTCCACTTCCTGCAGCAGGACAGAGGGCCCAGGTGAGCTGTGTGCCCAAGCTCCGCGGCCCGACAGCCGCCCACAGCCTCCCTCTAGGCCAGGATGCTCCAATGCCCACCAAAGTAGGGGCTGTAGAGGGACACTGTGGCAGACTGAGTCAAGGCTGCAGCAGGGGCCTTCTGAGCAATGCTGACAATGAGGCACCCCAGGAGGGCCTCACCCTCCCACAAAAATGAGAACAAAGTACTCCAGCTCCATGCTCTGTGCTGAGAGCTCACTCATCTCCATCCAAGCATTATGGAGAGGAACATATCCTGCCTCACCCATGGGCAGAGGTGGGCTGCCAGTCTCATGAGCAGGAAAAGCTCAGAGTGCCCCACTCACCATGGCAGAAGGGTTGGTCTGCCTCTCACGTTCTCGCCTGATCTCACTCTCAATGGACTCACGAATGGCCAGTTTGCAGGCACGCTGGCAAATTTCTGTCAGGTCAGCCCCCGAAAAGCCATTGGTCATCTTAGCTAGGAAATCCAGGTCGACATCCTAGCAGGAAAAAAACCCAAAAAACAAACCAAGAGAGGCCTGTCCTTTACACCTTACACCCTCAGGTGACAAAGAGGTGTCTTTAGATCCCATGGTATCAAGGTGTTGCCTTAACTTTAGACAATTTTGAAAAGATGAGCTGTTAAGGTTCTTGTTTTTGGGAAAAAAGTTAACCACATACAAAGATAGGCCACACTCCCCACACACCCAGCAAGACCCCGTGAAGCAGCTATAAATCATAGAATGGTTAGGGTTGGAAGGGACCTTAAAAATCATCTAGTTCCAACCCCCCTGCTGTGGGCAGGGATCAGGTTGCTCAAAGCCCTGTCCAACCTGTCTTTGAACACTTCCAGGGATGGGGCATCCACAACTTCCCTGGGCAACCTGTTCCAGTGCCTCACCACCCTCACAGGAAAAAATTTCCTCCTAATATCCAATCTAAATCTCCCCTCTTTCAGTTTAAAACCGTTACCCCTAGTCCTATCACTACACTCCCTCATAAAGAGTCCCTCCCCACCTTTCCTATAGGCCCCCTTTAGGTACTGGAAGGACGCAATAAGGTCTCCTCAGAGCCTTCTCTTCTCCAGGCTGAACAACCCCAACTCTCTCAGCCTGTCTTCATAGGGGAGGTGCTCCATCCCCCTGATCATCTTCGTGGCCCTCCTCTGGGCCCATTCCAACAGGTCCATGTCCTTCTTATGTTGGGGGGCCCCAAAGCTGCACGCAGTACTCCAGGTGGGGTCTCACGAGAGCAGAATGCCTCTGCACTATTCATCCTCAAGAAGAGGCAGGTTGACTTGTGGATTTAGGATATCGATTTGCTCAGGTCTCAGCATTAGGAGTTAAATGAAATGCTGTTGGACTGGAAATGGAGATGGGGCACAGGTAGACCAAGACAACCAACCTCCTCCTCCTCCCCCTCAACTGAGGGAGTAGTACTGCAACCTCATTTGAAGCTTTCCTTCCCAACAGCACCTAAAAAGGTAAGCTTGGCACAAAATTTAACTATCAGTTGCATTATTGCCTGCTCCCCAGGCAAGGGACATAGCTCTTGCCTATCATAGAGTTCAGCAACAATTAACTGCAACAGATCCTCTTTAATTTCCATTTCCCACCCCTGTTTTCTACACTTACTTTTCTTTCAGAGTACAAGAATCTTTTCCATCTTGCCATAACAGGGTTTCCTGTTCCCGCACTGTGGGCGGAACTCCACTATGTGATAAAGGCTTGCTGTGCTTACACACTAACACCTAGCTTTGTTGATACCTCGTCTCAGATCTCAAGCCTCCCCCACCTCTTCATCTCCATCCTTCAGGGACTAAAGGTTTCCCAGTTCCGTACTGTGTGGAGCAGTCACCAGCCCTCTGCTCTGTCCACAGCTTGTGAGGAACACGTGCAGCACACAGCAAACCCAAGTCAGACACAGTCAGGGTGCAGATCCTACCTTGGCAACTGGTGATTTCCTCAGGTTGGCCTTAAGAATAGCAACCCGTGACTTCTCATCAGGCAGGGGAATGTAGATGAGTTGATCCAGGCGGCCGGGGCGCAAGATGGCTGGGTCAATGATGTCTGGCCTGTTGGTGGCACCGATGATGAAGACGTTTTTCTTGGTGGACATGCCATCCATCTCTGTCAGGATCTGGTTGATGACACGGTCTGCAGCACCACCACCATCTCCAATATTCCCACCTCGAGCCTTTGCAATGGAGTCCAGCTCATCAAAGAAGAGCACACAAGGGGCTGCTTGGCGGGCCTGCAAAAAGCAAATGGTAACAATTACTCCATGTTAATACCACCAGGCGAGGAGCATGCTGATTTCACATTAAGCCTACCCTACAATTAAAGCAGCTCAGAGGAGTACCAGAGCACTGCTGCCACAAGGAGAGCTTGGAGGAGCTGCTCCAGAACAGTCTCCTGCCACACAAACCCTCAATTAAATTATCCTGAACAAGCAGCTGTATTTCCCCAAAGCTAGGAGCATTGTGAACCAAGCAGAAGGGTGGTAACTCCAATGGTAACGCCTGGACCAGAACTCTCCCTGCAAGATCTGGGGATGTCAATTGGTTATTTAGGCACTCAAGTATCAGTGGGCAAGATATATCAAATGAAAGGGGGAAATCCAATCACTGTCTTCAGCTACCTAATGGGTAGTTATAGGGAAAGGGGAGCCAGATCCTTCTTCAAGATGTGCAGTGAAAGGATGAAAGACCACAGGCACAAACGGCTGCAAAGAAAATTTCAGTTAGAAATAAGGAAATAATAAAATAATTCTTCACAATGAGAGAGCTCAAACATTAGCACAAGACACAGAGAGGTCAGGGATTCTCTGTCCTTAGCACATGTTCAGAACAGGAGGCCCTGAGCAACCTGATTGAATTTCCAAGTTATCTCCCTGCTCTGGACAAACAGCTGGAACAGATGGCCTCTTATGTTCCCTCTCAACCTAACTTTTTCTCTCTCACTCTCCTTCCAACTTTGCTCTTTCAGCACCTTCCCTGACCACAGGAGTGAGGATTCCCAAAATAATCCAGAAGGATTATTCTCCACTGACAGGAGGTCACACTATCTATGGGGAAACTGGGCAGTAGGAGTGAGCTCCTTTCTAAACCATATATTTTGCAGGACAAGAATGGAATGGAATATTTCAGTTGGAAGGGATCATCTAGTCCAACTGCAGAAGAAGAACCCGTAGCATGTTTTGAAAATCTGTAGAAGGTGATGGCTAATGAGGTGTCAAAGTAAGCTTTCAGGGATGCAGAGAATATCTATGCCATCCTAATGCTAGCCTCACTGCTAAGACACTGGGGCATCCTGTAACAACAGATACAAATTGCAGCAGGAGAAAACCATTTAAATAGCTATGCTGCCAAAGAGGATTAATTCCCTAACATCAGGAAAGCAGCCTCTGCTCTCAGTCCAAGTGGGGAAAACACAAAACACACAAACAAGAACCAGGCCAGTATGACAGGTGCAGTGGAGACAGTGTTTTGGGGGTATCTCAGCACAAACATAGCACAAGGAGTAGAAGATACACTTACCTTGTCAAAGATTTCACGCACGTTAGCTTCAGACTCACCAAACCACATGGTGAGCAATTCTGGCCCCTTGATGGAAATGAAGTTTGCCTGGCATTCATTGGCAATGGCTTTGGCCAGCAGTGTTTTACCACAACCAGGTGGCCCGTAGAACAGAACTCCTTTTGATGGGGTCATGCCAAATTTGAGGAACTTGTCTGGGTGCTCCACAGGATACTGAAGGAGAACAAAACAAACAAACAAAAACCTCTTGCGATGAGCCAGAATAGGTCTGTACCTTCGAATCATAGAATGGTTTGAGTTGAAAGGGACCTTCAAAGATCATCTAGTCCAACCTCCCTGCTATGGGCAGGGACATCTTTCACTAGATCAGTTTTGTTTCTGCTCCTACCAGAAATACTACCTGAGATTTCTGGGGGGTTAAACACCTGCTCGGTGCCGCTGGAGTTTTTAAATGGGCACTGGTTTGAAAAGCACCACAGCTAAATTGTAAAGCTACCTTAAACAGTCTATTTCCACCTATGAACTAAGTACCAGTTCAGGTAGTTTTCCAGCATGCTTAACCCCAGCTCCACTCTGCCCTGCAGAAGCAAAAGGGAACAGTTCATTATCTAATCTATTTGCTCTGCTCTCCAGAGACAGGCAAGATGTCTGATGTGAGCATTTATCCTCCACAACAAGGTCAGAGATAGGCAATGATTTTAATGCCAGAAAATTAGACTGAAAAGTAGATTCTTTTATTCACAGACAGGCTGTTTCTACAGTGCCAACTGAAAGCAGGGACGTATCAAACCCAAACCACCCCAACACAGGCAGGCACAGAAGTTTCCACAGACCATTCATGACTTCATTCCAGCCTGTCCTTTCATAGATTCACAATTACTTCCCACCTGTCTCTATGTCAATGCTGATGGAAAGCCCTTCAGAGGCTCTCTGTATGAGAATCTTCATCCACTTTCTGGCATATAAAGCCACCACGTAACAGGATTCTCAGCAGTGGTCCCACTGCTGGTCTCCACTTAAGAGAAACAGAACTGCTGCTGTTTCTGCATGTAGCAAAACACCCACTCAAGATGTCACTGTAGACTCAGCTAAAGAAAGCCTGATGCTGCTTCCCATCATCTTACTCTCCCTAAGTTCACTAAGATGGAACAGCGTGGTATTTTCAGTCCATTACAAGAAAAATATCATAAAAACTCTGCATTTACCCTGTTCACAGCCCAAACAGGAATGTGAAGAGGTTCTGGATTTTATAATTATTTTTCAAGCTGACTAGGCAAAAATCTGTTGGAAACCCTTACCTGTACAAGTTCCTGGAGTTCTCTCTTTACATCTTCTAGACCACCAATATCTTCCCAGGTAACTTGTGGCACCTCCACCACAGTCTCTCGAAGAGCAGAAGGGTTGCTCTGGCTCAGAGCCCACTATTGTTAGAAGAAATAGCATTAAATGAATTCTAACACATTATGTTCACACATTTCAGATAAGCAATTAGACATTGCACCCAAAAGAAAGAGGGGCACTCCTGCATTACCCTGAAGTCATCCATGGTCACAGCCAGCGAGTTCATCACTTCAGCATCGATGGTTTCGTCTTCTAGGTCTATGAGATCCATCTTCTTTCTGATAGCCTGAAGAGCAGCTTCTGAGCAAAGAGCAGCCAAGTCAGCACCAACGTGGCCGTGGGTTTCGTTTGCCACCTGAAAGCAGAGCACTGACTATGACTCACAGGGATACAACCAAGCACTCTGCAAGGGCAATGCATGCTCTGGTCACTCACTCAGGTGCAACAAAACTCTGGAGGACAGGAACATCAGTGCTCTGCTGCAAATTCAAGACAAGCGCTATCACATATTTAACAGGCAAAGACCTGAGATCAAAGCTGCAACAGGAATTCAGATGGTGTGCAGAAAGATAACCCCAAGGACTGCAGTTCTTCATTCAGGACAGAGATTACAGTAACCATCCAGTATCACCACAATGTTCACCCAGCTCTGTGAGTGCTGTTTCAGGCTTGCTTTATTTTTAAAGAGAATGCCACGGCAAACAAACCCAGGAGGACAGTGGCAAGGCACTTCCAGACTGGACTGATGCACATTTGTTTCACTTAGCCATGCCATTCTTCACTAGTGAGTGAGGATTTTTGGTCACTGGTAGACCAGTTAGAAGGAAGCCCAGAGACCACACATTCGCCCAGTTTCATGCTGTCCTAAACGAGTGGAGACAAGCTTTCCTAATAGCATGCTACTCACCTGTTCCAGATCCACATCATCAGCCAGTTTCATATTTTTCGTGTGGATCTGCAGGATCTCCAGGCGCCCGGTAGCATCTGGGATACCGATATCTACCTCTCTGTCAAAACGACCTGAGGAGTACAAAACATATTTTGAGCTGCTGATTCTGCGAACTAAAGGAGCTGGAGTTGCTGCCTTCCTCTGACAGAGGAACATGATGACGAGCCACAAACACATACCATTTCAGAAAACACCAGAGCTTTGGGTTTCTCTGTAGCATCTATCAGCACAGTAGCAGAGTCAGATCAGAGGAAGAAAGGCTTTAGTCATTTAGGGAAAGTGAGACTACTGTATTAACTAGAGTTCAAGATTATATAAACACAGAGGATTTCTGTTTTTTATGAGCCTCATTTATAAGAAAATATGCTTCCCCTAACCAACACACCACAAGACATTTTTGTTTATTCCTACCTTCGTGTCCTCAGCATGGGAGTCCACAAATACTGAGAAATTTAATTTTTCAGAACTTTCATAGCAGTACTCAAGTGGTAAAAAGTGTGAACTGCCCCAATATCCAGGGAGGCAGGAAACCTATGTATTACTGCAGTATTAACTAAGGTATGTACACCTATCATTTTCCTCTAGCCATAGCTGTGCATTCAAACGCCTCACTACACATTTAAGAGGCTGTTTTTTCCTGCAAACTTGACTGGTTTGCTATTATAGACTTTACCAACTGGTCATACAACAGACATTTATTCTCACTGCAAAGTTTCAAAAACCTGAAACTCAGAAACTACCAGACTTCTCATCAATAAAAGGAAGAGAAATTGGACAATTCAGAGCCTTCTGAAACCTGAGGCATGAACAACCCCTTAAGTGTTTAGTCCTGAAATAGCCTCACCTAATTGATGAGATGAAAAAGCATGCTACCCTTTAATTATTTCGTTATTTCTACAAGTTCTAACCTAATAAAGCACAGAAAATTATACCAAAGGCTGGAAGCCTAGAAATGAAGTAGCTGGAGACAAGCCAATAGTTTATGTAACACACAGAAGATGTTTAATATTAATTTCTGCTCAATCTTTCCAAGGTCCCTGAAGCATAGCCCATAACAAAGTATCTGATACACACACACAAAAAAAAAAAAGGGCAATCAATCGTGGTTACCAAATCGCCTGAGTGCTGGGTCAATGCTGTTAGGTCTGTTGGTAGCTGCCATAACGATCACGTGTGCTCTCTGTTTCAGTCCATCCATAAGAGTCAACAGCTGAGACACTATGCGACGTTCCACCTCTCCATGTGTCTATGGAGAGAGAAAGTAATGATTAGACCAAAAGCTCTAAAACACAGCACAGGAGCTAGTACTGCACCAGAGCAGACAGATATAACAGACACAAGCTCTTAAGAAACATCATGAACTATATCAGATTCTTCTGATATCCAACTTCTGACATCCAACTGAATTCAAGCGTTAAATACTGCTTTACCCTGTAGTCAAATGCAGAGATTCACACCAGCTGCTACCGAAAAAGATGTACTCCTTTACCTTCTACAGGCTTTCTTTACCTTCTCTCTCTTAGGAGCAATGGCATCCAATTCATCAATGAAGATGATGGCAGGAGCATTCTTCTCTGCTTCTTCAAAGGCTTTCCTCAGGTTGCTCTCAGACTCACCAGCCAGCTTACTCATGATCTCAGGACCTGAAAACGTAACGGCACCATGGCACCCAGAAGAGAGGCAGCTAGCCCCAAGGCATGCAGCTGAATTTTTTAGTATAATGTTCACGTGGGAGTATCTATATTTCAAGCCAAAGCAGATACTATCAGCCAAGTTCGCTAAATCTTCAGCTGAACAGGCAAGAACAGCATGCAGAATTACTTTCTATTATTATTCTGGTGTTTTCAGTTTAACAGAATGGAGCACTAGATAATGAGCTACCTTTAGCTGCCTCTTTCCTTACCCTATTTCACACTTGGTGAGCTTCTCTGTAATGTGCCACTACACACAGTTAATGACAGTCCTAGCTTGCAAGAGAAGCAATCAAATTATATGGTGATGAATTATCAGGGTAGGGAAGTAAAAAGCTGTAAGATATTGAAGCTGTCTTTAGCTTGCATTACACAGGTATACATTTACCTCTGTAAGATCCTACAAGTTCAAAAAAAAAAAAAAACCAAAAACAAAACAACAAAAACCAACAACAAAAACAACCCACTGAAAAAACACCACCACCCCCAAAAAAAGCCAAAACCCCAAACCCATCTCCTCTCAAAGGATCCTATGAGTTAAAAAAAAAAACACCACAAAAAACAAAAAAAGGTGTAAGCACATCAATCCCAGAAGGAAGAACAGCATTCCCCTGTCCCCTGAGATCTCCTACAATGCTGAACACTAGTGCAGGCTCACAGATTTATTCTGTTTTTACAGATTTTTCTATCATGCTGATGGGAGTGGTAATGAAGAGAAAAGTATGCTTCTAAGAGATCCAAGAAAAAGAAACCTGACCCTCAGGAGTGCAAAGCTGCTAGCTGACTGAAGTACATCAGCTGCAGAGCCACTGGTGCAGGCAGGTACTAAGAGTGTTTCATTACAAGTAACTCACCAATTCATACCAGCTCCGTCTACAACACTGCCTGCAGCTCCAGGCTTGAGACCAGCAGACAGAGAATGCATCACTAATTCTGACAATGTTATTTTTATTACGCAATAGAAGTACAAGCGTCTAAAGAAACATCTGGCTCATTAGCATGCAGTGACACCTTCCACACACTTAGGAAGTATATGACAAGGGCGACATATGGTTAAAACCAGTCCATTTACATCTGATACCTTGAGATACAAAGCAAGTCACTTCCCTACTGCTGCTCACTGCTATGCTGTGCTATACACTCCTTTGCTTTCACCTTCATGGGTCTATAAGTGATTGAAATCAGAAAAGAAAAGCAGCACTCCTTAAGTACAAATGTTCAGTTACTCCAGCACTGACTGTAAAATGGGACAGAAAAACAGCGAGGAAAATTCAGAATCTGGTCCTTACTGGACATAAACCAGTATCCATCTCAACTGCTACAGGTGAAGAGTGATCAATAGGAGGTTCTGTCACTTGTAGTTAAGTCCCAAGGTACTCATTATAGCTTTCAGGACAGTTCCTCCCAATTAATGTTATGTGAAACAGAACAGGTCTTGTGCTTTACTTGAGGGGAAAAAAAAAAAGAAATCCACAGCAGAACAGCTTCTTTTCTGAATGGAACATGCTGGCAGCAACAGAAACAAGTGTCCTGCACCCATATACATAGAATAACCTCACCACTTCACTCCCAGCTCTACCCTCACCAACATAAACGAACACTCAGCCAGACTCCAAGTCCCTGCATCGCAAAGCTGTCTTTCCAACTAGCCTGCTACAAAACTATCAAGCTTAAGGGAAGTACACAGATGCTTCCACACGAATAGCCTCTAAGTGTCCCCAGAGGCACACTTCAAAGAGGTAAGGAAGGATGTCAGGGAGACAATGTGGCTCTATAAGCCCTATTAATACCATTCATTATCATGAGACAGATGAATAAGCACACAGCAGATCTGGGGCCAAAGCAGCCACAAAACTTACCATTGATCAGGAAGAAGAAAGCCCCTGTTTCATTGGCCACTGCTCGGGCAATTAGTGTTTTACCAGTGCCAGGAGGACCATACAGTAGGATCCCACGTGGAGGCTGAGGACAAAGGCAAGGGACTTAGGTGGTGAGCTAGTATCTGAATGCCTAAGTAGCTTCACAGCGAAGCTGTAAGCATTTGATAAAGCCAGTCCAAAATTGTGATGCAAACTCACGCAACAGCTGCCATCATAGCACTGCTATCAACACCCTTACTACTTTGGATGACACACAAACAAAAACCTTGCCAGTAACTGACAGTGCTGATTCAAAGCATCCATCTGCTTTGCAAGTTGCCAGTACTTTTGTACTTTTAATCTGTGTCCAAAACATGTAAGGAAATACTTTCCTAACACTAGCATTAAAAAAACCCAACCCAAATTACTTATTCCCCCTCCCAATACCTCATAAATCTCTGACATCAAGAGTCATCCGCAAGGGCAAGCCCACTCATCCACCTGGTACACATGGGGACTTACCTTCACCCCTATGGCCTTGAAGAGTGCAGGGTGTCGGAGGGGAAGTTCCACCATCTCTTTGATTTGAGCCAGCTGCTTCCGGCAGCCACCAATGTCATCATAGCCCACTTCATTCAACGACTCTTCTTCATCCTACCCGGAAGGAAATACATTAAACATCTGAGTGAAAACAACTGTTCAACAATCCCTCCCAGTCTACAGAACCCAGGAATCCAGGTTTTAGCTCATTGCCATTTCTTTGCTGTCTTGAGAACCTCACTTTCAAGTCTTCCTGGTGTCTTCTACAATTGTTTCTTAGTTCTCTTGCAGGAAAGTAACAGAAGATCAGTGAGGAGGATTGTAAACACACTCAACACCTGGGGTGTTGGAAAACACATATATCACACTAATCGTTGTTTAGTCTTATGTGCTTGACAAGTAGAACATCTGCATTTAGATAACATAGGCCTGTGATAGACTCAGGGGCACCTTATCGAACATACTTGAGATTCCCACCCTGCTGTCATAGAAGATCAAAGCACAGTGGAAAACTACACCTGCTTGAATCCCTGATACACAGGCAAGAACAGCAGGTTTGAAGTCTCTCTCTCTCTTGCAAGGACTCTCTCGCTAGCAAAAACTCTCTAACAAGGACTGAGTTCTGCAGTGCCTGCATTCCCACTTGCATGCCTCTGCCTGGGCGCTGCTTCAGAGATTCCCTGGTCCATGAGGTATCGAGATTAAATTTACTCTTTGCATTTCACCCATGGTTTTGTGGTTGTTCCTGCATCAGCTCACACATCTCTCTTCCCAGACATGCAAAGGGAAATACCTGCACATACCTAGACCTCACTGAAGCCCACCCTCTTGAATGACAGCCTCTGCTGCCAGGACCCCTACAGACTCTAGTGCAAAACAAGTTGTGTGACCCTCTGTGGCTAACAAAGATAACAATTGACAATGAAGCCCAGTATAAAATATACTTATTCCTTAAACTGTAAGTGATATTTCTAACTACTTGACATACCCTAGCTACCATACAGTTCTCTGACATAGTGTTTTCCTTTGGGATTGACTCAAAGTAACAGAGAATGTTAAGATCCAGATGTGCAGATAAGACCAACCATAACCAATTCTTTCAGTATAGCTCTACAGCATCCATTCATTTGGCTGTCCAAATCTCTACTGGCCTTAGCTATCTGTAACATTAGGCCACACTAAAATAATAAAATGACACAGCCTGGAATCTCAGAGGAGCTCAGTCCAAACACCCAAAAAAAGGGACTACTACTTCAAGCAGGTTGCCCTATCTAAGCGCTGAAGATCTCCAGGTCTGGAGATTCCTGCCCTCTCCAGGCCTTGCTCCAGGGTTGTGCCATTGCCTCTAGTCCTGTCCCTGGGTGCAGCTCTCTGAAGAGCCTGGTTATCCACCCCTTCCCATCAGGAAGTTGCCAGTAAGCCCGCCTCTTTTCCTTCCCTTCTCCATGCTGCATCAACCCACTCTCCCAGTTGCTCCTCATTCATTCTGATCTCCAGCTCCTTATCATTTTGGTGTCCTTGGATGAACTTGCTCCTATCTGTCTCTGCCGTGTCCTGAAGAGCCCAAACTGGACTCATCCAGTGCCCAGATATAATTTCACAGTGTCAAATAGTGATGAATTTTTCAGAAGGCAGCTAACTACAAACCAGCACTCACCCTGATTTGCAGGTAGTAAAAAGGCACTTACTTTATGAAGTATATACAACCACCTTAGCTCATTTCTCTGAGATTTCCTACTCTGTAACAATAAGGTGGCCAAGACCTGACAATCCACTCAAGCTGCCTCAAGCTTGGGATGCTCAAGGCTAGATACCTTAAGGGACTGGGGGGGGGGGAGGGAGGGGGAATCAACCATTTAGAAATTTCAAATTTCTCACTGAAAAGGCACTAATTGCTTTCTTTTCACATGGCATGAAATTTAGCAACATTGTAAGCCCTCCCTGCTATGGATCAAGGGAACTTTGGAATTAAAAGATGCATCTAAATCCAGCATGAGATATCTGGAAGCAGATGCAAAATCAGCTGCTGCCAAAGTATGGCATCTCATCAGCAAATCTAAGCATTGGTGCTATCTCAGCATCTGAGGAAGGATACTGGAAGCAAATTTCTCTGACTGCCTTCAGCAGGAGCTCACCTCCTGAAACCAGAGATTTTAATCATTACATTCAATACACAAAATGCCAAAACAGGAACTGCAAATACTACTGCTCTCAAGGACTGTCACTGAAACGGATTTTGGACAGAGGGGATTCAGTAGAACCGCATGGCGGGATTCTGCTCACCTCTCGTTTGATGGGCTCTCCTTCGCAATGGATCACTGTGTCCGGAGCCACTATGCAGTAAGGACTTGGATCTGTCTCCACCACTTTGAACTCCACTGCACGCATTCCTCCACGCACCAAGAAGATGTCACCTGTAAAACCCATTTCAGTAGCCTGATGCAAGAGATGTCTGCAAAACGTCAACCCTTGTACTACCAGCAGCCCCAGAGGGCAAGGAAGTGGGTTACACAGGCATACACTGCTGGTATGTTTAATACCACTCTGTATTTCAAACTCAAGAGCTGCATGTACTGTGACTACCCAAGCATCATTTAGATTTGTAGCAGTTGAAGTTCTCAAATTTCATCCAGAAACAAACAGCAAACAAAACTAGCAAACAGATACTCTGCCTACATACAAAACACAAAGGCAAGGAATCACATTTCTTTTCCATTCGGTTTCAATTTAACATTTCTAAAACAGGCAAAAAGCCACAACTTAATAAAAATTCATTTTGAAGTTATTATAACTAGTTGTTACTAGTTATAACTAATTGTCTCCAGAAGCAGAATAATATATAATACTGCACTATGACTCCTGGCTAAACTGGGCTACAGAAGCTGGATAACTTCAACTTGTGTTTATACTGTATTAGGACCTATTTGTTCCAGCAGAAGCGCTACCAGCACAACTCTAAAAGTATATTTGGTTTTTTATGTACTCTCCCAGTTATTAATTAAATTACTTTGAAAAAGTGAATTTAGTCAGGGTGCCAGCTAGTATATCCAACCAATTGATTAATATGCGGGCAACTCCCCAATCCCATCGAGTGGTAGCAACTCAGGAGAAAAATCTCATTAAATTGAGTTCTACCTCAGCCTTTTCTGATGGTCTCCCATCCCACGTAGCAAAACAATGCAGAACTATCAAGCTTCTCTGCCAGCTAGCAACAGATATCACCCTTTCTTCTGAAGACTGGGAAAAAAATTAAATCAGCACCAACAAAATCTCACCCTACAGATGTCAGTCTAATGCTTCATGGAGATCTGTGCAAGCTTCTAGAAATTCTCTTTATTCAGTCTCAGGACTAGCTCACACTCGCTGACATCAGGATTTCAATAACAGGTGCTATTACCTTTCCTGATGGGTCTGTATGCTTCCAGGAAGTACGGCTTGAGATAGACCTCAAACAGATTCCCCGTGATCCCTTCTACTGTGTCATCAATTGGCAGCACATGGATACGTTTGCCATATTTCACATCTGGACAAGGCTGGATGCTGCAAGAGAAGAAAACTCCAGTTAGCCATATGTGGGAAAGTAATGGAAGATCGGTGAGGAGGACTGTAAATATGCTCAAGTGACTCACACCTATATAGTGACACACACACCACACTCACACCTATATAGTGACACACACACATATATCACACTAATTGTTGTTTAGTCTTACGTGCTTGCAAGTAGAACATCTGCACTTAGATAACTTAAGTCTGCTATGGACTCAGGGTGCAGCTGCATCTATTCATTTACCAGGGGGTGAAAAAGATTTATTAAGCCCTATACCCATTCGTGATCAGATACGAGGAGATGCTCAGCTGCAAAATGTCAGAGGTCCTGATGGGCAAGACATTATCGCACCTGTGTTGTATCAGTGGTTGTGTACAGCAGTTTTAACAGCATATACAGAACTTGTTGAATTAGTGTCATCCCTCGGAAACTGGTGTGCAACCAAGAAAGGTATTAATTTGGTGCAGCAGATGGGGATGGCTCACGTGTTGGTTACAGGATGCAATCCGGACAGTGTAGCAGTGATGAGAAGTATCAAAATGCAGTTTTTGAGAGGAGCGCCTGCCTCACTAAACCCCTTGGTTATACCAGCAGCGACAAATGCTATGGGTACTGTAGGTGCCCTGGGAAATACCTTGAGGGAAACTGAGGCTGTGATTTCGGGACCATCTGTGTGGGTGGTCAATAAAGGAGAGCCGACGAAACAGAAAGCAGTTACAGCATGGGTGACAAGGAAACAAATGTGGAATGATTTTGTACAAGCTGTTATCCCACAATCAGAAAGAGATGGGATCACAACATCAGAAATGTTTCCCCGGTGGCAAAAGTTAGCATTTAGGCAAAAAAGCCGACCGCCCCCAGCCCCACCACCAACTCCGCGCCCCCCCTCCGCCCTGCCTGACACCTCAGTGCAAGATGTGACCCGGGAACAAAAGCAATATACTTTCCAAGTATTGCCTCAGGGATACACACACAGTCCCTCCATTTGCCACCTAATGATAGCAGCTGATGTAGCAGTACGGTCAGGTACCATTACTGTTTACTATTATATTGATGGTCTACTGATTATGGCAGAGTCACAACAAGAAAGTGAAGCAGCTGCTGAATTGCTGAAAGTGCATTTGCAGGACCGAGGCTGGGCAATTAATCCAAAGAAAATACAGGGCCCTAGTGCTACCGTACAATTTTGGGGAATAGTTTGGCACAGACAGATTATAGAGAAATACCAAATCAGGTATGTACCAATCACTGTAAAACAGTTACAGTCCTTTGTGGACTTTTAGGGTACTGGAGAGCTTTTATCCCACATTTAGTGATATTAACGTGCCTTCTGCAGAAATTAACTAGGAAGAAAGTTGTCTGGCAGGGGGCCAAGCAGCAACAAGAAGCCTTTGATGCCTGCAAAAATGCTTTGATTGAGCATGCACAATTATACACTCCTAAGCAAGGATATCCGTTCACGTTAGTAACGATTCCAGACGATATAGTCTTGGGATTGTGGCAGATGACTGGGATGAAAAATCAGAAAGAACCTGTAGGATTTTGGTCCAAGGCGTTACAAGGTTCCCCTATATATCATAACCCAACTTCTCCTCTTACTTTACATCCTTTGTTAATATCAGATGCTCAAGTTTTTGTATTTCAGGTATCTTCAACGAATACCTGTGCCTTATCTAGAGGAGATGGCATTGGAACGGTGTTATTAGTGTCACAAACCCAACATCAAATTGAAGTTCAATCTGAAAAAGCGGAAGCCATAGCTCTCCAATCTGTGTGGGCAATAAACCCACATGAGGTTACCAAACATGGAGTAATAATAGCTGAAGGAGTTGGAGCAATGCGTATGTATCACTGGAAGGAGATGTCACTGCTGTTTTCCTCCCCTATCACAGGTTGTCTCATTGTGCTTTGTAGTCTGGTACTACAAGCACGTGCCCTGAATACACCTCTGCAAAATCAACATGTAAATACTTGGATGTGGTTAGTCTCTACTGTACCTAACTCACCTGCCTTTTATATGAAGGGAAGGTCAACAGCTGCAGATCTTTAGACAATTTGTTTCAGTGGTGCATCAACCCCAGCAGCTGTATTATAGAATTATATTATGCTAAGTGATTTTTGATATTCATGTCTCTCATTGCTATCTTTTCTGAGTAGGTAGCGGCTGTATGCCAATGAATATTACAATATCAACTGACAGTGAACTATTTGCTCCCTTTACACCAGAAACACTGCTTCAACTTTGAAGGCATGTGTTGCCCCAACATAACTGATGAAACAGCCAGCATAAAGCACGACATTCAGCATTCTCTGGGACTTAATGCATCAAATGAAACAACCCACTGGTGGTGCCTGGCTGGCTGAGTGGTTTAATTCCCTGACAAGAGGAATGGGACACCTGATTCAAAGCAGTATTGCAGAAATACGTTTATTCCTTTTTCTAGATATATGTTTATTGCATGCCTTTGTAAATTACTCTGTGTTACACCCCACAAGCCTAAATGAACATCTCCAGCTTTGTCAACCCCAGCAGAAGTGGTCTCTTGAGCAAGGGGGTGGAATGTGGAAAAGTAACGGAAGATCAGCAAGGAGGATTGTAAATACACTCAAGGGACTCGCACCTGGGGTGCTGGGAAACACATATATCACACTAATTGTTGTTTAGTCTTATGTGCTTGCAAGTAGAACATCTGCACTTAGATAACTTAAGTCTGCTCTGGACTCAGGGACACCTTATCTAGCCGCTTGAGAATCCTGCCCTGCTGTCGAAGAAGATCAAAGCACAGTAGGAAAACTATACCTGCTTGAACCCTTGAAATACCGGCAGGAACAGGGAGTCTGTGCTCTCTTGCTAACAAGGACTCTCTCTCGCTCCGCAGTGCCTGCATTCCCTGCTTGCATGCCTCTGCCCAGGTGCTGCTTCGGAGATTCCCCGATCCATGAAGTATCAAGATTAAATTTGTTCTTTGCCTTTCATCCGTGGTTTTGTGGTTGTTACTGTGTCCTGCCTGCATCGGCTCACACACCATATCATCCTGGACTTATACCTGAGTCTGGAAAAGGCAGCTATGTCCCTTCCCAGGCCAGTAAAATGCCAGAAAGGACCCTCCAAAGCCCTGGTGAAACTTCACACCTGCACAAGAATGCTAACAAGGCAAAAATCATGCCCATCTGAGAGCTAGTCTTCACAACACATGCTTCCCTTCACTCCTCTCAGCCCTATCCAAAACTGCTGGGGAGTTTCATACTTTCTTCCTACCCCCTGCTCTTCCGTAACCCCCCTTGCCATCCCCAAGGCACATTCACAAGTTACTAATGCAGCCTAAAGACCTGCAAGAGTTGTGAATGAACTCTTGTTTCAACAAGGAGCTACTGCTGAAACAACTGTAAGGGAAAGGGAGCTGGGGAAAACTCTTTGTTCCTTCCTCACTCTCTCATAACTTACTACAGAGAAAAGAGCTCCTGTTGCTGATAACACTGATTCTGAGCAAAGGCTCTCACAGTACCAACCAGGGGTAGGCAGGTGTCTGTCAATTCCCCTTTGTGGAGACTGACATTTAGGTTAAAGTCCGAAGGCCCCTTTCCCCTTTTTAAATAAACATTTCAGCTATTATTTTACAGTGTAGGCCAACAGCCTACTGTAGCAACACCTCAGAGTATCAAGCTGCAGCAGAGAGGCAGAAAGCTCAAACTGGCTTTGCCAGCTAAGAAAAGCCTATGAGGAACTGCAGCTGAGCGCACGACTTTTCATACGCTACTTCATTCAAGACTCTTAATAGATTCTTTTACCACATGCTTTACAGAGAGGATATAGCAGAAGGGTAAAGGAAAAGACAGACTGCCACAGAAGGAAAACAGTTGATAGACTACAAGCAGGAAGCTATGAGCACATGAATCTGGATTTTGGCAGAAACCAGGCCACAGAAAGTAAAACAATAAGTACTTAAAGATCAGCAAGAGGTGTGAAAATTCTCTGACCCTTGCAACAAAGCTAAAACAAATGGTAACACATCTGGAAGGCTGAGAACCACTACATGACTCTCAGCAGAGAAGAGGAGAGTGCAAGCTGAACTGTCTCACTAGAAATTACTCCAACGGTAATCTCACATCAGGTTAAAGTAAGGATTCACCTTTATTTTAAATCCACAGACTGGCTCAAAGCACTGTTCTGTTCCAACTACAGTTGTGTTTAAAACTTGCATTTTCTAGTGGTAGAGAGATGGGTGGAACAGACTTGTTTCTCTCCTCTACAAAGTTCGTATGAAACACATTTTGCATTTTAAGATTATTCCAGACATCACCCCAGGAAGTCTAATGTCAGAAACCAGGCTCCAATTTTCTCAGAATATGCACGATATTCCAGATTAGGAAGATGCTCAGGAGGAAGAGCTGTCAGCCCTTACGTATTTAAGCCTGCAAATTAGCATTTTTATGTTTAAGAAATGCTCACACGTTTTTCCCCCCACTCCCATCATAGAATGTTTTATAACAAAACACTGAAATATAAAAAAAACCTTCGAGGATTTTTAATCTTGCTATTTGACTGCTTCATGTTTTTATTGCTCATTTCTAGCAAGTTTTAACTTCTGGTTGTCATATGGCAGCTCAGTGCTTGAGCTAACCATACTATGAGATCAATTACAATGTTGCTTACTGCTTAGACAAGAAAAACTTGTGAGTTCATCTGACAATGTAAATTTGGGAAAAAGACAGTGACAACAGCAGGGTAATTGAACTACTTAATTTAATGACAGGACCTGGGCTCATGAAGTTCCTGAAGAGACTTCAGGAATCTTCAGCATCACTTTTTAGTATTAATCTGAATATGCATACAGCCCAAAACACATGCAAAAGTAAACTGAGATCCCCAATATAAGACACACACTTGAAAACATTTCTGTGATCTCTGGAAGATGTAAGAATACTTCCTGCAGACCCTGTCTCCGCTACAGACTGAATCAATTCAGAGCCAGCGCACAAATTATTTAGGCAACTCAGGGGTACACAAGTTAGCAAACTAGTCCTCACCTGATCACATCACCCAGGCGCACTCTCAAATTGTTGCGAACAACCCTATTCATGCGAATCTTCTCATCTGAGCAGGTATCATCTGACAGAACAATGCAGACCGCTTCTCTCCTCTTCTTTCCTTTTAGCAGAACAGTGTCTCCTCTGAACAGTTGTAATTCATCCATTTTTGCCTGTAAACAATAACAGCATTAGAACAAACTTTTGACAAAACAAGAATTCAAGCATTTGAAGGAAAGTTACTTGACTTTGGAGAATTACATCTTGGAAGTGATATACTAGATCTACGAAGACAGAGGCTCCCACTACACCGGTCGAGCTAATCCTGAAGCCAGACTAAGGGCACAAGCTCAACTGAATCCTAAAACTTGAGAATCAAAATATATTTTATCATGGAAGAGTGTTAGAAAACAAGACAACCCACCTCCCTCACTTGTAACTGCTGCAGCTTCTGACATAAATACTTCGATTCACGTTGCAAAGTTACATTTCAAGTTAATAGACAGCAACAGCTTGCATATTACCAGATTAAATGCTTGGCTTTTATAGATGACGCACCTGGGACAGTGACACAACACTGTTGTCTTCATTGATGGCTTCATCAACAATTAACCTATTGGGCCTGTTCTTCTGCTTCAGAATAGCAGTTGATAAGTCATCTGCTTTAGAACTGGCAAAGAAAACAGAAGTTAATGAGTCCAAGTGATATTGCTCCCCCCCTTTCCAGCCACCTCCTTCTTTTGTTCTCCATTTTCTACAGGTTTCTTTGTTGTCTTGTCTTTTAGAAACTATACTATACTAAACTATATTCCTAGGCACCAGTTTCAGGAGTTCAAAGCAGAATGTTTTCTGTCACTAAATATAACTATATATATATAACTATAATATATAATAATATATATAATATAACTAAATATAACTTTACTAGCCTCAAATGGAAATAGCTATGAAGCTATCTATGAAAATAAATGATCGGTGAGATGTTGCTGACTGTACAATGTTTTGCCTAAAAGAATTAGTCGGACTCATCTGAAATCACATGTAACCACTGCCACCAAAACAAAAGTTCAAGTCTATTTGGTGTCAAATCCCAGATAAATAGGGGAATTAAAGGACAATGCTGCAGCTCCCCTGACAGGAAGAGTTGTAACTAATAGGCCTCAACAGGCTAAACTCTTAAAACTAGCAAGCCGTTAGAAATATTCAAGCGCTCATGAAAAATGGGGGTTTCTCTTTTTTTTTTTTTTTTTTTTTGAATATAAGCACCTTTCCATAATATCTTCACAGGAGTCACTGCAGCTCTAGCCCACTATGCCACAAGAAATATGACAGATAATTTGTTTGTCTTGACAAAATGGAACACATCAAACAGCAAGGAAATGAAGGAATAAAAGAAAGGCAGATTAAGTGATTTCCTTCAAAATCTAATCATGATTGACTTTATGAAAGAAATATGAACTTGAATCAACTGATTCCCGAGGAGCTCTTGGAAGTTGTACATTAGCCAGCAACAACAGCAGCAGACTGTTGTAACTTCCCTTGGTGGGCGTCTGACTATTGTCTCAAAGTAGTCCAGATGTGCCAGTGACTAAGGTCAGAACAGAAAACTTTGCACAGTTTGGTTTGATTCTCACCAAAAAGAAAAAATTAAATCTTCCTTTGTCCTAAGCAAGCAACAAGCACCAGCAGAGAGTAGGAAGCTTTGTGAACAACTGTGTTGGCTGTACGCTTTGGCTCCATTTCGCTGTTTTAAGGACAAAATAACCAGAAGAAATCAAACCTTGAGTAGAAGTGGCAGAGCAAGCAGCTACACAGCACGAACGCAGACTGTGGCAGCAGTGCATCTCTTGGCATGCTCACTGCATTTTTAGAAGTACATCAGAGAGAGGTGACATACCTACAGTGTGATGTTACCCGAGGTCCCCCCACCCCTCAAGACAGAGGTTTTTCCAAGACAGACTATGTGGTATCGGCTCCTTTCTCTGTCACATAAAAGGGGGAACAACACCAAGCAAGCCTATGCGGGCAGCCAGCTTGTTTCCTATGTTATCAGGGCTTATGTGAAGCTTGAAAACATGCTGGAAATGAGAGGCAACATTATTTTAAGTGAACAAAAGAAAGAGTTGTAAAACATGTCTTTCCAGGACTGCCAGCACTGGGAAAGTCACCTTTTTCCTCTCTTCATTAAAGAGTGCAAGAGGTAAGAAATCGACATCCATCCCTTTCAATAACCATGTGAGATGTTATAGATCCATTCTCTAAACCCAAAAAGAGACAAGAAATGCTGCTGGATACACCCAGGAAGGAGCTCATGAATTCCATCTTCAACCTAAAATGCAGTCTTGGTAAGTCCTAAAAGGTCTGGGATTTCCAGGAAAACTGAGTGTGCAATAAGAAAACTGAAACCGATACATCATCAGGCCACACAGGATCTTGTGGTTAAAATGGTGGATAGAAACAACAACCTACCCGTAAGGGCCTTACCTCAGCATTAGTTCCTGGACACTGGAAATTAATTTAGCAGGTAGATTTTAAAACTTGAGCTAAGGGACACCAGAAAGAAACAATTTAGCTTGTTCAAAGTGTGAATGTGAATCATATCCCTCTGCACAAGATGTGGATCCAAAGGGCTTTTGATAAGAAACTGCTGCCAGACTTTGGCTACATAAACTGTCACTGAAACTGAGTGGCTGTCCCTCAGGATGCAGAGATTGCTGTGCAGCCTAAAAAAGGGTCTGGGATATGAGATAAAAATAAATGGAAGAGGAATTGGGCAGCAAGTGGAAGCTTTTGGACCAAAACTTTCAATAAACCAAAAGCTGTATCAATCTGGAAAATAAGCTCAGATACCTGCTGACACACAACAGGGCTGAACAGTACAACAAAAGGTCCACTTAGTTCTGCTCAATGTGAGAAAAGAAGTTTTAGTACTGAACAACTGAATCTGCAGTTTCCTAAGAAGCGAGAGCTGGATCAACGTTGTCAGTACATTACTGCGCTTAAAGCAATTGAAAAGCTTAGAGACATTAAAAAAGGAAGAAAGGTCTCCAAGAAACAGCATGCAAACATCAAAACACGTGGGGTCAGCTTCAGTTATATGACCTGACAGTTCTGCAGACAAAGAAACAAAGGTGTTAAGAAATTATATGACAGCTACACGGGAGAGTGATGTTATTTCTCCTACAGACAAGAGTAAGGACTTTGACAGACAGACAGTATCCATCTTCCAGTAGCAGTTTAGAATACTATTATCACCATTAGCCCTCATTGCATCTCTCCTGAGGGTTCCTCATGCTGTAATTGAGATGACAGAACAAAATATGTCTGTGCACCTCAACCACGCTCAGACAATCCCCGACATCTGTGCATCAGGCAAGGAGAGCCTGAACTGAAAACACCAAGCAGGAAAGCCTAAGGCATGCGTTGGGGTTCTCTCCTGCCAACTTTCCTACACATGCTGGTAAAATTCAGCAAAGGGCAGGACAGACAGCTAACCTAGGTAATTTTTAAAGCTCCTCAATGAGTTTCCTGTCAGAGAGAGCCTGGTGCAAATCCTCTAGATCATCTCCCCTACTAACCCCTTTTGTCAGCTCACTCACACACTTTCCCTCTTGCACCTTTCTTTCACTAACTTAACAGAGGGATAAATTGAACACAAAATGTAGCTTTAGAGCTGTTTTGGAATTAAAAGGAAATTCAAAGCCTGCATCAAAAACCTGCCCCTAGACAGAGGCCAGAAGCAAGGACATAATAGCACAGCTAATGGCCAAAATTGCATATAAAGCACAAGACCAATAAAATTGAAGCAAATATGTACTAGCCCTAAAGATCAACCAGAATGGGTTCCCAGTTTCCATCCTTAGCCCCCTTTTCTCTCTCAGTAAAGCAGTCAAATAGCCCCATTTGACACAGGGAAGAGGCGGGGAGAGATATTTTACAACTTACATCACTTCATCATTTTTCTCTGTGTCAGAGCTCCCCTTGTTCGGCATGTGATAATGCCCAGAGGCTATGCATTGTGGTGGACAGTATGAAGAGTGAGAGCCGAAAGTAATCACCGATTCTTCTGAAAATGACTACCAATCTCTGAAGCTCCACATAAAGTAGGGAACTAAGTTGTTCCTGCAAGTCTGTGCTAAATATACAATGAAAAGTCACCAACTCAAAATGATTCCAGCTTGAGTAACAAAAGTGAAAACAGTCATGCCTTCTGTATACTGGTATGCCTTCTTATCAATACCCTCATGAACTCACTTCCTAGATAAAACCTGTCAGCGGTTTCTTACTACCCTGAACATCTATGTTACAGACTGAACTACTTTCCTCAGGTAAGTATTAAAAAAAAAAAAACAAACCATAAAACATTTTATCCATTGAAGCAAATGAGTGAAATATCTGATGATTGCAGCCACTTACTGGAACAGCACATGACAATCAAGCAGTGAGTTCATACCCACACTCAAGATGCCAAGTTCTCAAATACTGTTTCAGACAGGTACGCACATGAAAACAAGAATCTCTTCAGAAACCACACTCCATTAGCTCTTGCAATGCTACTCCCTGTGCTAAAGCTCAATTCAGCAAGGTGGCTGCCAACAGCATTGACCCAAAAATTGCAACTAAAAAGTAACTGTTTTCCAGTTGCAGAGTAACTTTTGTTGATTCCTATGTAGTGAGAACAACTTTGCAAAAGTAGAATTTTATTTTTAAAGACACTGTTCACTTTGCTCAAGCTCAAAATATGCCTTTGAGACCATCACTTCCATCACAAGCTCTACCAGACACTAAATTCTTGGCACACCTTGCTGAAACTGACTTAGTAGGACCAAGTAGGTCTAAATTGCAGGAGTTGCAAAAGAAAAGGAGAAGATAAACCACAGGCACTAAAGGGACTGAAAGTGCCTCTGGCGAGGCCAACAATTCACTTAAAGTATTCTTGAATTGGGGAAATTATCTTTAGGTTCTATTTTTACTCCTCTCAAGAGGCAATTAAGTGGCTTGCACATGTGGGCTGGGAGCTGAGAGACCAGTATTACGCAACTCATTTTTGAGGAGCACAAAAGATGACCCTCAGCCTGGAACTGAAAACAGAGTGAGGCAAGACACAGGAGACGAAAATATAGCCGATTGCCTCAGCTGCCACAGAGGCCAGCCCGGCACAACATATCTGCCTCTTCTAATGCCAAGTCACTTCTAGCCCCGACCCGAGGGCCGCTGCGGGCCTGCGGGGAGGAGACCGAGACACGCCTCTCCCCCCTTGCTGCCCCGCCAGCCTCCACCGCTTTCCCCGGCGCTCCGGGGTCTGGAAGACAAAGCCCTCCCTGGCTGAGGCCTAGCCCAGGCCGGACGGCCCCGGGAGGGGGCACGGCCAAAGCCCAATGGAGGCCCGACCTGACCAGGCCTCGGTTCCTCCATGACTCGACACTTCCTGGGGAAACCTGGCCGGGAAGTTGAGGGGCGGCGGCGCGCGGGGCCCCTCTCCGGGCACGCACGGAGTGGCCCATCCCCCTCCTGGCCCCACCCCAACCTCCTCACAGACTGCATGACACAGCATGATCGGAGGTCGGTTCGGGCCAGCCGCCGGGCCCGGCCCAGGCAGCGCCGCGCCGCGCGGAGGTGAGGTAAGGAGAGGCAGGCCGAGCTAGGCCCAGCACCACCTCAGCAGGGCCTAGGCCGCGGCCAGCTGGGGGGCGGCCCACACTTACTCGGATCCTGAGGCCATGGCGCTAGGGGGGAAAGGGGCGAGGGGAGGCGGCCAGCGGCGGCTCCTCAGGGCAGGCGACGGCGGGTCTCGGGTAGGCTCGCAGCGGTGGCGACAGATCAAGGCGCTTTACGCTGACTGAACCTCAGAACCGACTCATCGGAAGGGGAAGCTCCGCCCTGCGCTGCCTCACCTGCCTGGCAACAGCGTGCGCTGACCAATCGGAAATTCAGCCCGGCCAGCGCCTCAGCCAATCGGGGAGGCAGAAGCGAGGGGACGAGAAAAAAAAAGAACGAGCGCCCTTCCTCCTCCCCCCCCGCCCCTCTCCTTTCCCTTCCCAATCGTCATGAGCCAAGTGCAACACCCGTCAGCCAATCGCAGCGCCGCTCCTGCCGTGGCTGTTCTACGGGGCAACACGGATCGCGCAGACAATGGCAAAAATCCACCAATGGGAAAATCCAGGCGGAAAGTCCCAGCACGACGAGCATCTGGGCTAGTCTCGCCTCACGATTGGCTAGCGCCCGAGGAAAGGGAAACGCGCGTGGAGGGTTGCAGCCAATTATGAGGGGTGGGAGGTGGGTGCTCGGGGAGCAGCCGGAGTGCGTTGAACGCGCCTGGACTCAGCCGGTGGGGTCGCGGGGTGGGTTTAGCTCTGTCGGGGGCGGTCCCGGCGAGGCTTTGGGGGAACGTGCTCCAGAGGTTTCATTTCCCCCCAGGTGAAAGGGCGCATGCGGGGCCCTGGCTCTTCCTCTCCACCCAAAGGTACCTGCGGGGCTCCTTTCCCCGATTATTTTTTTTTTTTAAGCAGGTTTTCTTTTTCCTGATTGACTTTTTTTTTTTTTTTTTGGCAGGGCTGGACTGTCCCACCACAGGTCTCATGCTCCCAGCCACTCGTCCCAGCACAGACTCTGCCCCATCAGGGGTTTGAAGAGCTAGCTTCCCTTGAACCACCCAAAGCAGCCCTCCCACAGCTCTTCCATCACTGATGGCCACCCCTCCACGACCTGCTGCCCTCCAACCACTGCTTCCTGGTCTGTTTGGGCACTCACATCCCCACCTGGGTGGTATTTCCTTAGGGCTAGAAACATTGCTGGAGCCAAGTGGCATTGCACCTGCAGTCTCGTCCCTGCTCACGTTCAGAGGGAATCAGATGTGCCTGATGCCTGTTCTCAATCATCTGGTGCTGGCAGGCACTCCCTTGTTTTCTCCTAGGTGCTTATGAATAATTTAATTACCTGGTGCTCTGTTCCAAGGAGCCAACTAGTATTTAATCCCTGCCTCACCTCTTCTGCCTTCCTTTTTTTAAAGCCCAGGCAGTAAGGTGTGACTGAAGAAGAGTAGCTGTGGGGCTCTCCTAGCCTGGAGGTGTCTGGCTCTGCTGAATTTAACCTCTCCCAGCAAGGCATTGTCCCCCAACATAGAATCATAGAATGTTTTTTTTCAATACCTTCTGTTCATCCCTTGCTCTCCAGGATATTTTTTCTGAAGGAACTGCAGGGCAAAGCCCACTCAAGGCCCCTTCGGCATTCAGAAGAGGCTGCAGCAGCTCCTACCTCACGCTTCTCCTGAGCTTTGTCACATCCTGTTTCCTCTCCTTCAACTCACCCTTTGCCTTGCAGTTCCCAACCATTTCTTCTCTCTTGCGGGAGGCAAGGCTTGCCAAAAGATTGGCTAATATAGTTGTGGGACCTTCCTCACCCAAAATTAGCTGCACCGAACACCATGTAGGAGCAGGTGCCCCTTCACTGCTGCTCACTGTCACACAAAGGGGCCCAAAGCTACGTAGTGCGGTTAGCACAGACCTCCCCCAGGGACTCTGGGGACACACAGGCCCTGGTCTCAACGCTGCCACCTTCCTTGCTTAGTGCAGGGCAGTAACAGATGAACCTAGAGCTGAGTGCTTCAGCCAAAACCACTTCTCTGGGCTCCAAGCTACAGTGATCAAGTAAAGCGCCAGTATACAAAGCGCAGGTAGGACAGACAATCTGACAAACCCTTTGCTTTATGAGACTGTCTGGCTCTGACACCAGCTCCCTGGAGTAGGGAGCGCAGAGCTGACCCCGCTGCATTCAGAAGCACAGTTATAGAATCATAGAATGGTTTGAGTTGGAAGGGACCTTAAAGACCATCTAGTTCTAACCCCCCTGCTGTGGGATGGGACACCTCCCACTACACGAGGCTGCTCAAAGCCCCATCCAGCCTGGCCTTGAACACTTCCAGGGAAGGGGCATCCACAACCTCCCTGGGCAACCTGTTCCAGTGCCTCACCACCCTCACAGTAAAGAATTTCTTCCTAATATCTAATCTAAATCTACCCTCTTTCAGTTTAAAACCGTTACCCCTAGTCCTATTGCTACACTCCCTTATAAAGAGTCCCTCCCCATCTTTCCTGTAGGCCCCCTTTAAGTACTGGAAGACTGCAATAAGGTCTCCCCGGAGCCTTCTCCTCTCCAGGCTGAGCAGCCCCAACTCTCTCAGCCTGTCTTCATAGGGGAGGTGTTCCATCCCTCTGATCATCTTCGTGGCCCTCCTCTGGGCCCATTCCAACAGGTCCATGTCCTTCTTATGCTGAGGACTCCAGAGCTGGATGTAGTACTCCAGGTGGGGTCTCACCAGAGAAGAGTAGAGGGGTAGAATCACCTCCCTTGACCTGCTGGCCATACTTCTTTTGATGCAGCCAAGGATGCGGTTGGCTTTCTGAGCTGGAAGTGCGCATTGCCAGCTCATGTTGAGCTTCTCGTCCACCAACACCCCCAAGTCCTTCTCCTCAGGGCTGCTCTCAAGCCATTCTCTGCCCAACCTGTATTTGTGCCTGGGATTGCCACAACCCAGGTGCAGGACCTTGCACTTGGCCTGGTTGAATTTCATGAGGTTCGCACAGGCCCACCTCTCAAGCTTGTCCAGGTCCCTCTGGATGGCATCCCTTCCCTCCAGCATGTTGACCGTGCCACACAGCTTGGTGTCATTGGCAAACTTGCTGAGGGTGCACTCAATCCCACTGTCCATGTCTCTGACAAAGATGTTAAACAGCACCAGTCCCAGTACTGACCCCTGAGGAACACCACTGGTTTCCATGTGGACATTGAGCCATTGACTGCAACCCTTTGAGTGCGGCCACCTAGCCAGTTCCTTGATGGATCCATCCACTTGATGGATACATCAAGTGGTCCATCCATCAAATCCATGCCTTTCCAATTTAGAGACCAGGATGTCATGCGGGACAGTGTCAAACGCTTTGCATATGTCCAGGTAGATGACGTCAGTTGCTCTCCCCTTGTCTACCAATGCTGTGGCAACATCTTAGAAGGCCACCAAATTTGTCAGGCACGATTTGCCTTTGGTGAAGCCATGTTGGCTGTCACCAATCACCTCCTTATTTTCCATGTGCCTTAGCAAAGATTCCAGGAGGATCTGCTCCATGATCTTGCCGGGCACAGAGGTGAGAAGGAATGAGGATATCTCTGCCCTTGATCTCCCACAAACGCAGGTCATAGCCCACAGGCTCACAGCAGCTCCAGGCAGCATCAAGGCTGCAAAGGTTCTCTCTGGAAAAAGGACACAGTAACATTTAAACTAAATAAAAGCCTCAGCTCTATTAGAAAAGATCTATTCTGTTTCAGTCCTTTGGGAATCCAGCTTTATCCAAGAGTAATTTTGAGTCTTGGAAGAGTCCTTAAAGGCCTTATGCCAGGTGCAGGGAGACTTCAGCAGGTGGGGATGGGGAGACTGACTGGGTTAGCTCGAGGGGTCCTAGGTTGTAGTCCCAAGGTAATCCTATATGCTTCTGGCAAAAGATTCACTGTGTGGGAAGGTTGCCTGCTTCAGACACGAAACCAGGTACAAAGGGAAGAGCCTGAAAGAGAAGGGAGTGTTGCAACATTAAGGACTGCAGCATTCCCTTGCCATGGTCTGATTAGGAAGTTCACTCAGAGCCCCCAGCTTCTGCCCTCCCATTCGCCATCACAGAACCAGGCTTTGGCTCCATGTCAGCTCTTTTGTGTCCCAGGAAGTCCTGCAGAGCCATAGCCTGTGGTCTCTCAGAGCAGACATGGGGGGAAGCTCCTCAGACACATCTGAGCTGCGGATGCAGGCTAGCAGGAGCTGAGATAAACTGTCCACACAGTTTAAAACAAGGGCTACTCTGCTGGAGCTCTCTTGTGTGGCCAGCTGAGATCCCACCCATCCCTCTACACACCTTCCCTGCCTTTCCTGCTGCCCATCCTCCCCAGCGGGGCTCTGGGAGAACTTCTGCCAGTGAGCTGCCAGCTTCTGCTTTCGGTTAAGTTTCCACAAGGCCTGTACCAAGTAGGGAGCAGCAGCTGGGTCACCTGCAAGACATAAAGGGGAATTCAGCCCTTAGCAGGGGAGGAGCAGGTCCCCAGCACTGCTGTGGATTGCAGTGTTGCAAAAGAAGCTTAGAAAGGAGGTGAGCATGAGGAGGGGTGGCATAATGGGGAGGAGACCATCCCGGCTATGTCACAGGCTCTAATTAATCCTGGGGCTGGCAGCCAAGGCAGATGGCATCAGTCCTGTGGCACAGCCAGCCACCCCTCTGTTTGGACATGGGTTGGGGTTTTCCTTGCAGGCAGGTCTGCACCCCCAAAGGGAGGGATCCTTGGTCAGGACTGGGACCAGCAGGTTTGGCAGATCCTGGCGAAGCTCACACCCCTACAGTGTGTCAGCATGGCTGGAGCAGTGAACAGGGGAGGCTGGCACAAGTGCCCAGGGATCACCTGTGGAAGCAGCACTAGCCATGCCTGGGCAGTGCTCAGGATACATACAGCTCCCTGCTCCGCTCCCTGACAGACCTCTATACTTGGCCTCTGGACTGCTAGGTACAGACACACTGCTTCCTGGGATGAAGCAAGACTCCATCTCTTCAGCACCTCTGTTCTAGGAAAGCAGACCCGCTCTGGGAGAAAGCTGGCTATACCAAGCTTGGGTTTGGGCAGGAAGAAGAGAAACTTCCAAGCTGCCTCAGGGCACAGGTTGTGGGCAGGGTTCTGATCATAGAATCTTCATGGTTGGAAAGGACCTTTGAGATCATCGAGTCCAACCATACACACACAAAAACAGCCCCTACAATCTCTGCCACTAGAGCACGCCCTGAAGTGCCACATCTAGACGTTTCTTAAATACCTCTAGGGATGGTGACTCAACCACCTCCCTGGGCAGGCTGTTCCAGTGCCTGACCACTCTTTCAGTAAAGGAATTCTTCCTAATATCTAATCTAAACCTCCCCTGCTGCAACTTCAGGCCATTTCCTCTGGTCCTGTCATTATTCACCTGGGAGAAGAGGCCAACACCCACCTCCCTCCAACCTCCTTTCAGGTAGTTGTAGAGGGCAATGAGGTCTCCCCTCAGCCTCCTCTTCTCCAAGCTAAGCATGCCCAGCTCCCTCAGCCTCTCCTCATATGACCTGGTCTCCAGACCCCTCACCAGCCTGGTAGCTCTCCTCTGGACACGCTCCACCACCTCAATGTCCCTCTTGTACAGAGGGGCCCAGAACTGAACGCAGTACTCGAGGAGAGGCCTCACCAGTGCCGAGTACAGAGGCACGATCATTTCCCTACTCCTGCTGGCCACGCTATTCCTGATACAAGCCAGAATGCTGTTGGCCTCCTTGGCCACCTGGGCACACTGCTGGCTCATGTTAAGCTGGCCGTCCACCAGCACCCCCAGGTCCTTTTCTGCTGGGCAGCTTTCCAGCAGCCACTCTTCCCCAAGCCTGTAGCGTTGCTTGGGGTTGTTGGGACCGAAATGCAGGACCTGGCATTTGGCCTTATTAAACCTCATACAGTTGGCCTTGGCCCATCGATCCAGCCTGTCCAGGTCCCTCTGTAGAGCCTCCCTACCCTCAAGCAGATCAACACTCCCTCCTAGCTTGGTGTCGTCTGCAAACTTACTGAGGGCGCGCTCAATCCCCTCATCCAGATCATTGATAAAGATATTAAACAAAACTGGCCCCAAGACTGAGCCCTGAGGGACACCGCTGGTGACCGGCCACCAAGAGGATTTCACCCCATTGATCATAACTCTCTGGGCACGGCCATCCAGCCAGTTTTTAACCCAGCAAAGAGTACACTTGTCTATGCCATGATTCGCCAGCTTCTCCAGGAGAATGCTGTGGGGGACGGTGTCAAAGGCCTTACCAAAGTCCAGAGAGACAACGTCCACAGCCTTCCCCGCCTCCAGAAGGTGGGTCACATGGTCATAGAAAGAGATCAGGTTGGTTAAGCAGGACCTCCCTTTCCTAAACCCATGCTGGCTGGCCCTGATCCCTTGGCTGCCCTGCACTTGCCGTGAGAGCTCACTCAAGATGATCCTCTCTGTGATCTTTCCTGGTACCGAGGTCAGGCTGACAGGCCTGTAGTTCCCCGGATCCTCCTTCCGACCCTTCTTGTAGATGGGCGTCACATTAGCCACCCTCCAGTCATCTGGTACCTGCCCTGTTGACCAAGATTGTTGATAAATGATGGAGAGAGGCTTGGTGAGCTCTCCCGCCAGCTCCCTGAATACTCTTGGGTGAATCCCATCCGGCCCCATAGACTTATGTGCGTCTAGGTGCAGAAGCAGATCGTTGACTACTTCCTCCTGGATTATGGGTGGGTTGTTCTGCTCTCCATCCTTATCTTCCAGCTCAGGAGGCTGAACACCCTGGGGATAGCTGGTGTGACTATTGAAGACGGAGGCAAAGAAGGCATTAAGTATCTCAGCCTTCTCCTCGTCCTTGGTTGCAACTTTCCCCCCCCGGCATCCAGTAAGGGATGGAGATTCTCCCTGGCTCTCTTTTTGTTGATGTATTTATAAAAGCTTTTTTTGTTGTCCTTTATATTAGTGGCCAGGTTGAGCTCCAGATGGGCTTTTGCCTTCCTAATTTTCTCTCTGTATAACCTAACGAGATCTCTGTACTCCTCCCGAGTTGCCTGTCCCTTCTTCCAAAGGTGGTAAACCCTCCTTTTATTCCTAAGTCCCATCAGAAGGTCCTTATTCATCCAGACTGGCCATTTTCCCCCGCCCTTTAGACTTGCGACACTTGGGGACGGCCTGCTCCTGGGCCTTTAAGATTTCCTTCTTGAAGAGCGTCCAGCCTTCCTGGACCCCTTTGCCCTTCAGGACTGTCTCCCAAGGGACTCTCTCAACCAGTGTTCTGAACAAGCCAAAGTCTGCCCTCCGGAAGTCCAAGGTGGAGGTTTTGCTAACCCCCCTCCTTACATCACTACGAATTGAAAACTTGACCATTTCATGATCACTAAACCCAAGACGGCCTCCGACCACCACATCTCCCACTAGTCCTTCTCTGTTTGTGAGCAGTAGGTCTAGCGAGGCACCTCCCCTGGTAGGCTCACCTACCAGTTGTGTCAGGAAGTTATCTTCCACGCACTCGAGGAACCTCCTAGCCTGCCTGCTCTCTGCTGTGTTGTATTTCCAGCAGATGCCCGGCAGGTTGAAGTCCCCAACCAGAACAAGGGCTGGCGATTGCGAGACTTCAGCCAGCTGCTTATAGAATACTCCATCTGTCTCCTCATCCTGGTCGGGTGGTCTGTAGCATACTCCCAGCACAAGATCTCCCTTATTTGCCTTCCCCTTCATCCTTATCCATAAACACTCGACTTTATCATCACTGGAATCTAGCTCTATCCAATCAAAACACTCCCTAATGTACAGAGCCACACCCCCACCTCTCCTTCCTTGCCTGTCCCTTCTGAAGAGCTTATAGCCATTCATCGCAGCATTCCAGTCATGACAGTCATCCCACCATGTTTCCGTGATGGCAACTACATCATAGCTGTCCTGCTGCACAATGGCTTCCAGCTCATCCCGTTTATTGCCCATGCTACGTGCATTCGTGTAGATGCACTTGAGCTGGGCTACCGATTTCACCCCCATCCTTGGCCCTTTATCCCTAGGCTCATTACTAGTGGGCCTGGTTTTATCCCCTTCCCCCCTCTGACAATAGTTTTGATCTGCTTCTGCAGGGCAGTGAATTGACCAGGCCCCAGAGGAGCAGCTCAAGCATGTAACATTGCTAGTAGCCCTACTGTAGTCCTTGGCATTCAACTAAGTGTGGTGTAAACCGTGAGACCTTTCTGCTGAAGACAGCAAAGCAACCCATGAAAAATTTGTGGAAATCCTCTCTGTTTCTGTTATGGATTTATGCACGCCAGCCACCATAACATGGTCTGACCCTAGGATCCTACTGATTGATGTAGGTTTCCAATTCCACTTTTATTAGTTCTCAGGTTACAGGTAGAGCTGGGTGCCTCTGGAGAGGGACCCTGTTGTGGTTTGGGCCAGACTAGTCACTGAAACGAATGACAGATGCTCTCTGACCTCTCTCCCTTCAGAGAAGGGAGAGCATCTCCCTTCAGGGAGAGGAGGAAGAGAGAAAAAGAGAATTATGGGTTTAAAAGAAACTAAACTAATGAAATATTAATAAAATAATGAAAAGAAAATAATGAAATATATATAATATATACAAAACCAGTATTGAGCTCCCAGGATGATGGTCACATCACCGGCAGGCACCGGGAAAGTCCCAGACTGGACTCAGCGACAGATGGGAACTGGATTCTGGATCTGGATTCAGGAACGCACGGACTGGGATCAAAGGCGGATGAACAGACAGAGTCCTCCTCAGACGCCGGCCATTGAAGAAAGAGGGCTGACCCTTTGATCCCTCAGCTTTTATACTGAGCATGAGGCAGATGGAATGGAATACCCTCTTGGTCAGTTTTGGGTCAAATAACAATGTTAGCTGACCTTGGTTGTTATAGCAATAAGTATAAGCAAGAGCCTCTCTGCGTACCGTTCCTTGGCATAAATTAGAAACAATCAGGTCTTATCAGTCTCTGGAAGCAGACAGTGTCTGAAACATATGCTGTTAATTTCAGAGAGTTCGGTTAGTTAGAAGAGGCTTAGCTGAAAAGTAAAGTTACTGAACAGAAACTTAGTTCTGTTTTACCTCGAACCAGGACATGCCCCTACCCCAGATCATGCCCCTCAATTATACCCGTGACACCCAGCACTTGATCCCAATGTCCAGTCAATTAATTCTGGGCGGTGGTCTCTTGATTTCTTATTGGTTTTCTTTGTCACTGGGCTGGCCTTCTTCTGAAATTACCTCATTCTCTTGGAATTGTTTCCTTGGTCCTTATCTTCTTCATTCTGTTTGCATCTGCTGAATTCAACTAGTTCTGCATTAGCAGCATTAGTTTTATCAAAAAGTTTACTCTCATTCAGCTCTTATGGCCTAAGGCTTGAACTACTTTAGCTACTAGTGCTAAGCTACTAATGCTAAACAAGACTGACGGAGAGAAGAATACAAGTTAATCAAACTCCTTCTATAACAGTCCTCCCTTTGTGTTTTTTTTCAGGCATCCCTGCCCATCTATAGTTGATCTTGTATGAGGATTCTTCAATACCCTTGTACAGCATACAAGGAATAGCAATCATAAAATGATAGAGTTTTTGATTCTCAGGGAAGCAAGGAGGCGGGGTCAGCAGAACTGCCACCTTGGACTTCTGGAGGACAGACTTTGGTCTTTTCAGGAGCCTGCCTGACAGAGTCCCTTGGGAGGCGGTCCTGAAGGGAAAAGGAGTCCAGGAAGGCTGGAAGTTTTTCAAGAAGGAACTCTTAAAGGCACAGGAGCAGGCTGTCCCCATGTGCCAAAAAACAAGCCATCAGGGAAAAAGACCCGCCTGGCTGAACAGAGAGTTATGGTTGCAACCATAAAAGGAGAGTTTATGGCCTTTGGAAGAAGGGGCAGGAAACTTAGGAGGACTACAAAGATGTTGTGAGGCTATGTAGGGAGAAAATTAGAAGCCCAACTAGAACTTAACCTGGCTTCGGATGTTAAGGACAATAAAAAAAGTTTCTATAAATACATTAGTAATAAAAGGACTAAGGAGAATCTCCATCCTTTATTAGATGGGAGCAGTAACATGGTGACCAAGGATGAGGAAAAGGCTGAGGTACTTAATGCATTCTTTGCCTCAGTCTTTAGTTGTAGGACCAGTTGTTCCCTGAGTACCCAAACCCCTGAGCTAGTAGACAGGGGTGGGGAGTAGAATGAAGCCTCTGTAAGCCAAGGGGAAAAGGTGAGGGACCTGCTACAGCACCTAGACATACACAAGTCTATGGGGCCAGATGGGATCCACCCAAGGATACTGAGGGAGCTGGCGGAAGTGCTCACCAAGCCACTTTCCATCATTTATCAGCAGTCCTGGCTAATCAAGGAGGTCCCGGTTGAGTGGTGGATAGCAAATGTGACACCCATCCACAAGAAGGGCTGGAAAGGGGATCCAGGGAACTACAGGCCTGTCAGTCTGACCTCGGTGCCTGGGAAGGTTATGGAACAGATCATCCTGAGTGCTATTATGTGTCATACGAAGGACAACCAGGTGATCAGGCCCAGTCAGCATGGGTTTATGAAAGGCAGGTCCTGCTTGACTAACCTGATCTCCCTGATCGAGTGCACCCTCAGTAAGTTTACAGATGACACCAAGTTAGGTGGGAGTGTCGACCTGCTTGAGGGTAGGATGGTTCTACAGAGAGATCTGGACAGGCTGGATCAATGGGCTGAGGCCAATGGTATGAGGTTCAACAAGGCCAAGTGCCAGGTCCTGCACTTGGGTCACAACAACCCCAAGCAACGCTACAGGCTTGGGGAAGAGTACCTGGAAAGCTGCCCAGCAGAGAAGGACCTTGGGGTGTTGGTTGACAGCCATTTGAATATGAGCCAGCAGTGTGCCCAGGTGGCCAAGAAGGCCAACAGCATCCTGGCCTGTATCAGGAATAGTGTGGTGAGCAGGACTAGGGAAGTGATTGTCCCCCTGTACTTGGCACTGGTGAGGCCCACCTCGAATTCTGTGTTCAGTTTTGGGCCCCTCACTACAGGAAAGGCATTGAGAGTCTGGAGCAAGTCCAGAGAAGGGCAACAAAGCTGGTGAGGGGTCTGGAGAATAAGTCTTATGAGGAGCAGCTGAGGGAGCTGGGCTTGCTTAGCCTGGAGAAAAGGAGTCTGAGGGGAGACCTTATTGCTCTCTACAACTACCTGAAAGGAGGTTGTAGAGAGGTGGGTGTAGGTCTATTCTCCCAAGTAACAAGTGATAGGACAAGAGGAAATGGCCTCAATTTATGTCAGGGGAGGTTTAGATTGGATATTAGGAAAAATTTCTTCACCAAAAGTGTTATCAAGCTGTCGTGTTTTGGCCTCAGACGGCAACAAAGAACCACATGCCGCTCTCTCGGGCTTTTCCCAGTACGGGAAAGAATCGGAAGAAAAGGGCAAAACTCATGGGTTGAGACAAAGGCAATTTAGCAGAACAGCAAAGGTAACAAGAAAAACAACAACAATAACACGGACAGAGGAATATACAAACACGATTACGGAACCGCCGCTCACCGAACCGCTGCTCACCGACCAGACCCGGGAGGCCCCAGCCTGCTCCAAGCAGCGACTTCCTGCCCCCTCCCCCGGCAGCTCAGAGTGGGCATGGCTCACACGGGATGGAATACCTGTGTCCCTGCCGGAGCCTGCGGAAAATTAACCCTATCCCCGCCGGAACCAGGACACAAGCATTGGAACAGGCTGCCCAGGGAAGTGGTGGAATCGCCATTCCCAGAAGTGTTTAAAAGACACGTAGATGTGGTGCTTAGAGATATGGTTTAGTGATGGTATTTGTCAGTGTTAGGTTGATGGTTGGACTTGATGATCTGAAAGGTTCCTTCCAACCTAGGCAATTCTATGATTCTATGACAGATTTCATAAGCATATTCTGTAAACAATCCCGAATACAAGTAAAAGCACAGCAGGCTATCAGAAGCATAATAACCACAGGTAAAAGACTTTTTAGGAAAGAACTAAATAAACTACTAAATCATGACGATAATCCCCATTCAAAGAGCAAATTTTGTAACCACTCACTTTCAGGGGGGTTGTATGCACTTTGGGACCACGTGATGGGCCAACGACACAAAGGAATTGTGTTTCTTATAACTAAGAGCAGGGGATATTAGTAAAAGCAGTAAAGAATAGTACTGTACTAACACAGTTTTGAGAATAACTTTCACAGAATGGGGTTGTTGATACACGGTTGAGCTCATTTTGGTGATGGTTTGCCCACTGTTTTAAATCAAACGTATAAAAGAAAAAGAACCAAAACACCTATACAAAGAAGGGTTAATACCAGAACTAGGGTAATCCACTCTACTATTTTAAGAAGGTATGGAAGATAATCTTAATCCAATAATAAAACATTGAGTCTCACGTCTAACTCTTCTTCACTGTGCCGTTGATGCCACCTGCATGCATGTCTCTAGTTTGTGTATCTGGCTGTGCCTTTTGTGGTTATATTTCCCCCACCCCCAACCTCAATGATGGTTTTCCCAACGACCTTTATAACAGTTATTAATACACCACCCAGGATGACATGGGCCACGATTATTGCAGGATAGCCAAAGCCAACCATGCTGATGCCATCTCAAACCTTCCCCTCTTGGAACTGAGCCTGGAGTGATTCCCACTCTATAAGAATGGTGAATACACCAAATAGGACACCGTCCTTGATTTACAGTCTCTGATGGTCCACTTGGCCAAGCAGTGGGTGACTCCCTGGTCCAGGTGTCTCTAGAAAGAAATCAAAACCGACATGGTTCTGGGATTCCTTCAGCCTTTGTAAGCTCGAACAGTCCCAGTTTCAATCTCCAAGGTAGGATTGACAGGGTCCTGCGGGGTCGATGGTGGTCCATCTAACTGATGTTCTTTGGGCAGTTGTTTAACATGAGAGTGGTGAATCCAGTTATCCTTTTCTGCAACCTTTACAGCAAAGTAAGAAGTTAATAACACAGTATACGGACCCTCCCATTTAGGGTCCAACTTTGTTTTGCGAGAGTGGACTTTTATCGTTACTGCATCTCCAGACCGGATATCATGTACTTGCATTCCAGCTGGTACTGGTTGAAACCATCTGGCTTGTGCCCTATTTTCTTGTAGATGTTTTTGTATCCCCAATACAAATTTGGTAATTTGTTCATCTCCTTTTAAGAGGCTGGGCCTAGTGGGGACAAAGGTCCCAGGTACAGCTAAGTGCATGCTGTGGGAAAATAACGGAAGATTGTCAAGGAGGATTGGAAACATGCTCACATGACTTGCATCTGGGGTGTAGAAAAACACATATGTCATACTAATCATTGTTTAGTCTTGTGTGTTGGACAAGTAGAACATCTGTGTTTAGATAACATAGGCCTGTGATAGACTCAGAGGTACCTTATCGAACATGCTTGAGATTCCTGCCCTGCTGTGGGAAAGATCAAAGCACAGTGGTAAACTATGCCTGTGTGAATCCCTGAAATACAGGTGAAAACAGCAGGTTTGGTGATCCTCTAGCATGGACTGAGCTCCACGACGCCCATGTCCCCACTTGTGTGCCTCTACCCGGGTGCTGCTTTGGGGATCCCCTGGTTGGTGAGGTAATGAAAATAAATTTACTCTTTGCCTTTCATCCGTGGTTTTGTGGTTGTTTCTGCATCCTGCCTGTGCTGGCTCACACTATTTCTGCTGGTGACAGCCCTAGAGGTTGGCGAGGGGTATTTCTAATATCCCATAGCACTATTCCTAAAACTTCAGGTCATTTCAAACCTACCTGACTACAAGTTCAAACAATTTCATTTTTAAGAGTTCTATTCATTCTTTCCACCTGTCCTGAGGACTGCAGATGATATGGAACATATAGCTGTCACTGTATTCCTAAACTTTTATAGATATTGTTCAGCATTCCCGCTGAAAAATGTGAACCCCTATCAGATTCTATGGTTTGAGGTATTCCGTATCTGGGAATGATTTCCTGCAAGAGTGCTTTGACCGCTCCCACAGTATCAGCTTTCCTGGGAAAAGCTGCTACCCATCCTGAGAGTTGATCCATGATTACCAGCAGGTGCTTAAGTCTGCTCATGGAAGGCATGTCAGCATAATCAATTTGCAGTCTTTGGAATGGGAAGTATGCCCATGGTCATCCTCCAACCTCCTGTTTGGGTTTTGCATCAGAAAACTTCCAACATGTGGGACAAGAACTCACAATCCATTTTACTGCCATATGTATTCTGGGGACTGCCCACATTTTCTCAATCTGGTTAACAATTACTGTCATCCCTCCATGTGTTTTATCATGAAATCACCTCGCCGAAGTCATTAAATATTTTCTTGGTAAAATGGGTTTTCCCCCAATAGTCCAAATTCCAGTTTAATCCTTCACAGTCTCCCAATTTTCCCATTGAGCCCATTCTTCCTGAGTAACCTCTGCATATATTGGGGCTGGATTATTAATATCCGGCCAATCATCAGCAGAGGGAGTGGTTATGATGGTACACTCATGTATAGGTTGGTGGGCAACAGCTTTAGTTGCTTTGTCTGCCAATTCATTATTTCTTTCAATTTTGCTGGCTTGCAGAGGTAAGGAACCCTCATTCTTTCCATAGCATACCCATTGCATGACACACTCCAAAACCATATTTAGAATCAGTATAAATAATTATCCGCCGATTACATCCCCACCAGGCTGCTCTTGCTAATGCAGTTAATTCAGCCCCTTGGACACTCACTGAGGGTTGTAGAGGTTCTGCTTCAAGTTTCTCACCACTGCATAGCCCATTTTCCATTCACATAGTACGAAGCTCCAATGGTGAAAAGGGTTAGATCCAAGGGTTAGATCCAAGATCTGCGAGGTTGATCTCGCAGATCTCCCTGGAAGCGGCTGGAGTGAAACACTACCTTAGTCCAATCATGATGCGGCTCACCATCAGAGGGAATAGGCAATAAAGTTGCTGGATTTAAAACATTACATCTTTTTAAAGTAATATTGTCCACATTTAAAATTGTTAATTCATGGTGACACACTCTTTGTGGGGACAGAGCTTGTGTAGCGTGTTGCTTAAGAATCAGTTCTACTTCATGTGGGACATACACGGTTGTTGAGTGACTCAGAACTAATGGTCTGCTTCTTTCTATAATAGTCGCTGTTGCTGCTATCGCTTTAACACAGGAATTATTCCCTGCTGCTACAGGATCTGGTTGAGTAATAAGTCACAGGGCGGCAGTGTGGACCTAGCTTTTGAGTAAGGACTCCCGATGGCTACTCCTTTGTTCTCATGCACAAATAGTTCAAAGGGCTTGGAGTAATCTGGCAATCCCAATGCCAGAGCAGAAGCTAAAGCTCCTTTTATAGCTTGGAAAGCCTTTTCTCTCTCTGGACCTTACACAGAGGCTCCAATGCCTCTTCCGTGGTAGCTTCTGTCAATGATTTAACTCCTTTAGCCCCAGGATCCAGGGTCTGAAGTATCCTACTGTACGTAAAAAGCCTTGCAATAGTTTTGTTACTGGTTGAGGTATTTCTACAATAGCCTGGACCCATTCTGGGTCTACTAATCTTTGTCCTTCTTTTAATATGAATCCTAAATACTTTTCTTCCTGCTGACACAGATGAAGCTTAGAAAGAGATGCACAGTGACCTTTTTCCACTAAAGCAGTACATAGACCAATAGTATCTTTCAAGCAATCTTTCTATCTCTTGCTAGCAAGTAACATATCATCTATATATCATACAAGTATAGAACCTCCAGGTAATATAATATCTTTCGAATTTTCTCCTTGCCACCCCGGCACGTGATCTTTAAAATAGTTGCAAATGTCAGAGGTGGCTTGGTCCACAAACACACTTGCTGCCAATTCATTATTAAAATTCTGGAGAGTCATTCCCTGGTATGTCTGTGTTGCAGAAGGAGTGACGCACTTCACTCATAAGAGAGAAGCAGCAATACATTTATTGATATAAAACAGTGATTTAATAAAGTTTGATAATAAATGCGACAATGTTTTAACAAGATCCGAAGGCAAGGTACACTTGGTTATTTACTGCATAGAGGACAGGGTCAGACAAAACTGTCAGGGAGACCCGCCCATTGAGTCATGAGGTTCAGGAAGGACCCCCTTGCTTTCTAAACTCCTTCTCAGAGAGGAGTCCAGGGGCAGCTGTATCCAATCCCAGTCCCAGACTTGGTCAACGGTTTATGTCTAAAGGATTATATATGCGCAATCAATCCTTTATATCACTTAGCTAAGGTTTCAAAGTTTAGCATGCTATTAGTCACACACCGAGGATCTGTTGCGGCAAGGAATCTCTAAACCTTGAGGAGTAACCTTGAACGGTGTCCCTACTCAAGGGGAGGTCCTGTCGTGCAGCCCACTGCCGTGCAGGAGAGCTCAAAGGGCTCTTGGGCTGTCCACTATTTATGGAGTAAGATAATTGACCTATAGTCATATTTGCATAGCAGCGAGACATCTAGGTCCCTATTCCAGATATCATTTGGCTATGTTGCTATCCATCACCCAAAGTCCAGGTACTGCCATCACGACCCCCACTGTTGGTTATGGCTTAAGCAGGAGCGAGGAGGGGGGAAGGGGGGGGAGCACACAGCCACACTCCACCCCATGACTATAGTCAATTCATCTTACCTTCACAGAGTGGTGGTACGGTCACCTCTTGCCTCTGTGCCATAAATAGTACGTTGATAGTTTGTGCGCTTATAGATCCATGTTAAGTAGACAGTAAAGAACTGCTATTTGTTATTCGTTAATTTGTATGTTTGTGTGGTTGAAGTTGGATTATTTGTTTTATCATGTACCAAACCTTTATATATATAACATAACTATAAGCAATAAACATATTAAAGTTAGAGCCAGCAAAATCATAACTGGGTGAAGCATACGATTAAAGACTTCTGTTGCTGTTGGTGACCATCCAAGAAGAGTTTCCCACCAATGGTATTCTCCATTCTTCTTCACTCTTTCCAAGACACAGTGTATCTCTTCTGTATCATCCCGAATGGTGATTAGAGTTTTGTATTCATTGTTTCAGACTTGTTCTAGAAGCTGACACAAGTCATCGTGTTATAGCAGTTTCTTCACCAATGTAAGATTCATTCCAATGGGGGTAGGCAATAAATCTTGATTCAATGTGTAATTGAATTGTAACAATTTATAAGAAGTAACAGGAGTTGAAAGATTGAAGTTGCATCCCATAACTTTACTAAAGTTACAAACACAAATATTTGAGTCATTACTTGTATCTACAGTAATGTTATCTACTCTACCAATATAAAATCACAAAGGGTTCTCATACAAACACATCCTTTTCCAATATATACAAGTACAGTTTCAGGATTTTCATCGGGATGTATTTCAAAATGACAAACCTTTTGTTCAGTGTCAAAACAAACAAAATGTCTTGGGCTTTCATGGTGTTACTCTTACAAATAAATCATTGTTGTTCCTGTACAATGCATGCATTAACATCAGCAGTCTGCCATTTGTTTCCATTTTGTTGGGCCCACACTCTATGTTCTAATGGATAGAGTATAGTTCCATTGTGATTTAATCCTAGTGCAATGATTGGGTATATGTGTATTGTTAGGACAAAAGCTGTGGTCTTATTGTTGATGGAGTCATAAGTAAAATTAACTACCACCAGGATTGGAATTCCTTTTCAAATTCAATTGCATTATCCCAGATTACCTTTTGAATTTCAGTGGGTAAGGTGCCCTCTTCACCTTCTCGTATAATTGCTGCTACCATAGATTGCATCCACAGCTGAGCTTGGATACAACTAAAAGCTAGAGAAACATTGGTTTGGGCTGCACTAAGTGCATCCACAATCAATTGGTGATCCCTCTTATTAATTCTTTCCCACTGAGTCAATACATCAGATAAGAGCCATTGGTTAGTTCCCAGTGCTAATAGAGAAGACTGCAATGGGTGTTCCAATTTGTTTAAATCACATATTGTTGTGCTTAGTTTTGAGGAGAAATAACTGGACTCCAGACGATCCAATGTGAATCAACAGAAGCCGTTTATTAAGCACAGATCATCATCTTTTATACCCTGTGTTGTAGCCGTACATGCCACTTGCTTATTTCTGATTAGCTAGTTACACTGTCCACGCGCTGTCCATGCAGTTCATTCACACATCAGATTGGTTACAAGAATTCACATAGTAAATTGCTTAGTCATTAGCACAACATGTTTTCTACCTTCTCAGTTCCCGTTTTTCCCATGTACTAATTCCATCTTCTACCACCTGTTTTGCCCTTAATCTAATCTCTCATAGTAGGGAGGCTGGCTCACATGGCCATTTTCTCTCAGATACATTCCTACAATACCCTCTTTTTCTTCTTGAGCCAGCCAGACCTTATGCATGGCATTTTCTATCATGTCAGTCACTTTGCGGAGAACACACGAGGCTACCATAATCAATAATAATATAACCAAGAATAGCATGAGCCCTTGTTTTAGGAAGTCTGATAACCATCCTGTTATACCCCATGAGCTTAAGCAATCATCGAAACCATTTTTGACCGCTTTTAATTTGGACATGTTATCCTTCAGATCCCGTAACTGCTTATGAATGGATGATGAGTGGTCAGAAAGGTTCATACAACACATACCTTCAAAATCTTCACATCCATGACCCTGAGCTAACAGCAAAAAGTCAATAGCCGCTCGATTTTGCAACGTAGCATGCCGAATGCTATCAACATCAGTAAGCAAGCTAGATAGGATTTCAGTTGTAAGGTTTATCTGTTTACTTGCCCAACACCCTATCTTATTCAACATATTTAATGCCGTTGCTGTTCCTAGCGAAGGAAGAATACTTAGCCCTATTCTTTGTCTGAGATTCGGGAATGTTATATGGTCGTCACAGGATGGAGTAAAGGTATGAACTGTTCTCTTGGCTCTGTGGTTACTGTGTGCTCTGCTCACTGTGTCTTTGGCCGTACGCAGGCCTCTGCTCGTAGATCTGCCACATCTCCCCCTTTTTTGTTTAACACCAGACCATTTATTAACAAGGTCGCCATGACTTGTGCTTCTACTCGTTGTGACGCTCTTAGCCGGTTATATACTAAACACAATTAAAAACAGAATCAAAAAGAACCCTGCTAAGGCAATAAATACCCAGATTCCTAAATTTAGCCCAGAAAGCCAATTTCTTTGGATTTACCCACGAGAAATCCTTTTGTAATATTTCAAATGCATTGCGGTTCATTAAGTCTTGAATCTTTAGTATTTGAGCTTTTAGCTGATCATGTAAAGGACGAATATTTTGTTGCAACGACATGTCAAAAGCACCTTGGAGATGGTGTTTAACCATTTCCCAGCCATGTAGCAACGTATTCCAGGGGAGAGATGTAACACAAAGTCTTCGAGAGTTGTACTCCCAATCACAATACAGAGAAAGACGTGTTTTTAACGCATTTTGCCGATTCCCTATCCATAGTACTGCTGTTTTATACCTTACTCGCGTTAAATTTACACAATAAGATTGATTACATTCTTGTATACTTGCATTTTGAGCCGAAGCAAACATACGGATGAGAAGTACAAATCATTACAGAATTTTCTTGCTCACAACTTCTATTTGTTGCAGTGTTATCTGTGGTTAGCATGCACCCCGGTTTAAGGTGCTTATAATACACCTTCGGTTCTTCAGGCCATTCAACAGTTCTTACGAAATGTCGATCTACTGCTGTGGATGACAAAGAAGACATGTTTAGAAAATTTAAAACATGAGTTGCTTTATACAATCACTCCTGAGGTGTCATACCTACAGGATTCCCCCTTTTTTGTTTAGCAAGCATGGTTTTTAAAGTATGATGCATACGCTCCACAATTGCTTGCCCAGTTGGGGAATGAGGAATACTGGTGACATGTTTAATACCCCATGTCTGTAAAAAAAAAAGGCCTGTACCTTAGCGGACACATAAGCTGGTTCATTATCAGTTTTTATAGTTTTCGGTACTCCCATGACTGCAATGCATTGCAACCAATGTCGAATAACATCACAAGCCTTCTCTCCTGTATGAGCAGTAGCTACAACAAAGTGAGAAAACAAATCAACTGAAACATGTCCAAATTCCATAATGCGCGTAACATCGGATTGCCAAAGTTCATCAGGTGTAAGCCCTCGCAGGTTAACCCCTGCAAATGATGGCAGAGGAGCCAGCTGCTGACAATCGGCAAAAATACCCACTCTAATGCAGTCAGGCTCTTTGCGAGTGCATCATCCCGCTGTCCTGTCAGGGCATAAAGTTGAAATTCTTGTAGGAAGGTGTTCAATGTGTCTTGCAGCAGTAGTAGACTATATCTTATCTTGCAACATGCTGTAATGCCTTCGGAGCTGTTGGGGTTAATGAACATAGAACTTATGGGGGGGGGGCGGGGGCAGACACAGTGCTTCAGGGCATCCCCTGTATCTTCAAAGTGCGCTCATGTCTCTCTCCCCCTCGCTCATGTCTCTCTCCCCCTCTCTGACCCGAGACAACCCCCCTATATCCTGCACTGGATTGAGTGGAGAAGTACAGGCTAGAGTCGCTGCATGCATGGCCAGTGCACGCAGCGAGTCCCACCAGACACTCCTGCACTGGATTGAGTAGAAAAGTACAGGCTAGAGTCGCTGCACCCGTGGCCAGCGTATGCAGCGAGTCTCACCAAACTCATGATCCAGCTTTGCTAACAGCAGCTGCCTGATATGTGACTACATTGTTGTAATCCCTTCTTGTTATCTTCTTCTGTGAAGGTCAGGTTCTCATGGATACACACATAGTTTTTAGAGCAACATATTCTACAACTCGTACAAGGGTACGATGCAAAGCGGCATTTACAGCTGATCGTATAATGCTTATTAAACACGGCAAACAGCATACTAAACATAACAGACAAATTCCTTCCACACAGGCAATGAGTATAATTTGCTTCAACCAACCCCACCCCCAAGTCCATCCAGCAAAGAGATTTCACCCAGTGGTCTCCACAAGTTGCTGGTTCGGTCGGTGCAGTTCCTGCAACTGGGCATGGATGGATTTGGAGTGGTCACTTAGATTCATACAATACAGTCCTTTAAAATCTTGACAACCATGTCTGTGAGCTGAAAGCAAAAAATCAGTAGCAGTTCTGTTTTGCAACATCGCATATCGAATACTATCTACATCTAGCAATAACTCAGAAATAGCTGTACTAGTAGCATTGTTAAACTTATCCTTGGCAGCAAGAGAGTCCTTGTTATCACGAATCCTTGGCAGCAAAAGAGTCCTTGTTAGCAAGAGTGCATGCGGACTCCCTGTTCTCGCTGGTACTGTGCTTTGATCTTCTTCCACAACAGGCCAAGATTCTCAAGCAGCTGGATAAGGTGTCTGTGAGTCCATTACAGGCTTATGTCATCCAAATGTTTTTCTTGCCAGCACCCGAGACTGAATAACAATTGGTGTGATATATGTGTTTTCCAGCACCCAGGTGCGAGTCCCTTGAGTGTATTTACAGTCCTCCTCGCCGATCTTCCATTGCTTTCCCATATTCCACCCCCTTGCTCAAGAGACCGCTTCTGCTGGGGTTCATTTTAGTCTCGCAGGGTATAACACAGAGCAATCTACTAAGGCATGCAATAACATAGACACATATAGGAAAAAACCAAAAACATATCTCTATGGTACTGCTTTGAATCAGGTGTCCTATTTCTCTTTTTCTGATGCTTTCTCGTAGCGTGTATGGCATACTTTTGTGCTAACGTGGCACATTCCCCATCTAATTGTTCCTGTTGGTTTTTTTTCTTTTTTTTTCCTTTTTTTTCTTTTTTCTTTTTTTTTCTTTTTTCTTTTTTTTCTTTTTTCTTTTTTTTTCTTTTTTTTCTTTTTTTCTTTTTTTTTTTTTTCCCATCACGACTGACATAAAAGTCTGCCTTTGCAACAAGAGCTCAGTTTCTCATTTTTCCTTAAGTTTCTCATTTTCCTACAGAGCATCCTATAGATTTTGGCTCAACTCCTTTTCCCAATCAACCGTGATCTTATAGACAAACAACAAACAACCAGCCATACGCCCTGCACAGGCAAGCCGTTCCCGAGACCGTAAACATGTCAGCTGGTGAAAACTCCCCCAATATTTCAGGACTTCCATCGGTTCTACAGCCCATCCTGGTGTATCTACCTGGGGCGCGCTCGCCTTACGTCTAAACATTGTGTATATACAAACTTCTTCACTTGACGGAGTGTCAGCCCTAGTTGCATACGAGAACAGTACCACACCGGGCAGAACACCTGCTCAAGGGGAGTCACCTAACGACACTGCACACAACAAAAAGCAAACAGTAGCACACATGCTGATCAGCAGGTATAAGCTGGCGCCCACACACACTTACACAGCAGACATACAAAACCAGCACTTCTATCTCAGGGAGACGACTGGGGAGGGGAGGGGGCGAGGCAGGCCATGGCAGGAGCAAACAGCTCCGGCTCTGTCCTTCTCTGCTGACATTCTGCCTCCTCCCTCGGCCTCAGGTGGAGCAGAGGGGATCAGCAGGGGATCGTCCCAGACCTTCGGACCTGGCCTGTTCGATCCCCCTCCCGTGGGTTGTAATGCTGCAAAAGCCCCGGCTGCCGTGGCTTGCTCCGCCTTCATATCTTGTAAGGTCGATAACACCAACTGCCATGTCGTCGCCAACGGTGATGCCTCTTTGTCTCCTTTACTTATCACTTCCCACAGATGTTTTTTTTTTCCCCAACAGCCTCCCATATTTCTGGTCTAAAAGCTGGCTGGGGCTCTGGTGCAAATCCGTTCTCTCTGCACCAAGTTAACAACCTTCGGAGCATACGCTCATCGTATTTCACCCCTCTCTTAGAGAGGATATGCAGGAGAAGTCTTAATATAGCCCCTTCTTCTTTTGTTACTTGTTGCCCCATCTCCTGCCCCGGCTGCTCACCTCTCTCTGGGTGTCCGTGGCCACGTCGTCTGTTTCTTCTATTCCGGATTGCCGCCCAATCAGCCCAGTCTCAGTCCAGCTGAGCCGTCCTCCAGCCGGTGGATCTCCTTCTGGGTCTTCCGCCCCTCGCGTTCCGTTGCTCAAGCCAAGCGCCAATCGGTATCACGTCGGGGTCACCATCTGAGGAGAAATAACTGGACTCCAGACGATCCAATGTGAATCAACAGAAGCCATTTATTAAGCACAGATCATCATCTTTTATACCCTGTGTTGTAGCCGTACATGCGACTCGCTTATTTCTGATTAGCTAGTTACACTGTCCACGCGCTGTCCATGCAGTTCATTCACAGATCAGATTGGTTACAAGAATTCGCATAGTAAATTGCTTAGTCATTAGCACAGCATGTTTTCTACCTTCTCAGTTCCCGTTTTTCCCATGTACTAATTCCATCTTCTACCACCTGTTTTGCCCTTAATCTAATCTCTCACAGTAGGGAGGCTGGCTCACATGACCATTTTCTCTCAGACACATTCCTACAATTACCCAGCAGGATGTTTTGGGATATTAATTCATGAATATTTATCGTGAATAGTATTTGCTTTTCTTTCAGTCTCCATTTCAGGCTTCCTTCTGAAGACCCCCTCACGTCATATTAACATTTGCCACCTCCCCAGTGGAAGCACTATCACCACCTGTCCTGGTTCCGGTGGGGATAGGGTTAATTCTCCCCCGGCTCCAGCAGGGACACAGGTATTTCATCCCAGGTGAGCCATGCCCACCCTGAGTTGCTGGGGGAGGGGGCAGGCGGGTTGGGGCTGCCGGGTGAGCAGCTGTGAGCAGCGGTGAGTGGCGTTTCCGTAATCGTGTTTGTATATTCCTCTGTCCATGTTATTGTTGTTGTTTTTTCTTGTTCCCTTTGCTGTTCTGTTAAACTGCCTTTGTCTCAACCCAAGAGTTTTGCCTTTTTCTTCTGATTCTTCCTGTATCGGGAAGACCCGGACGAGCGGCACATGGCTCTTTGTTGCCATCTGAGGCTAAACCATGACGGTCCTTTTTGGCGCCCAACGTGGGGCTCGAAGGGTTGAGATAACGACAGAATCCAACTAGAGCTTGGAAAAACGAATTTGTTGTATGCATTTATTGTATTAGGTAAATAGTTGCTGGTCATCATGTTGCTTGGTTTGTTCTCATGGCTGTGTTATGTAAATTCCTATATGGCTTATGTACTCCTTCCGATGATGTTTGTTACTTCTGGGAGAGGGATCAGGATTATCATTTTACTGTCCTGTGCAATATCAGCTTATATGATGATAACATCACTTGTTAGACAGTTACTTTGGGGCTTTTATGTGGTATTGCTGTCCTGTCCGTACCTTGGGCACCGTCTCTCAGAATTTATTAATAATTACACCCAATCTATGGGGGAAACAGGGGGGGACACTTTCCCCAGCTCTTTTGCCTCCCTTTTCTCCTTCGGGTCAGGTATGACAGCTTTTGAGAATTTTGAATATCCTTGGGATGCTCAAACAAGCATGTTCCTAATGTTATGTCTCTTGAATGTGTTCCAGGTCTTGTTTAGGGTTAAACGACTATTTAAGACTACCACCCGTAGATCTGCTCCGAGGCTGGATAGTCAGCACTGTGCTGGGCCCTGGCCAGTATCTACCAGGCACTGCTCAGTGTTACGCAGCACCCTCAGGGGAAAGAGATGGAGACCAGTCCAACAGACACTGCGGCTACTGCAACCCCTGCGGCAAACACTGCGGCTACTCCAACCCCTGCGACAGACACTGCGAGTACTGCAACCCCTGTGACAGGCACTGCAGCTACTCCAACCGCAGTGGCAGCCACTGCAGCTGAACCAGGGAACCAAGCCATACCAGTATCAGTTGCCCCCATACAGAAGAAGAAGTACACGAAGAAATCAGTTCGCTTAGTAAGGGATGATGATGAACCAGGGCCATCACGAGGACAGGAGGAAGAGGCAGAACCAGAGATAATTACTTGATTTGTATCCCTGAGTGAGCTGCGGGATATGCGAAAAGATTTTAGCCGACTTTCAGGCGAGCACATTGTCACCTGGCTGCTCCGGTGCTGGGATAACGGGGCCAGTAGCCTAGAATTAGAGGGTAGGGAAGCCAGGCAGCTGGGATCCCTGTCTAGGGAAGGTGGCATTGACAAGGCAATTGGGAAGAAGACCCAAGCCCTCAGCCTCTGGAAACGACTCCTGTCAGGCGTGAGGGAGAGGTACCCCTTCAGTGAGGATGTTGTATGTCAGCCAAGCAAGTGGACTACCATGGAAAGAGGTATCCAGTACCTGGGGGAATTAGCCGTGCGGGAGATGATTTATTATGCCTTGGACAATGCAGATGTACCCACGGACCCTGATGAGGTGCAATGCACAAGGCCCATGTGGCAGAAGTTTGTACGGAGCGCACCATCGTCATATGCCAACTCACTGGCAGTAATGGAATGGAAAGGTGAAGAGGGACCAACGGTGGATGAGGTGGCTGGCCGGCTCCGGCGATATGAAGAAAGTCTCTCTTCCCCCCTTGTCTCAGCTGTGGAGAAACTGTCCCGGAAGGTCCAGCAACTTGAAGATAATATGTCCTACTCCCCACCTGCACGGGCCAGCGTCTCAGCTATTAGAAGTAGGCATTTCCCCACTCAAGAGAGAGAGTACAGAGGGTACACACCACGAGGCACCCTGTGGTTCTTCCTGCATGACCACGGAGAGGACATGAGGAAGTGGGATGGACAACCTACTTGGACCCTGCGGTAATGGGTACAGGAGTTGCAAGGAAGGACAACCACAAAAGGGGATCCCTCCAGGAAAAGTGCCGCCCCAGTTTCCAGCGGGCAGTTCCCCAGACAGAGCAGAAGGCCTGATCTTGCTTCTGATCCTCTTGAAGGAACTTCCAAGTCATTTCTGCAAGAAGTGAGTAATGGATACTATGACCAGGATTAGAGGGGCCCTGCCTCCAGCCAGGTGGAGGAAAGGGACAACCGGGTTTATTGGACAGTGTGGATTTGATGGCCTGGCACATCAGACCCACAGGAGTATAAGGCTCTAGTGGACACGGGTGCGCAGTGCACTCTAATACCATCAAGCTATAGAGGGGCAGAACCCATTTGTATTTCTGGGGTGACAGGGGGATCCCAAGAGTTGACTGTACTGGAGGCGGAAGTGAGCCTAACTGGGAATGAGTGGCAAAAGCATCCCATTGTGACTGGCCCAGAGGCTCCATGCATCCTTGGTATAGACTACCTCAGGAGAGGGTATTTTAAGGACCCGAAAGGGTACCATTGGGCCTTTGGCATAGCTGCCTTGGAGACGGAGGAAGTTAAACAGTTGTCTACCTTGCCTGGTCTCTCGGAGGATTCTTCTGTTGTGGGGTTGTTGAGGGTCAAAGAACAGCAGGTGCCGATTGCTACCACAACGGTGCATCGACGGCAATATCACACTTACCGAGACTCTCTGATTCCCATCCATAAGCTGATTCGTCAACTAGAGGTTCAAGGAGTGATCAGCAAGACTCGCTCACCCTTTAACAGTCCCATATGGCCAGTGCGAAAATCTAATGGAGAGTGGAGGCTAACTGTAGAGACTATCGTGGTCTGAATGAAGTCACGCCACCACTGAGTGCTGCCGTTCCGGACATGCTAGAACTCCAGGACGAACTGGAGACCAAGGCAGCCAAATGGTATGCCACAATTGATATAGCGAATGCTTTCTTCCCAATCCCTTTGGCAGCAGAGTGCAGGCCGCAGTTTGCTTTCCCGTGGAGGGACATCCAGTACACCTGGAATCGACTGCCCCAGGGGTGGAAACACAGCCCCACCATTTGCCATGGACTGGTCCAGACTGCACTGGAACAGGGTGAAGCTCCAGAACATCTGCAATACATTGATGACATCATTGTATGGGGCAACACAGCAGAAGATGTTGTTGAGAAAGGGAGGAAAATAGTCCAAATCCTTCTGAAAGCTGGTGGTGCCATAAAACGAAGCAAGGTCAAGGGACCTGCGCAGGAGATCCAGTTTTTAGGAATAAAATGGCAAGATGGATGCTGTCAGATCCCAATGGATGTGATCAACAAAATAGCAGCTATGTCTCCACCAACTAGTAAAAAGGAAACACAAGCTTTCTTAGGCATTGTGGGGTTTTGGAGGATGCATATCCCAGATTACAGTCTAATTGTAAGCCCTCTGTATCAAGTAACCCGGAAGAAGAATGACTTTAAATGGGGTCCTGAGCAACGACAAACTTTTGAACAAATCAAACAGGAAATAGTCCATGCAGTGGCCCTGGGGCCAGTCCGGGCAGGACAAGATGTTAAAAATGTGCTCTACACCGCAGCCGGGGAGAACGGCCCTACCTGGAGCCTCTGGCAGAAAGCACCAGGGGAGACTCGAGGTCGACCCCTAGGGTTTTGGAGTCGGGGATACAGAGGATCCGAAGCCTGCTACACTCCCAACAGAGAAAGAGATATTGGCAGCATATGAAGGGGTTCGAGCTGCTTCGGAAGTGGTTGGCACAGAAGCACAGCTCCTCTTCGCACCTCGACTGCCGGTGCTGGGCTGGATGTTCAAAGAAAGGGTCCCCACCACACATCATGCAACCGATGCTACATGGAGTAAGTGTATTGCACTGATCACACAGCGAACTCGAATGGGAAACCCCAGTCGCCCAGGAATTCTGGAAGTGATCATGGACTGGCCAGAAGGCAAGGATTTCGGAATGTCACCAGAGGAGGAGGTGACGCGTGCTGGAGAGGCCCCACCATATAATAAACTGCCAGAAAATGAGAGGAAATATGCCCTGTTCACTGATGGGTCCTGCCGGATTGTGGGAAAGCATCGAAAGTGGAAGGCTGCTGTGTGGAGTCCTACACGACAAGTTGCAGAAGCCAGTGAAGGACAAGGTGAGTCGAGCCAGTTTGCAGAGGTGAAAGCCATTCAGCTGGCTTTGGACATTGCTGAGCGAGAAAAATGGCCGGTACTTTATCTCTACACTGATTCATGGATGGTGGCAAATGCTCTGTGGGGGTGGTTACAGCAGTGGAAGCAGGGCAACTGGCAGCACAGAGGCAAACCCATCTGGGCTGCTGAACTCTGGCAAGATATTGCTGCCCGGATAGAGAATCTGGTTGTGAAAGTACGCCATGTAGATGCCCATGTGCCCAGGAATCGGGCCACGGAGGAACATCAGAACAACCAGCAGGTGGATCGGGCTGCTAGGATTGAAGTGGGTCAGGTGGATCTGGACTGGCAACATAAGGGTGAACTATTCATAGCTCGGTGGGCCCATGACTCCTCAGGCCATCAAGGGAGAGATGCGACATATAGATGGGCTTGTGACCGAGGGTTGGACTTGACCATGGACGCTATTGCACAGGTCATCCATGAATGTGAGACATGCGCTGCAATCAAGCAAGCCAAGCGTTTGAAGCCTCTTTGGTATGGAGGGCAATGGCTGAAATACAAATATGGGGAGGCCTGGCAGATTGATTATATCTCACTGCCACAAACCCGTCAAGGCAAGCGCTATGTGCTCACAATGGTGGAAGCAACCACCGGATGGCTGGAAACATACCCTGTGCCCCATGCCACTGCCCGGAACACTATCCTGGGCCTTGAAAAGCAAGTCCTGTGGCGCCATGGCACCCCAGAGAGAATTGAGTCGGACAACGGGACTCATTTCCGAAACAGCCTCATAGACACCTGGGCCAAAGAGCATGGCATTGAGTGGGTATATCACATCCCCTATCACTCACCAGCCTCTGGGAAGATAGAACGATACAATGGACTGTTAAAAACTACACTGAGAGCAATGGGTGGTGGGACTTTAAAACATTGGGATGCACACTTAGCAAAAGCTACCTGGCTAGTTAACACCAGGGGATCTAACAATCGGGCTGGCCCTGCCCAATCAAAACTTCCACGTACCGTAGAAGGGGGTAAAGTCCCCATAGTGCATATGAAGAATATGTTAGGGAAGACAGTCTGGGTTAGTCCTGCCTCAGGCAAAGGCAAACCCATCCGTGGGATTGCTTTTGCCCAAGGACCTGGGTGCACTTGGTGGGCGATGCGGAAGGATGGGGAAGTCCAATGTATACCTCATGGGGACCTGATTTTGGGTGAGAATAGCCAATGAATCACATGGTATGACGTTAATTGCTAACTAACACTGTCACTGTATGTCCTCGTTACTCTAATTGCTATCAGTTGTACTACAGTAAGAATCACCCAAATTAAGGACAAATGGACTTTAATGAAAAACTGAGTAAAGCACAGGGGTGATGGGGTCATAACTGACCTCAGCAGCTGGCGCCCAGCAACTTCCTCAAGATCTACATCTTCAGCCCATGGACTGTGTGCATGAGCCACACCGGGTGCACCAGTCACAAGCTCCGAAAAATACAGCACGCAACATTTCAGCACCACACAGCATCTCACCTGCCCTGAGAGACTGTTTGAACAGATGGAGCCCAAAGCCATGGACTAAATGAACTCAACGGACACTTTGGAGGGATGGCCCATAAACTAAGGGCATTATATCTGCATGAATATATATGTGTGTATAAATATATGACAGGGGAGAGTGGTGGCAATTCATTGGAACCTGTAAGATCTGGGCATGGCATAGATGGTATGGAATAAGGGGTGGATAACGTCCTGGTTCCGGCGGGGATAGGGTTAATTCTCCCCAGGACACAGGTATTCCATGCCATGTGAGCCATGCCCACCCTGAGCTTCTGGGGGAGGGGGCAGGGGGCAGGAAGTCACCACTTGGAGCTTGGAGTGGGCTGGGGCGTCCTGGGGTCTGGTTGGTGAGCAGCGGTTTGGTGAACGTCGGTTCTGTAATCGTGTTTGTATATTCCTCTGACTGTGTTATTATTGTTGTTGTTTTCTTGTTCCCTTTGCTGTTCTGTTAAACTGCCTTTGTCTCAACCCAAGAGTTTTGCCTTTTTCTTCCAATTCTTCCTGTATTGGGAAGGCCCGAGTGAGCGGCACGTGGCGCTCTGTTGCCGTCTGAGGCTAAACCATGACACCACCCTAGAGGCTTTTGAGAGGCCTGTGGGGCAGGAGCTCCTGCTGTCCCTCCTCACAGGAAGGCTCCACGTCAGCCTGAGCACAGCAAGGCAGTACTGGCTGCCCCTGGACCTGCAGGGATTGTCAAGGTAGTGAGTGAGGGAAAACCATGTGCGGGACAGAATGCAGCAGTCAGATGAGATCAATCATTTGCTGCAATACCAGGATACAAGGCTGGACAACAGCTTTGCGTGGCTCCCACAGTACCATAATCCATCAGGAACAATGTGCTTGCAATAAGGCAGGTTCCAGAAGACAGACATAAGAAAGGAAAATCCTCATAAGCCCCCTGCCAGCCTTCCACTTTATACAGGATCACTGCAGGGCCCAGACACTTACCTAAAGCCACAGATAGACAGAGGAACCCTGTGACAGTGCAGAGAAAGGCTTAGCTGGGGAAAAAGCAGAGAAGCTCTTTGAATACTGAACGGCAAGGTTGAGACCCAGAGGCTCAGCCCAGGCCTTCTTACAAAGGAAGAGCCCAGAGAACCCCAAGGGCCAGTTTGCTTGGGAAGAGCAATCAGAATAAGGGCAGAGAGTGGAGGCCCTGGGATGGAAGAGCAGTAGGAGGCCATGCCAAGATGAGTTCCTCCTCCATGCAAACCTTGCAGGAAGGCTGCTGCAGTGCACAGGATCTCCTTCAAGTCCTCAACGCTCTGTGCAAGGCCCCCTTGCCAAGAACTTGCCATGCCTCGAGCAGGGAGAGGAGTTCATTCTCCTTGCTGCTGCAGTGAGCTCTCCCCAGGTCCTGTGAATACACAGAGGAAAGAGAGCAGGGAATGATAAAGGGAAGCAGGAAACACTGATCCCAGGGCATAGGGAAACAAAGGTCCCACCAAACCCTTTGACAACACTCTCTGCGCTGGGGAGTGATGTCCTACCACCCTCTCACTTCAACCGCGACCCACTTGCTGCAGTGATTCCTGCCTGGCCCACCTCAGAGTGAGGTGCACCTCAAGGGGTTTCTAGTAAGGCAGATCCAAGTGCTGTCAGAGGGCATTTAAAAAGGTGGGACCCCTCAGCAGCCTTCATGCAAACCTGGCCCTCCTGATCAGCAGTGAAGGTTCCTCTACATCCTACTGCTCACAGCTTACTCCCTACAGAGGCTGCAGAAGTCCACTTGCCCTTCCAGCCTGCCCAAGTCACCTGTCTGGCACCTTGAGGTCCAGAGCCCTGTCAGGCAGGATATATTCTGGGACCCATTAATGCACTCGGGGCCATTAGGCTATGCTGGGACACCAGGGAGAGGATTACTCATGCTAACTGGGAAGCACTGATGGGTTCAGGTCTCCAAATGCCACAGCAACATTTTGCAGAGTGGGTTTTATGACAAGCACAGTATTTATGCCAGCTCTGGCTCCTTTAGCAAACCCGTGGGTATTTATATCTGCACAGATATAGCTAGGGCACACGCTGTCACTACTTGGAAACTCCCAGTGATAGCAAGAAAGCAAAATACAAGCCCCTCTCAGCCAACAGGCTAAATAGGACTCCTGGCACCAGCAAGTAATTCAGATACTCTCCCTTCAAGGCAGAGCACACAAGCTGGCTCATGCCCACCCAAACAACTCACCCCACACGTGGCTTGGATGCAAAACACCTGACTTGCCCAGAGGAGCCTTCAAGTGCCAGCTATGGAATGAATCAGACTACAAGATTAGCCGAAGAGGAATAGCTAGCTTAAGGATCCCCCAAGACTAAGAGAAGACAGCTAATGCACGCTCCAGAGCTGTAGGGGTGGTACCAGCAGGCAAATACTCCAGTGCAGGTAACCGGGAGCTGTGCAGCATCCACCTGTGCCCAGTTACCTCAGCATTGCTCAGGAGCCTGAAGAGGCCAGTGATGCTTTCCAGGCAGCTGGCTGCCAGCCACCATGCTCCTTGCAGAGTCTCCAGTCGGTGCAAAGGTGCCTGCAGATCCTCCACAGTTACCTCCTGCAGCACCTTCTGCCACAGCTCCTCAGTGCTAAGATCCTGCCCACAGGCCCCACAAGTTTCCAGAACTGAAAAAAATAAACAAATAAAGAAACAAATCAAAACAAAAACAACCAGACATAAGACAACAGGTCCGTGCCCCACAACAGACACCCTCCCTCTTGGGAGGGAAAACCTCAAGCAAGCACGGGCTCCTCTTAGTGAGGGAAGGAATGGGGTTACAGGACTCGCTGGGCCTCAGCAGCATGGAAACCAAGCTCTCAGACAGTGGAGTTAACGGTGTCATGTGCAGGAGACAACACACAGTTCAGAGCTATGACTCCAGCTCTGCTGAGTCCTCCTGAGGTCACTTGCCCAGGGGCAAGCATGTGTTAACACTGCAGATCCCCCTCTGACTTGCAGCCTATTTCAGTGAGTTTTCTTTGAAGCCAGTACATCATAATTAAAGAAAACACTCATTTTATACTGTCACTAAAACTTTGCTAGAGACTCAGCACCTTATGCCTTGAAAACTCTCGTTTCGGTTAAAACCTTCAGCACATCCCTGCACACTGCAGCAGGCAGACAGCCTGGCAGCTGCACATCATCCCTGGATGCAAGCCACCCCAACCTCCTGCCCTTCCTGGCAGAGCCAGGCTTCCTTGCTGTGTAAGGGATAATAGAGGATGGTCTGAGTGAGACACGATGGAAAATTACTAGTTGAACCAAACCCAGTATACGAGCCGAGAAAAAAGGGAACTCAGTACTGTTGCTGCAAAAACTATGTGCGTATCCAAGAGAACCTGATCTTCAAAGAAATAAACAACAAGAAGGGATTACAACAATGTGATCGCGTATCAGAAAGCCGCTGTTAGCAAAGCCAGATCACGAGTCTGGTGGGGCTCGCTGCATGCGCTGGCCACGCATGCAGCAACTCTAACCTGTACTTTTCCACTCAATCCAGTGCAGGATATAAGGAGGCTGTCTTGGGGCAGAGAGAGAGAGAGACATGAGTGCACTTTGAAGCTACAGGGGACGCCCCTGAAGGCGCTGTGCCTACCTCCCTCCGCTGTACCAATGTGGCTCCTCGTTATCCTGCTGCTCAGCGGTGCTGCTACAATCTCTGGGTTGGTAAGACTCTCCTAAGTAACATTTGGGAACTGCTTAGCAAGGCTTCACAATAAAGCTGAGTTAACTTTTTTTTTGTTTTCATGTGAGCTCTTGTTTGTATGTTGGAATCTTTCTAAAAGAACCCATTACACTTGCTCACAGCCCCCCTCCCTCCAGCCTATCACTGCACATCTCCAAAGCACAGAGAACGCTCTCCTCACCTCGAAGAGCTCCCATACAGAGAACAATCTCCTTACCCCTGAGGAGCCCCTGGCATATTCCTTCTGCTTCTCCTTCAATGGCAGAGTCAGATACTCCCATAGTAAAAAGCAGGGAGTTGTAGAAGACGGTAAGCTCCAGAGGCAGCGTGGAGAGGGCAGACAGCAGCCAACCCAACAAGAAATTGAGCTGGCTAGGAAAAACCCTACAACCATCCATGCTAAGGTGTCATCACTGGGCTTCGTGTCAACAGAAATTTCCTGTCAAGTATTTTTGCTGCTGTTGCAGTGAGATTTAACAGCTTGGGAACTGCACTACCTAGTGTGACAGCAGATATCGCCTCTCCAGAAGCTGACACTGCTTTAGACATCCATTCCTCAGCTATCCAGGTGCTGCAGTCCTCCAGGACTGAGGCCTTTCAGCTCTTCCAAAAGAGCATCAATAGTCTACCCTCTTCCAGTACACACATACCCTTTTGCACAGGTTTCCCACACTGTGTCTCCCTAAGCGTGTTTCTCTCCCTCTCCCTTACATCAGACTTCCTCTATAGCATAGTTGTGGCAGGGAGCCCCTTCCCCAGATTCTCAGGAAAGGTTGCCTAATTTTTTCCAGAAACCCCAAAACTCAGCCACGTACCCCTGCAAAATTAGGTAGAGGTCAAGGCTGGGCCTTAATCCCTTTGCAGGTCCAGTTCAGCTTCAGAACATTTCATCCCCCTCCCTTCAAAAGTTTGTTTCCAGCACTGGGACACCGGAGCTTCAGCCTAGTAAACATCAGTGCCTGAGAAGCTGTACTTTCCCCCCCCCTCCCCCCCATGCTTCGGGTCCAAGGGAGGGAAAGGGCAAAGCAGGGTGACCTAAGCCAGCACCTGATATGGTGACTAGGCCACCACTCACCCCGCATCCTCAGGAGTTGCTCCCCAAAGCCGTCTCGCTGCTGTCACACTGCTGCTCAGACAGTCCCTGAGCATCATGCTGCCTGCAAGAGAGACACTCAACCACCGGCCTGGTGAGGGGGCAGGCCTAGGCCATGGCACCCCTTCCCCTCCTGGCCCCATGAACACAGGCAGGCTGGGGCATTCCCATGGCAACCACCATCACTACCGGAGGTAGCGCGGCCCCGAGAAGGGCAGACCCAAGGAGTGGGGAACAGGGAAGAAGGGATCTGATGCACCCGCCAGGGCCTGGCTCTCAGCAGCCCAGGCTCGCAGACAGCCCAGCTTCAGGAGTGGCAATCACCGCCACTTCATGGCAGCCACTGCCAGCACCACCCCCACCATCTGCATGCGCTGCTCTCTTCCCACCTTCCCACTGATTGGCCGGCACCCGCCACCACGATTGGTGGGTGGGGCAAGCCAGGCCGGAAACAGCGGTCGCCCAGACAATAGCCAAGCACAGGGAGAAGGGGCGGAACCAGCTGCTGTCCCCTGTCCTGCCGGAAAGGCAGTGACTGAGGAGGACCAAACCTCGGTGCTAGGCGAAGCCTATGGCCACCGTAGGGGAGACCCAGGTCAGGGCCCAGGGAGTCCCGCATACCCATGTCCCGCACAGGGAGCATGAAGGAGGAGACAACCCTTTCCCAGCTGCCTCCTGTGTGCTAGGTATGGCGCAGCCCCCGGCCACCCTGGTGAGGTAGGCCAGCAGTAGCCCAGTGCTGCAAATGGAGGCACATGGGGTAATAGCAGTTGGACGCGGGGCATCGACCCTGAGGACCGCAGCAGTCTGGAGGCGAAGCTGTCAGGTGAATGAGTGCTGCCAACTTGCCTGTTTGTTGCGTTTTTTTGAAGGAAAAAAGGCTCTACTTCCTATCAGAGACTCAAGCATCACTTCCACCTTCTGGGTGTAGCTACTGAATGGGAATGAAAGCAGTAACGGCCAGATATGTAGAGATACACAGGGAAGTGTAGCACCACGCTGCATGCAGAGCTCTCAAATTGCTTTCCAGAATTGTCTGTCCTTTTTTTTTTCCCCAAATGAGGTACTGAGGCACAGAGAGGTTAATAACAAAAAATAAACCAACAGTCTCACTCCAAGCCACATAGCATGTCAAGTCAGACCTAGGAGGAGAGGGCAGCGCTCCCCAGCCCTTCTTCCCACACGCCAACACCGCTGCTTCCCAAGGGGAAGGGGAGACACACACACTAAGAACACGACCATGCCTTGGCATAAATAAGTGGCCTGAAGTGTTGAGGGAAGAATAGACAGAGATGGGATGGAGAAATGGGTGTGGGAACTGAGATACATGGAGTCCTGACCTCCCTGAAGCAGTGCCATCCCTTGGGATGGCTGTGCAGGCAGCGACAGCCCCACAGATCAGAGGGGGGAAATGCTCCAAACAGCCTCAACCTTTTGCAGTGGTGGTGGCTCTCAGTCACCATTTTCCAGGAAGTACAAACTGGACACAGTTCCACCCCTGCCCCATGCAAGGACCACGGAACACACCGTCCCACCACTGGCCTGAGGCCAGGGAAGTTTCCCAGCAGAGCTCTCCCCCTGCACAGGGTGCTGGGCAGGAGCCACTGCCACAGAGCATGCACACAACGCTTGCAAAAGCCCAAAGAGCAGCAGCTCTGCAGAGTGCAGGATGAAACCACTCTGCAGAGCATGCTGAGGATGACACGTCCCCTGTTATGCTCAGCCAAGGACACATGGACCGGAAACAAACCACTTGGAATAACTGCTCCATGAGAGACCCAGCAGGCTCCAGTGACAACCTCAACAGGGGAACATAAGGCAGAGCCTTCTCCCCCAGTATGCCAGGTTTCCTAAAGAGTCTTGGTTTGGACCAGTGGGCACCTTCCTCTGGACACTCCTTGGATTTTAAATCAGTGAGCACAGTCATGTCTGCTCTAGTATCAGCAGCATGTCCTGCTTCTAAGGTTGCCAAGCCTTGGACAAACATTAACTGTGTCATCCCCGGCACGCTCAGAAGAACAGTAGCCAAATGATCAGCTTGAGGGCAGCTGGGGTAGGCTGGCAAAGACTTAAAACAGTCAATGAAAGGAAGCAAGAGCATCTCCAGCCCTTGGAAAACTCATCTTCTTGAATCTGAATTCTTTGGTGTAGTAGCCAGTCTGCCTTGGCTGAGCAGCTAGCACTCCTTGGCATCTCTGCAGTGACAAGAATGTACTTGCATTTTTGTTACTCTTTTTTGTGGTTTTGAAGTTTTGCAAGTAACAAGCCCAGCTGAAATGAGCTGAAGCTGCACCCTTAGATCCCTATAAGAGGACTCAGGGAATGAGTTTACTGCATTTCTGGAGAGGAGACTGAGGCATGCATAGGCAGAATGATTTGTCTGAAGTCCCCCAAGGGAGCTTCAGCTTTCAGCCTGGGCTCAAATCTACTAAAGCAGGAAGTGTCTAAGAAAAGTCCTAAATTTGACTTTAAAAGTCAGAATTTATATTCTGCAGTGGGGACTTGTCGTGGTTTGGCCTCAGATGGCAACAAATAACCATGTGCCGCTCTCTTGATCTTCCCCCCACACAGGGAAGAATCGGAAGAAAAAGGCAAAACTCGTGGGTTGAGACAAAGGCAATTTAACAGAACAGCAAAGGGAACAAGAAAACAACAACAATAACACAGACAGAGGAATATACAAACATGATTACGGAACCCGCCGCTCACTGACCCGACCAACCGGACCCAGGATGCCTCAGCCCACTCCCCAAGCGGTGACTTCCTGCCCCCTCCCCTGGCAGCTCAGGGTGGGCATGGCTCACATGGGATGGAATACCTGTGTCCCTGCCCAAGCCTGGGGAGAATTAACCCTATTCCCGCTGGAACCAGGACAGGACTCAACACCACCTAGTAAGTCTCCGGAGAGATAAGCGTGCATGTTTTTATGGCACTGCAGCTCTGCTGTCCCCTCTGCTCTGCCCTGGCCTCCTGGGGCCATGAGCCTACAGTCCCAGCAGGAAGGCAGAGGGGTGATATGGAGGGCTGAGGAGAGGATGCCCACGTGCTGGCTGAGCACTCTGACCACAAACAATGGGCACAGGAAGGCTCAGCAGCATGATGGCAGCCATTGAAAGAGGAACTAGTCCCAGAGGTGCGAGAGAACAAAGCCCAGAGGCCTGGGTGGCAGCTGTGGGGATACCAGGGGCTAGTACTACAGCATTAACGACCATAAGGATTTCTGCCAGCACAAATACAGTCAGGCAGCAAGCTCCTGACCAAGTTACGAGGTTACAACAAGACCTATTTGGGCCCCAGCCTTGGAGGTTAGCAACATGTGCTATCTAGACTAACCTTCTGACGTTAAATGAAAATTCAATGGGTAGCTGCTACCTCCATTTCTTTCTTCCTCTCCACACCAATGCACCCCTCACCCATCAGCATGGCCCCCTCATGGCTAAGACCCATCTGTCCACCAAGGAATCACAGTATACAGCAAATAACCTATTTTTAAGGGTGGAACTGCTTAAGCCCATCTAATTGTGGGCTGATGCATTCCTGCCTCCCACAGCTCCCTGCTGCATGCTGCTACCCCTTGCCTTGCACCAGCACTGGTGTGCATGCAACCAGGCAGTGAGGCAGCCCAGGGCATCATGCCAGCTACAAACCAGTCCCTGGTTGTGTTGGGTAAAATTAAGCAGGACATGCCTACAGGGCACAGGATATGCAAGGCTGAGGTGGGAGAGCATAGCCAGCAGGTCAGGAGGCGGCCATGCAACAGAAACCCCAAATTAGAGCAGTTTAAGCCTCCCTGGAATTGCACCCTAACATCTGAGCAAGTATTACCCTCCCACAGGGGCCAAATATAAAACCTGCCCTCAAGAGCCATTTTCCACAGCTACTGGGCACTTGAGCGTAACAGTAAGAACTGAAATGATCAGCGAGGTAACGAAACACTTTTCCCAGGAATCTCCAGGGCAGAGGAGAAGAAGAGCCTGGAGTTACGCTAGCAGCCTGCAGTGAGGAACTCAAACAGGGGCAGTCATAGTACATGAGTTAAAAACCAAGTGGGACCAGAACAAAAATCAAAGCAGGAATTCCAGGCAAGCAGTCCTTAGCTCTTTATAGAGGGGAAAGAGACAAAAGGTTTTATAGCACCAAGTAATGCCACACAGTGGTTCAGGGCAGTAAGGAATCCCAGCTCCCATCGAAACTGCAGGAGGAATTTAGCTGGGATGTGGCCAGGCACCATGGTCACTGTCCTCTACCTCTGCATAAGGAAAGAACTATGACGCCTCCTGACTGCAAGCACATACACAGATATCAGTGGCTTAAGCCACCTCCCAGAAGAGTTGTCACCCACTCAGGGCTTTCAAGCATCTCTTCCCAGGCGCTAGAGCTCACCACCAAGGCCACACTTGCAGTTGGGACAGCTACTCCAGAATCCCCTTTCCTCCTGACCAGACCCAATATGGGGATGAGTCAATGCTCTGTCACTACATAATGCTGCAACTCAACCATTCCCAATCAACAGCCGGCATCTGGCAGCAGACGCTCAGGAAGAGATTGGGAGCCCTGGCTGCTACAGCCCAGCCCATGGGGGCACCAACAGGCCGAGACCATGAGCAGAGAGTTTCTTGGTCATGGACACAGTTCTCCCTGCTACCACACCCTCGACAAGCTAAGCCTGCTTCAGGCTTTACAAGGCAGCCCAGCCTGCTTCCCCCTACCCTTCACAGGGCTGAGGAAGATTGGGAAAATGGGAGTGAGTGTAGGGCAGGAAGGACCTCACTACAGAGCAACCAACTGACTTTACAGCGGGCAGCTGCCACCAAGACCCCAGGAACCATCTGCATGCGTAACCATATGCATTTTGATTCCAGCGTGAAAACTGAGCATGCAAAGAGAAGCGGCTGCAGGACCTTCCCTCTCCTTCCTCCCTCCCCTCCTCAGCAGGCCCCTTCCTGTGTGTCACTTGTCTCTGCTCAGGCAAGGTGACACCTTGCCAGCCACTGAAGCGGACCAGCTGCACAGTGGGGATAGTTGTCAGGAAAGTAGCAGCAAGACCCCCAGTTAGTGTTTCTCCAGAAGAGCACTTCAGGACTCTCGCTTCTTGGCCTCCTGCAGCAGACTCCTGATGCCAACAAATGTCCAGCAAGAGCTCTAACCTCAACTGCTGAGAAACACCATTGCAATGAGCGGGGAACAGCTGGCTCTGGTCCTTTTGTGCAGCACTGAGGCAGGGAGCTGGGGATAATCTCTGACTGCTGTCAGCAGACACTCGTTGCTGGTGGCTCATGTATCCCTCCTGGCCCCAGGGAGGCAGGGAGACAACCACAGCCTCAGCTGATGAGCAGGTCAGGTTCTCCACATCTCCAACACTACCTGAGCTGGCTGAAGCAGGTGCTGATGGCACAGTCCACACGCATCACAAGGGAAATCCCCAGTAGGAGGCACATGCTGCTCACCATGAAGCCCAGCGACTCAAAGAGGAACCTGCAGGCACAACAGACGCGGTAAGGATATCATGGCCAGCGTGTCAGCAAGGACAGGCTGCTACCCTCAGTCCCAGCAGACTGATTTTCCTGACAGTGAGAGGATGTGGCCAGCTCTGAGGCCGTGTAGCAGAGCAAACAGGAAGCAGTGATGAGGGTGCAGCCCCCCGCCATATGCAGTGGATGGAATCGGGCCCAGGACTGGGTGCACACAGCCTGTGCCTCCCGCAGGTAGAGCTGAAAGCAACCGATGAGGCTTCCCAGCCTGGACTCCAGCTCCAGAGGCACCAGCGTCGCCCCCTACACCTGGGCCAAGAGCTGAGTGTGCTCCTCCATGGTGCTGGAGAAGAGCTCCGGCAGGCACTGGAGCTGCTCTGGCTGGCAGGTCATGAGCCACCAGCGAATAGGAGTGCAGGAAGCGGTTCACCTGCAGGAGAGGGGACACGGGGTCAGACAGCAGCACTGGGATCACTGGGAATGGGATTCACTGCCATCTTCCTCACTCAGCCCCTTCCGAATGGAAACAGCCGCAATCTGCCAATCCCTGCCAGGACAGACCCATCCCCAGCTGCATCACCTGGGGCTGGTCACCCAAATACAGGATGTGACCAGCAGGAAACACAATCCTTCTGCCAAAGTGACATCCCTCTCAAGTGACATATCCATCACAAGAGACACACTGACTTCTCTCAGTTACCCAGTTCTTCACCTGCAGGTACACCTCTGTTAATATCATGCATCACTTAGAGCTTTTGTACAGAGTGTTTGGTAACAATAAGGCAAATGTCCCCTAGAAGTTCAAGTCATTACTAGTTATTAATCTGAACCCAATGTCAACTTTTACATTGTTTGTCTGAGGACAGACATCAAATTAAAGAGCTTATAGTGGATCAAATCAAATTGCTCCCTCTTCTTGAATACAGGCACATTAACTCACTGTACCATAGGCTAAGGAGGGTTCAGACAGAAGCAGAGGCAGCTATGATCTCAAAGTCATAAAAAAAGTCTTATGAGGACATTACCAGGGGAGGGCACCTGTGCAAACATCCAGCTGCTCAGCAGCATAGATCTGCTCAAGCCCCAAAACACACTGATACCTTCACATGGCTTCCAGTCACCTCAGAGTGCAGGCAGAATCAGCCTGCCCCTGCCCACAAATGGCACACATATGCACCAGCTCTCTCCCAGGCCTGCATGACCTCCCTGGTATACCAAAGTTTCTTCATAACCATTGTGATCAAGCCAGAATCTTCCTCAGATAACTGAGTGCAAATATTTAAACAGGCAGGACTGGATAACGCTAATTCCTAAAAGATGATGATCGATATACTCAGTGACTAATGGTCAATAAAGTACATTATCATCTTTAAATGACAAAGCACTCTGCTTCTATATAAATACACAGCAGAGAGGCTGAACACTTCTGCCTTTCCATCAGCGATCATATGAGGGGAACAGAGGGTCCAATATGCCGGACAGACCCTCCTCTTAGGGAAGTCTGCTGCCTCCCTGGGGCCCAAGTTAAGGACATCACAAGGAAACTTCCTAGCCTGGTAGGGCCCTCGGACAATTATCCATTATTGCTCTTCCATGTGGGTGGCAACAAAGCCACAATGCATAGTCCAAAGGCAATCAAAAGAGACTTCAGAGCCTTGGGATGGTTGGTAAGGGAATCTGAAGCACAAGTAATTTTTTCCTCTAGCCTTTCAGTTGCAGGCAGTGACATTGGAAGAAACAGACGGGCTCAGTCTATTAATACATGGCTCCATGGCTGGTGACACCACCAGAATTTTGGCTTTTTCGATAATGGGATGGTCTACATGGCACCAGGCTTGCTGATGTCAGATGGGATTCACCTTTCTCAAATGGGAAAGAGGGTCTTTGCTCATGAGCTAGCGGGGCTCGCTGACAGAACTTTAAACTAGGCTTGAAGGGGGAAGGGTACAATATCAGGCTTGCCCGTGACAAGCTCTGGGATGACACACCAAAGTTAGAGGGATAGAGTGCTAGCGAGGGCCTTCAGCCTGTTGCTCTGAGATGTGCTGGCTACACTGCAGCACACTTGAAGTCTTATGGAGATGATCCAGGGGCTCCTGAGGTCATAGGAGCCAAGAGGGAAACACCAGTGAAATACCTCAAAGGAATTAAGGGGTGTTCCTCTAAGAAGGTGACACGGCTGACAGCCCAGCTGAAGCGCCTCTACACCAATGCACGCAGCATGGGCAACAAACAGGAGGGGCTGGAAGCCACCATGCTGCTAGAAAGCTATGACCTGGTTGCCATTACTGAAACTCGGTGGGACGAATCCCATGATTGGAGCGCAACTATTGATGGTGTCATGGTTTGGGCTGGACTGGCCACTAAAACAGGCTGTTCAGAAGGGACAGGCGAGGAAGGAGGGGTGGAGGGGTTGCCCTCTACATCAAGAAATGGATAGAGTGTGAAGAGCTGTCTCTGAAGAATAGCCATGAGCAGGTTGAAAGCTTATGGGTAAGAATTAGACACTGAGGCAACAAGGGGAACCTTGTGGTTGGTGTCTACTACAGGCCACCCTATCAAGGGGAGCCTATTGACGAAGCCTTCTTACTCCAGCTACAGGAGGCATCATGCTCACAGGCTCTCATCCTGCTGGGGGACTTCAACCACCCCGACATCTGCTGGAAAAGTATCACAGTGAGCTGTAGTCAATCCAGGAGACTCCTGGAGTGCATGGAGGATAAATTCTTAAGCCAGGTAATAAGACAGCCCTACCTCCTCTTCAAGGAGTTAGTGAGTGGGACGCCCTGGGAAACTGCCCTCAGGGACAAGGGAGTGTAAGAGACGGACTGTAAATTCCCTGACGAGGGGCAGAAGGCCCTCCAAGCCTTCAATGGAATGCCTCAAACACTCACAAGGAAATAAATAATGCAGGCTTGGCCTTCAAAGAACTGATAAGGCTAACACTTCTGGCGCCTGAAAGTGTGGGAGAACTGTCTTGTGAAGACAAGATAGTTCTGCCACTCATGTGGTGAGCTTGCTAGTTCTCAGTTCTCGAGGCCATTGTGTCCGATGAGTGACCTTTGCTTCATTATCCGTGAAATGCATATGAAAGCGCATGCCCCTGCATATGCTAATGAAGATTATAGAGATCATGCTAAACATGTATGACTACAGCACTCATCTCTCCACCCAAATCATGCTACACATCACCTGGGAGGGGGATGAAACCTGAGATCACCTGAGATGAAACTGCCCCATAATGAGTGGGGCGGGCTGTGCTAATTCAGCAAACATAAAAGGGGAGGAAGACTAGTACAATGGGGGTGTTTATAGAAGATTGCTCCTACAAAGCCCCCCCCCCAAAGTTATGGATGGTTCAGTGCTGGAACTGGGATTGGTGAACTCTTTATCTTTTCCCTCTGTCTTTTCTTTTCTCTATCCCTTGGTTTCTCTTTTCTCTTAGAGTTGTTAAGTAGCAATTAGAGTAATTAATGGTTAAAGTTGTTAAGTAATGACCTTAAGTACTGCTTGTCATAAGTTGTTGTATATCTGTTGTTAACTAACACGATGTACACCCCACCACTTGCCATAATTTGTCATATACCTAACCAATTATTGTGGACTTGTTCAGACTTATACTAATCATTTTGGGAAGCTAATAAATGTTTCTATATGGACCTTGAGATTTATCTCACCTTAGTCTGCACCGTTGGGGATTTACGAATCTCAGTCACTTACCCCCCCTCTTTCCTGAGAGTGGGATGTGACAGGGAGCAGAACAGAACTGGCAGATCTTCAAGAATGCTTTCCACAGAGTACAAGAGCTCTTGATCCCCAGGTGTAAGAAATCAGGAAAGGAGGGCAAGAGATCAGCATGGCTGAGTTGAGACCTGCTAGTCAAACTAAAGGGCAAGAAGGAAAAGCACAGGCAGTTCAAGCAGGATCAGGTATGCTGGGAAGAGTATAGGGATGCTACCTGGTTGTGTAGGGGTGGGGTCAGGAAGGCCAAGGTGCAGCTGGAGCTGAACTTGGCAAGGGACACAAAGAATAATAAGAAGGCCTTCTATAGGTATGTTATCCAGAAAAGGAAGGTTAAAGAAAGTGTACCCCCCCGATGAACACGACTGGCAAACTGTTAATAACAGACGAGGAGAAGGCTGAGGTACTCAACTTTTCTGCCTCAGTCTTCACTGGCAACATCTCTCCCCACACCTCTCAAGTGGATGGACCTCAAGGCAGGGACTGGGGGAGCAAAGTCCTTCCCACTGTAAGAGAAGATCAGGTTTGTGACCACCTGAGGAACCTGAACATACAGACGTCTATGGGACCTGATGAGATGCACCCCAGAGTTACAGAATCATAGAATTGCCTAGGTTGTAAGGGACATTTCAGATCATCGAGTCCAACCATCAACCTATGACAAAAACCGTCACTAAACCAAATCACTAAGCACCACGTCTACCCATCTTTTAAATACCTCCAGGGATGGTGACTCAACCACTTCCCTGGGCAGCCTGTTCCAATGCTTGATAATACTTTTGGTGAAGAAATTTATCCTAATATTCAGTCTAAATATCCCCTGGTGCAACTTGAGGCCATTTCCTCTTGTCCTATTGCCTGTTACTTTTGGGAGAAGAGACCAACCCCCACCCTGCAACACCCTCCTTTCTGGTAGTTGTAGAGAGCTATAAGGTCTCCCCTCAGACTCCTTTTCTCCAGGCTAAACAAGCATGGCAGCGCTCAGTGGTGGCGTGATTTCATTCAGGCCACGATAGTCTACAGTTAGCCTCCACTCTCCATTAGATTTTCACACCGGCCATATGGGACTGTTAAAGGGTGAGCGAGTCTTGCTGATCACTCCTTGAACCTCTAGTTGACGAATCAGCTTATGGATGGGAATCAGAGAGTCTCGGTTAGTGCGATATTGCCGTCGATGCACCGTTGTGGTAGCAATCGGCACCTGCTGTTCTTCGACCTTCAACAACCCCACAACAGAAGAATCCTCTGAGAGACCAGGCAAGGTAGGGAACTGTTTAACTTCATCCATCTCCAAGGCAGCTATGCCAAAGGCCCACCAGTACCCTTTTGGGTCCTTAAAATACCCTCTCCTGAGGTAGTCTATACCAAGGATGCATGGAGCCTCTGGGCCAGTCACAATGGGATGCTTTTGCCACTCATTCCCAGTTAGGCTCACTTCCGCCTCCAGTACAGTCAACTCTTGGGATCCCCCTGTCACCCCAGAAATACAAATGGGTTCTGCCCCTCTATAGCTTGATGGTATTAGGGTGCACTGTGCACCCATGTCCACTAGAGCCTTATACTCCTGTGGGTCTGATGTGCCAGGCCATCGAATCCACACCGTCCAATAAACCCGGTTGTCCCTTTCCTCCACCTGGCCGGAGGCAGGGCCCCTCTAATCCTGGTCATAGTATCCATTACTCACTTCTTGTGTGGGGGGAAGAGAGACTTTCTTCATATCGCTGGAACCAGCCAGCCACCTCATCCACCGTTGGTCCCTCTTCACCTTTCCATTCCATTACTGCCAGTGAGTTGGCATATGACGATGGTGCGCTCCGTACAAACTTCTGCCACATGGGCCTTGTGCATTGCACCTCATCAGGGTCTGTGGGTACGTCTGCATTGTCCAAGGCATAATAAATCATCTCCCGCACGGCTAATTCTCTCAGGTACTGGATACCTCTTTCCATGGTAGTCCACTTGCTTGGCTGACATACAACATCCTCACTGAAGGGGTACCTCTCCCTCACGCCTGACAGGAGTCGTTTCCAGAGGCTGAGGGCTTGGGTCTTCTTCCCAATTGCCTTGTCAATGCCGCCTTCCCTAGACAGGGATCCCAGCTGCCTGGCTTCCCTACCCTCTAATTCTAGGCTACTGGCCCTGTTATCCCAGCACCGGAGCAGCCAGGTGACAATGTGCTCGCCTGAAAGTCGGCTAAAATCTTTTCACATATCCCGCAGCTCACTCAGGGATACAAATCAAGTAATTATCTCTGGTTCTGCCTCTTCCTCCTGCTCTCGTGATGGCCCTGGTTCATCATCATCTCTTACTAAGCGAACTGATTTCTTCGTGTACTTCTTCTTCTGTATGGGGGCAACTGATACTGGCACAGGTTGGTTCCCTGGTTCAGCAGCAGTGGCTGCCACTGCGGTTGGAGTAGCTGCAGTGCCTGTCACAGGGGTTGCAGTAGTCGCAGTGTCTGTCGGACTGGTCTCCATCTCTTTCCCCTGAGGGTGCTGTGTAACTCTGAGCAGTGCCTGGTAGATACTGGCCAGGGCCCAGCACAGTGCGGTGAGTTGTGCCTCTCTAGAATAGCCACAGCATTTTCCCTTCAGATATTCTACTACTCTGTCAGGGTCCTGTAATTGTTCAGGGGTGAAGTCCCAGACCATTGGAGGTGAGAAGTTCTCTAGGTACCTGCCCACGTTCTCCCACATGCCATGCCACCCCTGACTATCCAGCCTCGTAGCAGATCTCTGGGTGGTAGTCTTAAATAGCTGTTTAACCTTAAACAAGACCTGGAACGTATTCAGCAGACATAACACTAGGAACATGCTGGTTTGAGCATCCCAAGGATATTCAAAATTCTCAAAAGCTGCCATACCTGACCCAAAGGAGAAAAGGGAGGCAAAAGAGCTGGGGAAAGTATCCTCCCTCGTTTCCCCCATAGATTGGGTGTAATTATTAATAAATTCTGAGAGACGGTGCCCAATGTACCAATGTTGTGGTTTGGCCTCAGATGGCAACAAAGAACCACGTGCCACTCTCTCGGGCTTTCCCAATATGGGAAGAATTGGAAGAAAAAGGCAAAACTCTTGGGTTGAGACAAAGGCAATTTAACAGAGCAAAGGGAACAAGAAAACTACAACAATAACACAGACAGAGGAATATACAAATATGATTACGGAACCCCTACTCACTGTCGCGGACCCGGGATGCCCCAGCCCACTCCAAGCGGTGACTTCCTGCCCCCTCCCCTGGTATCTCAGAGTGGGCATGGCTCACATGGGATGGAATACCTGTGTCCCTGTCCAAGCCTGGGGAGAATTAACCCTATCCCAGCCAGAACCAGGACACCCCATAAATAGTGAACAGCCCAAAAGCCCTTTGAGCTCTCCGGCACGGCAGTGGGCTGCACACCAGGATCTCCCCTAGAGTAGAATCATAGAATCATCTTGGTTGGAAGGGACCTTTCAGATCATCACGTCCAACCATCAACCTAACCCTGACAAAATAACCACAAAACCATGTCACTAAGCACCACGTCTACCCATCTTTTAAATACCTCCAGGGATGGTGACTCAACCACTTCCCTGGGCAGCCTGTTCCAATGCTTGATAATACTTTTGGTGAAGAAATTTTTCCTAATATTCAGTCTAAATCTCCCCTGGTGCAACTTGAGGCCATTTCCTCTTGTCCTATTGCCTGTTACTTTTGGGAGAAGAGACCGACCCCCACCCTGCAACACCCTCCTTTCTGGTAGTTGTAGAGAGCTATAAGGTCTCCCCTCAGCCTCCTTTTCTCTAGGCTAAACAAGCCCAGCTCCCTCAGCTGCTCCTCATAAGACTTGTTCTCCAGACCCCTCACCAGCTTCGTTGCCCTTCTCTGGACACGCCCCAGCACCTCAATGTCTTTTTTGTGGTACAGAGGGGCCCAAAAGTGAACACAGTACTCGAGGTGGGGGTCTCACCAGTGCCGAGTACAGGGGGACAATCACTTCCCTAGTCCTGCTCACCACACTATTCCTGATACAGGCCAGGATGCTGTTGGCCTTCTTGGCCACCTGGGCACACTGCTGGCTCATATTCAGCTGGCAGTCGACCAACACCCCCAGGTCCTTTTCTGCCAGGCAACTCTCCAGCCGCTCTTCCCCAAGCTTGTAATGCTGCATGGGGTTGTTGTGACCCAAGTGCAGGACCCGGCACTTGGCCTTGTTGAACCTCATACCATTGGCCTCAGCCCATCGATCCAGCCTGTCCAGATCCCTCTACAGAGCCTTCCTACCCTGAAGCAGGTCAACACTCCCACCCAACTTGGTGTCGTCTGCAAACTTACTGAAGGTGCACTCGATCCCCTCGTCCAGATCATTGATAAAGATATTAAACAGAACTGGACACAATACCGAGCCCTGGGGAACACCACTCGTGACCGGCCGCCAACTGGATTTAACTCCATTCACCACTACTCTCTGGGCCCGACCCTCCAGCCAGCTAAAAACCCAGCAAAGAGTACTCCCATCCACGCCATGGGCAGCCAGTTTCTCCAGGAGGATGCTGTGGGAAACTGTATCAAAGGCCTTACTAAAGTCCAGGTAAACAACATCCACAACCTTTCCCTCATCCACCAAGCAGGTTACTTTGTCATAGAAGGAGATCACTTGGCTGATGTAGTTGCCAAGCCACTCTCCATGATATTTGAAAAGTCGTGGCAGTCAGGTGAAGTCCCTGGTGACTGGAAAAAGGGAAACATCGCACCCATTTTTAAAAAGGGTAGAAAGGAGGCCCCTGGGAACTACCGCCCTGTCAGCCTCACCTCTGTGCCTGGGAAGATCGTGGAACAGATCCTCCTGGAAGCTATGCTAAGGCACATGGAGGACAGGGAGGTGATTTGAGAGAGCCAGCATGGCTTCACCAAGGGCAAATCTTGCATGACCCACCTAGTGGCCTTCTGTGATGGAGTGACTGCATCAGTGGACAAGGGAAGAGCTATGGATGTCATCTACTTGGACTTTTGAAAGGCCTTTGACACAGTCCCCCACAACATCCTTCTCTCTAAATATGGATTTGATGGGTGGGCTGTTCAGTGGATAAAGAACTGGCTGGATGGTCGCATCCAGAGGATAGTGGTCAATGGCTCAAGATACAGATGGAGATTGGTGACAAGTGGTGCCCCTCAGGGGTTCATATTGGGACCAGTACTGTTTAATATCTTCATCAGTGGCATAGACAGTTCAACCAGGCCAAGTGCAAGGTCCTGCACCTGGGTCACAGCAACCCCTGGTATCAATGCAGGCTGGGGACTGAGAGCTGGATTGAGAGCAGCCCTGAGGAGAAGGACTTGTGGGTGCTGGTGGATGAGAAGCTCAACATGAGCCAGCAATGTGCACTCGCAGCCCAGAAAGCCAACCACATCCTGGGCTGCATCAAAAGAAGTATGGCCAGCAGGTCGAGGGAGGTGATTCTGCCCCTCTACTCTTCTCTGGTGAGACCCCACCTGGAGTACTGTGTCCAGCTCTGGAGTCCCCAACATAAGAAGGACATGGACCTGTTGGAGTGGGTCCAGAGGAGGGCCACGAAGATGATCCAAGGGCTGGAGCACCTATGCTATGAAGACAGGCTGAGAGAGTTGGGTCGTTCAGTCTGGAGAAGAGAAGGCTCCAGGGAGACCTTATAGTGGCCTTCCAGTACTTAAAGGGAGCTTTTAAGAAAGACAGGGACAGTATTTTTAATAGGGCCTGTAGTGATAGGACAAGGGGTAATGATTTTAAACTAAAAGAGGGTAGATTTAGACTAGATATAAGGAAGACATTTTTTACAATGAGGGTGATGAAGCACTGGTTGCCTAGAGAGGCGGTAGATGCCCCATCCCTGAAAACATCCAAGGTCAGGTTGGATGGGGCTCTGAGCTACCTGATCTAGTGGAAGATGTCCCTGCTCCTTGCAGGGGGGTTGGACTAAATGACCTTGAAAGGTTCCTTCCAACCCAAACTATTCTATGATTCTATATCCTCTCCAGCTCCTCACTGATTTGCACCAATGGTGTCCAAGTGGCACATCATGGGTTGTTTACAGGTAACTGGGCCCAAAACAGGACCTGGTCTGGTTTGGTTTCTTCCTTGAGAACCCCAGGGGTACAGCAGGGAGCTGGAGGAGTTATTCTTGTTCTCCTAGCAACCGAGGGGTCCCTCAAAGGCAGGCAGGCACTTTGCTGAGACACATGCCTTGTAACACATGTGGCAAATCTGTTCTGTAACATGCCGAGAGCCACAACTTATGGCCCTCACATCCTCCATAGACGCTCTGGCTTGCCCTGCCTGCTCCATTGCTTGAGCTCCTTTTATGCCTGGTATAGTCACTCTCATTCAAATTTTGTCATTCTGCTGTTGGGGTTCTGTATTTCGTTGCAATTAGTGTAAACTGGTCCTTCTCTAACCCGCTTTACTGTCACCTGTCACGTGGTGTTTCTTTTATTTAGTCCTTCGTTACTGTTTTCCTTCTGTCACTGATCTAGAATAGCTTTTTAGCTAACACTGTTTCTCCTTCAAAACTGAAGCAGCATCAAAACACCCATTTGTATTCTTGAATCTCCATTAACAAAACTTGCCCCTAGTCATCTTCAGCCTTGAGGAAACAGCCTCCCCAATAACCAAGTCCACCTCTGACCATCTATGACCAATTCTCATCCTGAAGCGAATGCCACCTTCCAGGCCAGTATTTGCCACACCACAGCACTCACCACCAAGTACTAAACAGGTATCTCCTGTTTCTCTTTTGGGAAAACGATGCTGCCTTTTATTGGAGCAAACACTGCAAGGAGGCAACTTCAAAATAAGTTCCCCACGAAGATAACACCATGTCACTGCCCCACCTCCACCAAACAGAAGAGGTATGTGCTTAAAAAGCCATTCCTTCTCCTCTCTATTTCAATGGGGAGGCCTACTGTAGGCCGTACCTGCTTGGCGTTGATGTGATAGACCAAGGGCTGCTGCAAGGCTACAGACACAGTGTCGCCATCCCCAGAGAAAAGCTCAGCCATCACCTCCCTGATGTTACTGTAGGGGATGGGCACAGCCAGCAGCAGGGACACAGTGGGCACCAGGTTCACCTGGGGAACAGCCTCAGGCTCACGGAGAGACAGGGGAGGAATCAGAAATTCAGAAAGAACACAGCAACACAACTTTTCACATGGGCTAGAGGATGGTGGGGGAGGCTCCCTGTTCAGAGGAGAATCTGGGAAAACCAGGAGTGGGAAAAACACAGAGGAAGGCAGAGGTATAGCTCAGCCCTCCCTGAGTGCCCTGTGGAGGGGAGGATGCCTGCTGGGAGCTGCAGGTCCTTAGGTTTGGCCCTGGCTGTCTAACAGCTCACCTGGCCCCATTCAAATACCCCTCACAGCTGGAGGGGTCTGAACACAGTGTGGCTGTGTGCTCTCCCCCTTCTCCCTTCCCCAGCTCCTGGTCAAGCCGTAACTGTCAGTGGGAGTTGTGATGGGTTGCATCTGGACTTTGGGGAATTGATGGCAACATAGCCAAACACTGTCCAGAATAGGGACCTAGACATCTTGTTGCTATGCAAATATGACTATAGGTCAATTATCTTACTCTATCAATAGCGGACAGCCCAAGAGCCCTTTGAGCTCTCCTGCACGGCACTTGATCTCCCCTTGAGTAGGGACGCCACTCAAGGTTACTCCTCAAGGTTTAGAGATTCCTTGCCGCAACAGATCCTCAGTAAGTGACTAATAGCACGCTAAACTGTGAAACCTTGCTAAGTGATATAAAGAATTGATTACACATATATAATCCTTTAGACATAAACCATTGACCAAGTCTGGGACTAGGATTGGATCCAGCTGCACCTAGACTCCTCTCTGAGTTTAGAAAGCAAGGGGATCCTTTCCAAACCTCGTGACTCAGTGGGAGGGTCTCCCTGACAGTTTTGTCTGACCCTGTCCTCTATGCAGTAAATAACCAAGTGTACCTTGCCATCGAATCTCGAAAACACTGTTGCAAACACTGTCGCATTCACTATCAAACTTTGTTAAATCACTGTTTTATATCAATAAATAGTTCACTGCTTCTCTCTTATGAGTGAGGTTAATCACTCCGTCTGCGACACATGGGTCCCAAACACTTCAGTCACCTGCATCCTGTGTCAGCCTTTCCACTGTTCTCTTGGGAAAGGTGACAAACTCCCAGGCCCTCTCAATCTAAACAACAGTTACTCTCTGTAACCCCAGGATGCAGTTTTCATCCTGGATACCACTTCAGGCAGTGGCAGCTAAGGATCACCTTCTTCTCACCTCAAGAGACCCAGTGCCAAATAGGGGTGTTTTGCTGTAAACAAACAGTGCTGCATTCATTTCTTTCTCGCTGTCGCTGCCATGGTCCCCAGCCACCAGAAGAAGGGTGTCATTAAAGCCCTCAAGAGTCCCAGGCTTTAGGGAAAGTAACGGGGAAAGAAGAAGACTTCCCCTTGGTTGAGGAGGATCGAGTGAGGGATCACTTAGATCAATTAGACATCCACAAGTCCATGGGTCCCGATGGGATGCACCCAAGAGTGCTGAGGGAGCTGGTGGAAGTCATTGCTGGGCCGCTCTCCATCATCTTTGAAAGGTCCTGGAGAACAGGTGAGGTGCCTGAGGACTGGAGGAAAGCCAATGTCACTCCAGTCTTCAAAAAAGGGCAAGAAGGAGGACCCGGGGAACTACAGCCTGGTCAGCCTCACCTCCATCCCTGGAAAGATGATGGAACAGCTCGTTCTGGGCATCATCTCAAGGCATGTGGAGGAAAAGAAAGCTATTGGAAGTACTCAACATGGATTCACCAAGGGGAAATCATGTCTGACTGATCTGATAGCCTTCTATGATGGCATGACTGGATGGATAGATGAGGGGAGGGCAGTGGATGTGGTCTACCTTGACTTAAGCAAGGCATTCGACACGGTCTCCCACAACATCCTCATAGGGAAGCTTAGGAAGAGTGGGCTAGATGAATGGACAGTAAGGTGGATAGATAACTGGTTGAAAGACAGAGCTCAGAGGGTCGTGATTAGGGGCACAGAGTCTAGCTGGAGGTCAGTGACGAGTGGTGTTCCCCAGGGGTCAGTACTGGGTCCAGTCCTCTTCAATATATTCATCAGTGACCTGGATGAAGGGACAGAGAGTGCACCCTCAGCAAGTTTGCTGATGACACAAAGCTGGGAGGGGTGGCTGACACACCAGAAGGCTGTGCCGTCATACAGCGAGACCTGGACAGGCTGGAGATCTTGGCAAAGAGAGAAACCTCATGAAATTCAACAAGGGCAAGTGTAGGGTGCTGCACCTGGGGAGGAATAACCCCATGCACCAGTACAGGTTGGGGGCTGACCTGCTGGAGAGCAGCTCAGTGGAAAGAGACCTGGGAGTCCTGGTGGACAACAGGATGACCATGAGCCAGCAATGTGCCCTTGTGGCCAAGAAGGCCAAGGGCATCCTGGGGTGCATCAAGAAGAGGGTGGCCAGCAGGTCGAGGGAGGTCATCCTCCCCCTCTACTCTGCCCTGGTGAGGCCCCACCTGGAGTCCTGTGTCCAGTTCTGGGCTCCCCGGTTCAAGAAGGACAGGGAACTGCTGGAATGAGGGTACAGCAAAGGGCTACCAAGATGATTAGGGGACTGGAACACCTCTCTTATGAAGAAAGGCTGAGGGACTTGGGTCTCTTCAGTCTGGAAAAAAGACGACTGAGGGGGGATCTTATCAATGCTTATAAATACTTAAAGGGTGGGTGTCAGGAGGATGGGGCCAGGCTCTTTTCAGTGGTGCCCAGTGACAGGACAAGAGGTAATGGGCACAAACTCAAACATAGGAAGTTCCATTTAAACATGAGGAGGAACTTCTTTCCTTTGAGGGTGGCAGAGCACTGGAAGAGGCTGCCCAGAGAGGTGGTGGAGTCTCCTTCTCTGGAGACATTCCAAACCCACCTGGACACGTTCCTGTGCAACCTGCTCTAAGATGACCCTGCTCTGGCAGGGGGGTTGGACTAGATGATCTCCAGAGGTCCCTTCCAACCCTACGATTCTGTGATTCTCTGCTGCTCAGCTGAGCTGGTGAGGACCCAGACCATCCACGTGGCCAGAAGCAGGTCTCCAGAGATGCCTGTCTCAGATGGAGGAGAAGTTAGAGGTGACCAGGTGCTATCTCCCCATCCCTGCTGTGGGTGCAGGAGTCCCTGGTCCCCATGTTGCTCTCTGGCTCTATAGGGGGACAGTGGGCTCCCTCTGGGTGCTGTAAGAGGCTGAGCTCTGCTGAGAGCTGGCTGGGCTCTCAGTGTGGAGGAGCTGCCCTGGGAGGTAGAGCTAAACACAGGCAAGAGAAACCCCAGAGGCTAGGGGAAGGGGGAAGGGAACCACCCCTGACCATGGTACCTTGCAAGAGCATGAGGAGCAGTGCTCCAGCTGTTCTCAGTTCCAGGCTGCCCGGCAGCCCTCTGGGAGGATTTACAAGGATCCAAAAGTGTACTTGGAGACACTTTTGGGGTTGGATGGTGTGGAATAAATACTAAAATTGGCTAAAAAATACAAAAGTACAGCATTGTTCACACATTAAGGAAAAGTATAAAATCAAGAGGCTTCTGAGGTAGAAAATAGCCGCAGCTGGCATGAAGGACACAACATCTGTGGTTCCCTGATAAGCTACATGAGGTACGGGACGGGATGCAATTATTCCGTGGCTTTACCTTATGATGTATAGCGGATACAGGAATGGGATGATACCATGAAACAGATAAGCTGCCAATTAGCTGCCCGCTAGATGCTCAGAGCCAACATTTTGTCAAATTTTGATGAAATGCTGTCCTTTGTGCGAACTTTGCTCATTATAATGTCATTATAATACCAAAACACACCTCCAGCCCGAAGGCTACCCACCTCCAAGGTGCGACCACTCCTTCTTGAGTCTGCGCCCTGAATTTCTCGTAAACTATACCTTTAATTGTGAAGCGAGAGAAATTTACACCAATCATGATAAAAGTATGTATGACTAAAGTCACTCAAACTCCACCTTGAAGATAACAAATAGTATAAAAATAGCCCGAGAGAGGGGGGATACCGAGGGAAGACACCATCATAAAGAATTACATCACTGACTTCTGGGATCAGTCGACGGGCTGAGCCTCTCTTCCCCCCCATAGGGACACCTTTGGGTAAGACTTCGATTATACCGAGTGCTTCCTCGGGAAACTTAGAAATTTCTCTAGAGACTCTCTTTTTCTACATTTAAAGCCAGGCTGTATCGTTTATAACTTTGTCGCGCGTTTTGTATATGTAACAATACTTTCATTTGCACGTGCTTTGCAGACAGTGTATTTATCACCGGCAATCCTAAGAACCTATATATCTGTTGTTTAAATAAACTGCACTTTTTTTAAGTAGCTAGTCGTTTCGCTTTCTCACTGAACGCGACCAAAAACTCAAGAGTGGCCGTGCTAGTTCATGAGCACGACTAGACTGAAGGTGCAGTCCACTATTAGTGTATCCAAATCGTAATAGTTTAATATATATTAAACGCGATTGGACTGATAGTGCTGAATTGGGCATCACTCAGAATTTAAACCTAGCCGCACCTAGCCTCCCACCTCGGTGAGGAGTGTTAGAACGCAAGGGGGTTTATCTTCTGCTAAAACTGCTTTGCCCCTTTTCACGCAACAGATGGGGAATCCTGGCATTTCCCAGCACAATGCTTCAGGCGACAGTATCTGGGTTAGCAAAATGAGGTGCAGCCCCTTGTGCTAGGCATGTGCACTACTGTCTAGTGCTGGCATCACCTGGTGACTGATGTTGAGGTCTTGTCTGGGAGGGATTTGTGGTGTCAGCATGTCAACCTTTCCTGATGGACCCATTCTCCTGAAAGGCAGCTGCCACTGGGGAGCAAAGGGCTCAGCCTGCCTGCATGAGGATTCAGGAAGGGCTGTGACTGCAGAGGGACGTGGGAAGGAGAAATAAAGGAAACTATATTTGTCCCAGCATGGACGTGCGCAGGAAGGATATGGCTTTCTCCTGCCACACCGTGCTGACTCTTTCTGCCTGTTGCTGATTTTGCTTCCCAGCAGTTGACTGCGCCACGCAAGTCGTGGTGCAAATCTCCCCCAGGGATGGAGGAGGGAAGTAGCAGCCTGGCGGAAGAGCTCTCCACCTTCCAGGCAGGCAGAGCACAGTGTGTTACCACCTCGGCATCTGCCCACAGCTGCGGGCATTCACCTGCTTTTCTACCTGCCTTTGTATAGGCCCCATGTGGGGTGCCAGGAGGAGATGATCTTTACAAAGACCTTTTGTTGAGGCTTTAGACCAGAGGTTTGTTATGCTATGGTGTTGATTTGCCCTGCTGCAAGTGCTCCTTGGGAGCTGGCATGTCGCATCTCTGTTCTGGCTGGTTGCTGGCAGTGCCCTTCCCCAGCACTGCTGGTGGTGGCTTTTGGGCTGGCCAGCTCTCAGGGATTGGCCAAAAGTGCCTGTTAATTACAAATCTTATTGGAAATGGAATGAAAGAACAACCTGTTTCCTGGGGTAGGCAAGTTCAGGTGACGAGCACAGTGAGTTACCTGCTGAAGCTGGCTTCCCACCTGCAAGGTGACAGGATGCAGAACTTTCAGGGTGCTAGAAAGGGGGTGCACTTGGGTGTTTGGTGTCTCTGAGCATCCCTTTGGGGATTTTGTTCATCTGCTTGGCCCTGTTGTTTCCAGATTCAGAGCAGTGCTCGTGGTTGGGATGCCCAGCAGGACAGATGGCAGCTTTCCTCTGGACAGCCACTGCAGTGAGCCACCAGCCAAGGGCTGTATGGGGAGGGAGACGGGGAGGGCATAGTCCCCAGGGATGAGCAGTGTTTCCTCCATCTGGAGGTTCCTGGTCCAACAAAGCTCACAGGCTGCCCCTGCGACAGATGGGCTGAGGGTGGAGGTGCCCGAGGTGCATCCTCCCTTCAGGTATTTATATACATCGATAAGTTCCCCCCCGAGCCTTCAGATCTCCAGGCTGAATAGTCCCAGCCTTTCATCATAAGAGAGATGCTTCAATCCCTTAATTATCTTAGTGTCCCTTTGCTGCACACTTTCAGGTGTGGCCTCGCCAGTGCTGAGTAGAGGGGAAGGATCACTTCCCTCTACCTGCTGGCAATATTTTGTTGAATGCAGCCCAGGATACTGTTGGCCTTCTTTGTGGCAAGGGCACATTGCTGGCTCATGATGACCAGGACCCCCAGGTCCTTTTCTGCCAAGGTGCTTTCCAGCTAGTCAGCCCCCAGCATGTGCTGGTGCATGGTTATAGAATCATCATAGAATCATAGAATGGTTTGGGTTGGAAAGGACCTTAAAGACTGTCTTGTTCCAACCCCCCTGCCATGGGCAGGGACACCTCCCACTAGACCAGGCTCATCAAAGCCACATCCAGCCTGGCCTTGAACACTTCCAGGGATGGGGCATCCACAACCTCCCTGGGCAACCTGTTCCAGTGCCTCACCACCCTCACAGTAAAGAATTTCTTCCTGATATCTAATCTAAATCTCCCCTCTTTCAGTTTAAAACCATTACCCCTCGTCCTATCACTACACTAAAGAGTCCCTCCCCATCCTTCCTGTAGGCCCCCTTTAGGTACTGGAAGGCTGCTATAAGGTCTCCCTGGAGCCTTCTCTTCTCCAGGCTGAACAGCCCCAACTGTCTCAGCCTGTCTTCATAGCATAGGTGCTCCAGCCCTCGGATCATCTTCGTGGCCCTCTGCTGGACCCACTCCAACAGGTCCATGTCCTTCTTGTGCTGAGGGGTTACAGAGCTGGACACAGTACTCCAGGTGGGGTCTCACCAGAGAAGAGTAGAGGGGCAGAATCACCTCCCTCGACCTGCTGGCCACGCTTCTTTTGATGCAGCCCAGGATGCAGTTGGCTTTCTGGGCTGCAAGCACACATTGCTGGCTCATGTTGAGCTTCTCGTCCACCAACACCCCCAAGTCCTTCTCCTCAGGGCTGCTCTCAAGCCATTCTCTGCCCAACCTGTATTTGTGCCTGGGATTGCTGTGACCCAGGTGCAGGACCTTGCACTTGGCCTGGTTGAACTTCATGAGGTTTGCACGGGCCCATCTCTCAAGCCTGTCCAGGTCCCTCTGGATGGCATCCGCCTTTCATCACTCCTTTTAAATTAAATCCCTGGGCTCAACCACCCTGACCTGCCACCTTCCCATCCCCATTATGGCAGGGGTCAAAATACTATGCGCAGCCTTGCTCTCCAGATGGCCTTGACCCACTTGCTTCCCCTATTGCACACCTGCCCCTAAGCCTTTTCTCCACAGGAGCAGGCAGAGCTGTGGGGACAGGCAAAGGGCAGAGCTGCCAGGCATGGGCTGTTTTCCAGGCTCTGGAGCTCCTCAGCCTGCCAGTGGCTTTTCCTGCATCTCCTCGTCTCTCACAGTCATTTCAGTATTTATGCCAGAAAAACTCATGGCCAAGATTCTCACAGCTCTGAAACTGGGCTGAAAATCAAAAGTGAGGCCCCGTGCAACAAGGAGGTCATGCCCTCAGGGCAGGCAGGAGTGGGTGATATGTGGATGGTACTGGAGTTGGTGGATGGTGCAAGAGCCCATGGTGGACTCTGCAGCCCCTAGTACCACCCAGCTGCTAATTGAGGTGGTGGAGGTCTCTGGTCCAAGCTGGCAGAGCTAATTGTGATGTTAGGTCAGGTTCCCGTCCTTGCCATGGGGCTGGCAGCATAAGGCATCAGCCCTGCCTCGTTCAGCACATGCAGCTGGAGAAGGTCTTGGCGAGCACTGGGAGATCTTGTTGCTGTTGCCCAAAGGGGTGATTACAGGCCTGAGCCCCTGGGACTGGTCTGACCTGCCTGACTCCTGCGTTCCAGAACAGCACAAGCACATCAAATCCCTGGCAGAGGGCAGGCCCCTTTCTCCCCACTTGTCCAGACTTGTCCCCAGTAGCCTCCAGCCCAGCTGGAAACTCCTCTCCATGCCCAGGCCAGGAAGGAAGTGCTGATCCTGCAGGTAGGTGATGCCATGGGGTTCCCTGGAGAGCCACACCAGCCTGTTTCCTCTTCCCATCCCCAGAGAGGAAGGTCCAAGCAGGGCTGTACAGGGAGCTGCCTGTGTCCCATCAGGTCCTTTGTGGCCAAAAGGCTGGACGAGGACGGGGATCCTGGGCTGATGGCTGATCCTGCCCTCTTGTCACTAGGCAGAAGGAGGGGAACTAGGAGAGGATGGGGGGGAATGGAAGCAGGTACCTGCTCGGGGCAGCAGGAGAGCCCCCTCCAGACCTCCCATCCCCCCCCGGGTGCCCGTACAGAACAGATATGGGCCTCTGGAGGTAGATGAGGAGGGAACTAAGAATGCTGATAAAGCCCCATCCAGGGAGTTGCCAAAGCAGCCAGCTCCACACATTAAGACTGCTTCTGTGAAGAGCAGGAGGAGGGCAATAGTTATGGGGGGTTCCATTCTGAGGGGAATGGAGGGTCCCATATGCAGGCCGGACCCTTCCCACAGGGAGGTCTGCTGCCTCCCTGGGGCCCATGTTAGGGATATAACCAGGAAGCTTCCTGGCCTGATGCGGCCCTCAGATTATTACCCTCTTTTGATCTTACAGGCAGACAGTGAGGAGCTGGAGAGAAGAAGTCTGAGGGCAATGAAGAAAGATTTCAGGGCCTTGGGACGGCTTGTCAAGGGTTCGGGAGCACAAATTGTGTTCTCCTCTGTCCCTCCAGCTTTGGGGACTGATGAATGGGTTAACAAGAAAATCAGACAGATCAATACCTGGCTCCAAAACTGGTGCTACCAGCAGGGCTTTGGGTTCTATAATCACAGTTTGATCTACAGGACACCGGGCCTGCTCGCTAAGAATGGGAAAACCCTATCCCAAAAGGGGAAAAGGGTACTAGGCCAAGAGTTAGCAAGGCTCATGGACAGGGCTTTAAATTAGTATTGAAGGGGGAAGGGGATAAAACCAGGCCCACTAGTAATGAGCCTAGGGATAAAGGGCCAAGGATGGGGGTGAAATCGGTAGCCCAGCTCAAGTGCATCTACATGAATGCACATAGCATGGACAACAAACGGGATGAGCTGGAAGCCATTGTGCAGCAGGACAGCTATGATGTAGTTGCCATCACGGAAACGTGGTGGGATGACTGTCATGACTGGAATGCTGCGATGAATGGCTATAAGCTCTTCAGAAGGGACAGGCAAGGAAGGAGAGGTGGGGGTGTGGCTCTGTACATTAGGGAGTGTTTTGATTGGATAGAGCTAGATTCCAGTGATGATAAAGTCGAGTGTTTATGGATAAGGATGAAGGGGAAGGCAAATAAGGGAGATCTTGTGCTGGGAGTATGCTACAGACCACCCGACCAGGATGAGGAGACAGATGGAGTATTCTATAAGCAGCTGGCTGAAGTCTCGCAATCGCCAGCCCTTGTTCTGGTTGGGGACTTCAACCTGCCGGGCATCTGCTGGAAATACAACACAGCAGAGAGCAGGCAGGCTAGGAGGTTCCTCGAGTGCGTGGAAGATAACTTCCTGACACAACTGGTAGGTGAGCCTACCAGGGGAGGTGCCTCGCTAGACCTACTGCTCACAAACAGAGAAGGACTAGTGGGAGATGTGGTGGTCGGAGGCCGTCTTGGGTTTAGTGATCATGAAATGGTCAAGTTTTCAATTCGTAGTGATGTAAGGAGGGGGGTTAGCAAAACCTCCACCTTGGACTTCCGGAGGGCGGGCTTTGGCATGTTCAGGACACTGGTTGAGAGAGTCCCTTGGGAGACAGTCCTGAAGGGCAAAGGGGTCCAGGAAGGCTGGACGCTCTTCAAGAAGGAAATCTTAAAGGCCCAGGAGCAGGCCGTCCCCAAGTGTCGCAAGTCTAAAGGGCGGGGAAAATGGCCAGTCTGGATGAACAAGGACCTTCTGATGGGACTTAGGAATAAAAGGAGGGTTTACCACCTTTGGAAGAAGGGACAGGCAACTCGGGAGGAGTACAGAGATCTCGTTAGGTTATACAGAGAGAAAATTAGGAAGACAAAAGCCCAGCTGGAGCTCAACCTGGCCACTAATATAAAGGACAACAAAAAAAGTTTTTATAAATACATCAACAAAAAGAGAGCCAGGGAGAATCTCCATCCCTTACTGGATGCCGGGGGGAAAGTTGCAACCGGGGATGAGGAGAAGGCTGAGATACTTAATGCCTTCTTTGCCTCCGTCTTCAATAGTCACACCAGCTATCCCCAGGGTGTTCAGCCTCCTGAGCTGGAAGATAAGGATGGAGAGCAGAACAACCCACCCATAATCCAGGAGGAAGTAGTCAACGATCTGCTTCTGCACCTAGACGCACATAAGTCTATGGGGCCGGATGGGATTCACCCAAGAGTACTCAGGGAGCCGGCGGGAGAGCTCACCAAGCCTCTCTCCATCATTGATCAACAATCTTGGTCAACAGGGCAGGTACCAGATGACTGGAGGGTGGCTACTGTGACGCCCATCTACAAGAAGGGTCGGAAGGAGGATCCGGGAAACTACAGGCCTGTCAGCCTGACCTCGGTACCAGGAAAGATCACAGAGAGGATCATCTTGAGTGAGCTCTCAGGGCAAGTGCAGGGCAGCCAAGGGATCAGGGCCAGCCAGCATGGGTTTAGGAAAGGGAGGTCCTGCTTAACCAACCTGATCTCTTTCTATGACCATGTGACCCGCCTTCTGGAGGCGGGGAAGGCTGTGGACGTTGTCTCTCTGGACTTTGGTAAGGCCTTTGACACCGTCCCCCACAGCATTCTCCTGGAGAAGCTGGCGAATCATGGCATAGACAAGTGTACTCTTCGCTGGGTTAAAAACTGGCTGGATGGCCGTGCCCAGAGAGTTGTGATCAATGGGGTGAAATCTTCTTGGCGGCCAGTCACCAGTGGTGTCCCTCAGGGCTCAGTTTTGGGGCCAGTTTTGTTTAATATCTTTATCAATGATCTGGATGAGGGGATTGAGTGCACCCTCGGTAAGTTTGCAGATGACACCAAACTAGGTGGGAGAGTTGATCTGCTTGAGGGTAGGGAGGCTCTACAGAGGGACCTGGACAGGCTGGATCGATGGGCCAAGGCCAACTGTATGAGGTTTAATAAGGCCAAGTGCCGGGTCCTGCATTTCGGTCCCAACAACCCCAAGCAACGCTACAGGCTCGGGGAAGAGTGGCTGCTGGAAAGCTGCCCAGCAGAAAAGGACCTGGGGGTGCTGGTGGACGGCCAGCTTAACATGAGCCAGCAGTGTGCCCAGGTGGCCAAGGAGGCCAACAGCATTCTGGCTTGTATCAGGAATAGCGTGGCCAGCAGGAGTAGGGAAGTGATCGTGCCTCTGTACTCGGCACTGGTGAGGCCTCTCCTCGAGTACTGTGTTCACTTCTGGGCCCCTCTGTACAAGAGGGACATTGAGGTGCTGGAGCGTGTCCAGAGGAGAGCTACCAGGCTGGTGAGGTTTCTGGAGACCAGGTCATATGAGGAGAGGCTGAGGGAGCTGGGCATGCTTAGCTTGGAGAAGAGGAGGCTGAGGGGAGACCTCATTGCCCTCTACAGCTACCTGAAAGGAGGTTGGAGAGAGGTGGGTGTTGGCCTCTTCTCCCAGGTGAATAATGACAGGACCAGAGGAAATGGTCTGAAGTTGCAGCAGGGGAGGTTTAGATCAGACATTAGGAAGAATTCCTTTACTGAAAGAGTGGTCAGGCACTGGAACAGCCTGCCCAGGGAGGTGGTTGAGTCACCATCCCTAGAGGTATTTAAGAAACGTCTAGATGTGGCACTTCAGGGCATGCTCTAGTGGCAGAGATTGTAGGTTGTTTGGTTGGACTCGATGATCTCAAAGGTCCTTTCCAACCATGAAGATTCTGTGATTCTGTGATTCTGATCTCTGTCCTCCTGCTCCCTCTTTCCAGATGCTGCACTGCAGTACACTCCATAGGAGAGGGCTCACCCGGACATCCTGAGTGTGTGTGGGGGTACAGTTCTGACCCCTTGTCCTCGCACTGTGACCTGTGGCACTTTATGGTCCCTCTTCTGCTGCTGCATGGGCTGTTCTGACTCTAGCTCTACTCGGAGTCCAGGCAAGTAAGGCTCCATGCGGCACATCTACATGGAGACATCCCTACCCCCGGAACGTGGCACGGACCCCAGCCTGTCCCAGCCCAGTGGAGAGGCACCCTTGGAGCCTTCCTTGCAGTGCTGCACCCACCACAGCATCCTCATGGGCTACAATGAGACAGAGATAAAGCACCAGAAGGTTTACCAGGTGTCTATCTTCTCCCATCTCTCCAGCTCCTCCGAGAGCACGTAGCAGCAGGCAGGCTGCAGTCCAGCTGTTAAGAGGGGTTACCCTGAGCAGCGAATTCTGGAGGGGGGGCAAGATCCCAAACGAACTCACTGGGGTGGCAGGGGGGTAGATGGCAAGTGCGATGGGGAGCCTGGGCAGGCTACCCTGGACGATGAGGATACCTTTGAGGACGGCCTGCTGTTGGAAGAACTATCCCTGTGTGGCTCTGCCCAGCACTTCTCCCACAGCCATCTGTGGGTGATGGAGCACCAGCGTAACGAGAGGCGGTGACTACAGCGTCGGGACGTGGTGCCCCGGGTGATTCACGCGGAAGAGGCGGGGCGTCCCGGAAGGCCTTCCGGGGCAGTGTGGGGAGTGGTGGCAGCGTGATGTTGGCGCGGGTAGGGTTTGGTGTGTTGCAGGTTAGGTTGGTGTCGAGGTTCAGAGGAAACCCTGGGGAGGTGGGATGGAAGAGGTTCGTGGGTGCTCGGCTGGGGGGAGCTGGGTAGGGATTGGGGTGCATAGAGGAGGCCTGGAGGCAAATGGGTATGGGGGTACTGAGGAAGCTGGGTGGGAGTTTGTTTGGGGGAGTGGTGTTGGGGGACTGGGGGCAACCTGGTATGAGGAGTGGTGAGATAAACTGGGGAGGAAATGAGCGTAGGAGAAATGGATGTGAGGGGCTGTGGAGGCCTAGGGGGTGGGTTGTGGTGCGGGGGGAGGGGGTGGCATGGGGGTTAGTGAGGAGGCTGTGGGGAGTGAGGGTGAGAGAGTGCCCAGGGGGAGCAGGTCCTTGGGGGGAGCCAGAAGGCAGCAACAGCTGGGGTGGGCCAGGCTAGCGAAGGGGGTCTGGGACTGAGGTGGAGAGCGGTGGAAGGAAGGAGTCTGTCCAGGTTACAGGGGGCTGACAAGGGGCAGAAGAGACCCCCGCCCTACACCTTCCTTTCCCTTACAGTGTCAGGGAGGCTTTATTCCTCCCCCATGCAGGGATGTGAGGAAAGGGAAGATGTGGAGAAAGCTCCAACACTGAGGTGAGCCCCCCCCTACACCTGCAGGGAAGGCCTTGACACTCTCACTGATACTGGGGCCCAGGTCTCATCCCTGTGGGGACAGTCCATGTCCCCTCACAGTGTGTGCTTGTTTTGGGGTGTCAGTGATGTTTCCTGCCCTGGTGTATCGGGGCTGTGAGCTGTAATCCCAGATGGGAGAGCAGGGCCTGGAGGAGGGTTTTCACACGTAAGGGGCTGGGGCAGGGCTGCCTGATGGAGTGCACAGGTGTGTTTGTGCTCATGCAGGGATGGTGCTGGGCTCAGGTGCCAGCAGCCAGTCTCCATCCTGTTCCTTTTCCTTTCTCTAGTGCTCCCAACAGCTGAAGTGTTCAGCTTGGCTGGCCCTAGCACTGCGCCGCTTGAACTCTGGCCTGCCCATGAATATCAGGGTGCTCTTTGTGCCACAGCAGGAGGCTTGGATGGTGGAGAGGATGGGCAAGTTCTGCCGAATCCTTAAGCCTGTAAGGAGCTGCTTTTCTTTCTTTCTGGATTCAGCAGGTTCCTAAAGCTGTAGCAAGGCGCATCCTTTGCACGAGGATTTGGGGGATGTTGTGCTTATTCCTCTAGATTGTGACCCTTTTGGCTGCTTGTAGATTAATTTCCTTTGGTGGGATGTTAAAAGCACTGAGAAACCTAAATTTCTTCTGTGTGGGAAGCACTTTTGCTCTGCCCACAGCATCTACAGTGTGTAGCATACTTGAGCTTTGTTTGCACAGCCCTCTCTAGCCTGGCTGAGCTCTCTGGAGGAGTGAAACCCCAGATTAGAGGGCTCAGCCATCTAATCCCACTCTTTTCCCAGAGTTTGAACTTCCTCATCCCTCTGCTAGATCGGATTCATTAAGTGCAGAGTCTCAAAGAAATCGTTACTAACATCCTAGAGCAGTCAGCTGTCATTTTAGGTAAGGAACAGCTTCTGCGTCCTGCCCTTTTCCTTCCACTGTATCCAGGGTGAGCAAGGGACAGTGTGGGGAAGAGTGGAAATGTCCCAGATTCCATACTCAGCCCTGTCCACGGGCACCTGGGCTTGACTCCTTGTGGCACTGTGAGTGGGACAACCCCAGGAGGTCCTGTCTGCTCTCTGTGGGCTGCGGCTGCCCCTTCTTGCTGGGCTGAACACACCTGGGCAGGAATCCATTTTTCAGATTTCAGATGTTTTCCTGTCTTGAACCAGGAAAAATCTCACCTGTGTTTCTGTTAAAAAAGATTTCAGATCAGGTTAATGGACAGCTCTGTTACAATTTTAGTATTAAGCTTTTCATTTTTTTCCCTTAAATCTTTTATTTTTTAAAATAACTACTGTATGAAATGTTTTGATCTGGAGACTCAAAGCTTCTTGTGTATTAAAATGTCAACATGAGGCATTTTGTAGGGAATGTTAGGGTCCTTTTTACAAAGCCCTTTGCATAAGGAGGTCCGTTTCAGCTGATCCCTCTTCCATGCTATGCTGTTGACACCAGGAAGGAAAGGGATGACCCTGCCCAGCTCTGCAAATTCTGTCAGGAGAGAGGGAGTTGCCATGGCTTTACTTTGCTGCTTTACTGAACAGAACATGTCGTTCTCTCCTGGCAGATAACGTCACCCTGTAGATTGATGATGTGCTCTACCTGCGGGTTATGGACCCCTACAAGGTACTGTCCCTGCTGCGCTGATACGTGGCACAAGTCAAACTGGCAGCCTCCTAGCATCTCTGGCTGTGCCCAGCATGGTCTGCGTTTGCCGTGTCGCCCAGCTGGCTGCCTTGGCAGACCCTCAGGCACTGCTCACCTGGCTCTGATGGCTCGCTTCTTTCCATGATGCATGCTTCAGCATCTGCCTGGCTTGCTGCATTCTGTGAGGCGGGTGGGCTGAGCACCCTGTTCCCTCCCTAAGGAATGGGAGGAGGAGGAGAAGGTGGATCTCACCTCTGGACACTGCAGGGTGGTGTGGCAGGGGTGTCTGTGGTAGGTTTCTCATCTTAGCGCTTAGCATTTGCCCATCCTGCCTCATTTGGGGTCCCTCTCAGCACTGACATCAACTCTGTTTTTTGCTTCTCTCCAGGCCAGCTATGGGGTGGAAGATCCTAAGTATGCAGTGACCCAGTTGGCCCAGACCACCATGAGATCTGAACTTGGCAAACTCTCCCTCAACAGAGTCTTCTGGGTGAGCTGGAGAGGTGGATCACAGCACTGCCAGCATCTAGCAGCATTTTTTCAAAACCCCAGGGGGTCTGCATGGCCAAGGCTGATACACTTAACAGCAAAATGCCCTTTGCTTAGAGGGCTTCTGTTTCAGTTGACCTACTAGCGAATCCTTGATGATGGGTCTTGTTTTGGTTTTGGGGTTTTTTGTTTTTTTTTTAACAGGAGCTACTTTTTCCCCCTGCCCTGGGTTAGTCAAAAAGGGTGATGGGTGGTGCGTGCCTAGACCTGACTGGTTTGGCTATGTTTCTCTTGAGTCGGTGACTCTTTGCTCAGGCCCAGCAATGAGTGTCCTGGCTGACCTGGTTTAGGGGGGCTGTAACCCTCATGCTGCATTTGTTGGGCAGAAGCAGGAGCTGTTGGCATTCCTGGATGATGTTTGTATCCAGATGTATGTCAGATGTTGTATCTCGGCAATTTCCATTTTGGGTCCCACCCTTCCTAGGAGAAGGTAACCCCTTCAAGAGATGTGGGAAGCATTTGACTCTGCCTTACACCTGTGGAGTTGGGGTTTTCTGGCCGACCTTGGCCCGTGAGAAGAAGTTTCCCTTCTGACCCGTCTCATACTAAGTGCTTCTTTTTTGCTCTCTGCAATTTCTTTTGTGCCTCCCAGGAACAGGAGTCCCTCAATGCCAACATTGTGGATGCCATCAACCAGGCCTCAGACTGCTGAGGCATCTGGTGCCTGCGCTATGAGATCAAGGACATCCATGTGCCCCCGTGCGTGAAGGAATCCATGCAGATGCAGGTTTGGTTCTCTGGGCATGCAGTCTGGAACGAGAGAGAAATATCCCCTTCCACGCAGCATGGTTGTTCTCTGTCCAGAGCAGGCAGCACTGGGCCCTCCTGAGGTGAGAGAGGTCCGTTGACATGTTGGCAAAACATACAGCTATTGAATAAATATATTGAATAAATAATTCCCATCCTTATTTCAGCAGTGGTGGCTCCTGCCTGGTACATGCAAGTCTTGCCAGCTCCCTTTAAAATTCCTACTGGGCTCTGTAGGAGGAAAACCCCAGATCTGAAGGTTTCCCCTTGAGAAAAGTAGAGTGCCAGATTTCTGGGCTGGAAGGGGAGGAGGGGGAAGTGGATGGTTAGGTGTGGACCGGGCTGGGGAGGGCTATGCAGCATGAGAAGTAGAACCAGTCCTCACCAAGGATCACTCGGTGTTTTGTAGCTGTATTCTTATCCTCTGCTAAGCCATGCTTGCCCAAGGAGGAAGTAGGAGCATGTCCTTGCTGCACTTGCCCCACAGATGGGATTTCCTCAGTGTGGCTGTGGCAGGCTGGCATCTGACTTGTGCTTGCAGGTGGAGGCAGAGCGATGGAAGCGTGCAACAGTGCTGGAGTCAGAGGGGACGTGGGAATTGGCTATCAATGTGGCTGAGGGGCAGAAGCAGGCCCAGATCCTGGCGTCGGAAGCTGAGAAGGCTGAACAAATCAACAAAGCTGCTGGTAGTGCCTTGGACTAGAACATGTGGGGTCTGGGGGATCTGTAGCCCTCTGCACTGAGGGATGATGTTCCCGAGGAGCAGACTGCATCACTGTCTGTGGGACAGGCTTCCTCGGACACACTGATTCTTCCTTGTTGGCACCCTTTGGCTGAGCTCCATCTCGTTCTGCTGCCCCGCAGCCTGGGGCAGCAGAAGGTGTGTTGTAGGAGTATCACTGTGCTGCTGTTGTGGAAGAGGAGGGCTTTGGGTGCACAAAGTTGTCTTGATTCGCTCCTTAAAATCACTTTGTTGTGGTTCTGATGTGTATTTTGCTGTGGCTCGTTGCAGGAGAAGCCAGTGCCGTGCTGGTCAAGGCCAGGGACAAGGCTGAGGCTATTCAGCTCCTGGCGGCTGCTCTGGCACAGCAGGTGAGTGATGTCTCCTTAGGGAAGCCACAACTTTGTCACTAGCATGGGGGAGATGAAACCAAGGCTGGGGTGGCACCTGGCTTTCTCTCAGACGTTCTCTGGCATCTTCAGCAGCAGTGAGTCTTGTTGTCTTGGGGGCTGCTACCAGCCCAGGGTGGACTGAGGGCAGGGGCACAGATGAGCTCTTGGTGGTACATGACTTGCCTCTTCCCTGCTGAGCCTTGGCCCTCTCTCACCAGCACAGCAATGTCATTGCCTCTCTCTGTGGCAGAGCAGTATGAGCACCTTCTCCAAGCTTGTCAAACACTCCAACGCTGTCCTGCTGCCTGCCAACGCTGGTGATGTCACCAACATGGTTGCACAGGTCAGTGTGGTCGGAGGGACCCCATCTCTTGCCTGAGGGAAGTGAATGCGGCGGCCCGGCAGGGCCTCGCCCTTCTGGAGGGGGTGGTTGTGCTGGGAAAGGGGAGATGAGGAATTTGGCTTGGTGGATGGGTCCAAAATAGAAGCTGTGGGCTGGGAAAGCTGCTTCACAGTGTCTGTTGGAAACAGGAGGGTCCCCGCTGCAGCAACCCCTGTCTCAGGGACGAGCCTGAGCTGGCTTGTGGCTGTAGGAGCCAGGACCCTTCTCTCTGTGCCAGAATAAGCTGGCAAAAATATGAGGCAAGTGGTGATGTTCTCAGTGTCTCTTTGGGGTGTAAGTTTGCCTCTTCCCTGTCCACCCCTGTGCCCCGAATGGGGCTGAACATGGAGCAGGGCTTCAGGTCAGCTCCTGAAACCACTGTCTCATGGCCCTGAGTGCCCTGTCCCACTCCTACTGCACGTCCAGTCTTAGAATAGAATACTTCAGTTGGAAAGGATCTACAACGATCATCCAGTCCAACTGCCTGAGCAATTCAGGGCTGACCAAAAGTTAAAGCATGTTATTAAGGGCGTTGTCCAAATGCCTCTTAAACACTAACAGGCTTGGGGCATCGACTGCCTCTCTAGGAAGCCTGTTCCAGTGTCTGACCACCCTCTTGGTAAAGAAATGCTTCCTAACGTCCAGTCTAAACCTCCCCTGGCACAGCTCTGAACTGTTCCCATGCATTCTGTCACTGGATACCAGGGAGAAGAGAGCAGCACCTCCCTCTCTACTTCCCCTCCTCAGGAAGCTGTAGAGAGCAATGAGGTTGCCCCTCGGCCTCCTTTTCTCCAAACTAGACAAACCCAAAGTCCTTAGCTGCTCCTCATAGGATATGCCTTCCAGCTTTGTTGCCCTCCTCCGGATGCATTCAAGGACCTTAACATCCTTCTTAAATTGTGGGGCCCATAACTGCACACAGTACTCAAGGTGCACCAATGCTGAATACAGCATGGTAATAATCTCTTTTGTCTGGCTGGTTATGCTGTATTTAATGCACCCCAGGATGCAGTTTGCCCTCTTGACTGCCAGGGCACACTGCTGACTCATGTTGAGCCTGCTGTCAACCAGCACCCCCAGATCCCTTTCTGCAGGGCTGCCCTCCAGCTACTCCTCTCCCAATCTATACGTGTTACTCTGTCCCAGGTGCAGAATCCAGCATTTGGTCTTGTTAAATTTCATGCCATTGACATTTGCCCAATGCTCCAATCTATCTAGAACACTCTGCAAGGCCTCTTGTCCCTCAAGAGAGTTAACAACACCTCCCAGTTTGGTATCATCAGCAAAATTACTAATGGTGCATTCAACTCTTGCATCCAGATAGTTGATGGCACCTCGCCTGTTCTCCAGGCACCTTTCAAAGATGATGGAGAGCAGCCCAGCAATGACTTCCACCAGCTCCCTCAGCACTCTTGGGTGCATTCCATCGGGACCCATGGACTTGTGGATGTCTAATTGATCCCTCACTCGATCCTCCTCAACCAAGGGGAAGTCTTCTTCTTTCCCCGTTACTTTCCCCAATGCCTGGGACTCCTGAGGGCTGGCCTGAGCAGTAAAGACTCAAGCAAAGAAGGCATTCAGTAACTCCGCCTTCTCCGCGTCCTCCGTCACCATGGCTACTGTTTCATTCAACAGGGGGCCCACAACTTCTCTGGTCTTCCTTTTGGTTCCAATATACTTGTAGAAGCCCTTCCTGTTGAGCTTGATATCCCTAGCCAGGTTTAATTCCAAGGAGGCCTTGGCTTTCCTCATTTCGTTCCTGCATAATCTGGCAGCATTCTTGTAATCTTCCCAAGTGGCCAGTCCCTTCTTCCACATGCTGTAAACTTCCTTCTTCCACTTGAGCTTTTTCAGAAGCTCCCTGCTCAGCCATGCAGGTCTCCTGCTTCCCTTGCCTGATTTCTTGCTCTTAGGGATGCACTGATCCTGAGCTTGGAGGAAGTGGTATTTGAATACCAACCAGCTCTCTTGAGCCCCCCTGCTTTCCAGAGCCCTAGCCCACGGGATCTCTCGAAGCAGTTTCTTGAAGAGGTCAGAGTTAGCCCTCCTGAAATCCAAGGTTGTAATTTTACTTCTTGTTGTTTTGTGCATACTACCCATGATCCTGAACTCATGATCATTACAGCCTAGGGTGCCCCCAACCTTAATGTCCTCCACCAGTGCCTCTGTGTTTGTCAGTACTAGGTCTAGGAGTGCTCCTCTCCTTGTTGGCTCCTGCACCACCTGTGTCAAAAAGTTATCATCAATGCACTGGAGGAGCCTCCTGGACTGTGCGTGCCTGGCTGTGTGGTCTTCCCAGCAGATATCAGGGTGATTGAAGTCCCCCATGAGAACCAAGGCCTGTGATTGTGAGGCTACCTTCAGCTGTCTGTAGGAGGCCTCATCAGCTTCCCCATCCTGATCAGGTGGCCTGTAATAAACACCCACAACAGTGTCCCTCATATTTGCCTGCCCCTTGATCCTTATCCATAAGCTCTCAACCCTCTCTTCATCCACCCCCAGTGGGAACTCTATGCATTCCAGTTGCTCTCTCACATAGAGTGCAACTCCACCACCACACCTCGCTGGTCTGTCTTTCCTGAAAAGGACACAGCCATCCATGACAGCATTCCAGTCATGTGAGCTGTCCCACCATGTCTCAGTAATTGCAATGAGATCGTGGCCCTGCAACTGCACACAGATCTCCAGCTCTTCCTGCTTATTCCCCATGCTGCGTGCATTGGTGTATAAGCATTTCAGAGAGGGAGTTGTGTGTGTAGTTTTGACCCTTGAGATGTGGTGTGCCTTCTGGCTCTCAGAAATACTGGCACACTCCCCCATAAGTGCTGAGCAACTATGCCCTGGCACCTCACCAGCAAGCCCAGTACTGTCCCCACCCCCCTTCAAATCTAGTTTAAAGCCCTCTCAATGAGCCCTGATAACTCTTGTCCTAGAACCCTTTTTCCCCTGCAAGACAAGGTATTCCCGCCTGTTACCAGCAGGCCAGGCATTTTGTAGATCAGGCCATGATCAAAGAACCCAAAGTCCTGCCGGTAGCACCAGGCTCTGAGCCAGGCATTGAACTGCTGGCTCCTCCTATTTACCCCCTCATCATTCCCCACAACTAGGGGGATGGACAAGAACACAACTTGTGCTCCTGATCCCTTGACCAGGCGTCCCAGGGTCTTGAAATCTCTTCATTGCCCTTGGACTTCTTTTTGCTACCTCATCGCTGCCTATCTGAAAGATCAAAAGTGGGTAATAGTCTGAAGGCCGTACCAGGGAAGGAAGCATCCTCTTCATATCCTTGACCCGGGCCCCAGGGAGGCAGCAGACCTCCCTATGTACCGGGTCCGGCCTGCATATTGGGCCTTCCGCTCCCTTCAGTAGGGAGTCACCTATGACAAGGACCCGTCTTTTCTTCTTTACCGCAGAGGTTTTAATGTGGGGAGAGGTCTGACTAGACCTCGCTGACACCTCCAAGGTAGGAGAACTATCATGCTTGTCATCATTCAGGTTCCTTTGCGGAGCACTGTACCTGTTACATAATGGCACCCAGGAAGATGGGGTAGTTGCCGGGCAGTCCCGAGTGCGTCGTCTGTTGCGCCGGGCAGGAACTTCCTCCCATTGCCCCCTGTCCTCCAGGTTACCACCTTCAGTTGAGGTGACAGAGGATAGGGAGTTCTCTGTTGCAGGAGTTCTGTCTGCCTGCTGGGTTTCTGTCGTGGGATGCAGGATTCTACTCCAAGCATCTATCTCCCTCTCGCATTCCCTGATGATCCTCAGCCTGCTTACCTCCTCCCTGAGCTCCATCACTAAGCGGAGGAGATCCTCTACCTGGGCACATCTCCCACAGGCATGCCCACAAAAAAACCCAAACTAACCCCAAACTGGCTTTTGCTGCCTTCCTCCCTCCTGCTCCCTTTCCTGGGAAGTGCTAAGGAGACCTTCGCAGCCTCACTGGGGGTGAAGCAGGAACCACAAAGCCAGGAAAGGGAGGGGCAGAGCACAAGGCAAGAGAAGAGGCAACAGAAACTGCCAGAAACTGACTGCCTGGAGGATAAGTCGCAGCTCCGTTGATCCTATCTGAACCCCAGGAGAAGGAAGGAAATCTAACCAGTGGAAGTGCAAACCCACAAGCTCCCTGGCATAGGCTAAGAGCAGAGCTTGAGAAGCGCCTGCAGGCAAAAAGTTTCCATCACACCTCTGAAGGATGGTGGCCCCAGCAGTTATGCTGCCACCAGAGAAGGGTTTCTCCACAGCCTGAGAGATCAGGTATACCACCATCAGGAGACAGAGAGAGACATGTGAGGCTCGGGACCACTTCTGCACTGTCCCTAGAAGAGGTGGCAATCCTGGAGAGAAGCCAGTTAGAAGGATGCTACAGGAGGAAACTGTGCCTGAAGGGAAAGACGACCAGTGTGGACGTAGCTCTGGCAGTCCCCTGAGATTCAGGTCAGGGAGGGAGGAGCTCACACTTGGTGGAAACAAGGAAGAGGGAAGGAGGAGGGAGCATCCTTGCCCCACTGCAAGGGCAAATGCTGCTCTCAGGGGTCCTCAGGAGGCCTCCTGCCATGCCAGATTTATGCGGCTGCAGAGCTTCAATCAGTGCTGGCCCCTGTGCTGATAATGGGGAGGAAGCCCAATCCCAGAGGGGAAGGATGGGGCAAGAGGCAGTGCCCGTATTAGGAGTGCAAGCTCCTAGAAACCACCAGAGACAGCTTCTATAGAGACAGACCCGACATCTCCCTCTGCCCTGCAGCACCTGTGTCTGGGAGGCACTGCTGCTGCCCTTCCTCCCATCCCGCAGGAGGGGACACTGACCAGATGCAGAAGCCCCCAGGGACAGAGTGGCCCTCCCTGCAGGGCGCATTGCTGGGGCCCCATGCTGCAGCAGGCTCCTGAGTGCCCGGCTGCTCCACGGCTCCCCAGGGGCTGAGGTCTGCCCAGCGGCATGTGGTGCCTCCCCAGGGCCACGCGCAGGTGCCGTAGGAGGCGGCGTGGGGACTGAGCTCTTCCACTCAGATGACCTGGGATAACACAGTGAAATCTCTCCCAGGAGCTCAGGAAACCAGAGTAGAGCTCCCAGCCCTGGGGACTTACCCTTGCTCTGTCTGATGTCCCATGTCTTGGCATGGATAGCTTCCTCACATCTTGCCTGAGTGCCTCGCGTGCAGGCAGCGACACTGACAATAGCCTTCAGCTGGGAAGGGGGGCTCACAGGCAGATCCTACTATGCAATGGCCACCTGTGTATGGCTTTCCCCAATGTCCAACCCTCTCCACCAGCCTCCCCTCCATGCACGGCTGCCCCTCTCCCCAGGAAAGCACAGTCAAAGAATGAAAAGCAGCTTAAAAACTGGCAGGACAATTAGGCAGCTCTCCAAAACTGATAGCACCCCCTGCCCGCCCAGCCCAGCAGGCTCAAACCTCAGCAATACAGCCCATGGCCACCCAGCTCCAGCATTTTACCGGGAGCCCAGGAATCCTGCAGCAGGCAGGGCAGGGAAACCCCATGCAGCAGCTGCTCACAGGGAGGACAGCCCAGGTTAAGGACAGACCTTTGTTTCTGCTCTTCTCGCTCCCTACAAGAAGAGGAAGAGGGGAGGGGTGGGGAACCACGAGCAATGATAACACCCCTAGGAGGGATGTCACAGATACATTAATCACTTGGAATTCCAGTCAGCGTGGACCTGGGGACTGCAAATATGGGCAGCAAATGGAGGTGCTCAAAGCTCTGAAATAATTGGATCCTTTCACAAGAGCCAAGCCCAGAATCCAGCACAGGAATTCAGTCCCTACTGGAAGTCGAGAGATCAAATACACGGAGAGGCAAACGCAGCACAAGCAATCCTCAGCCACTGCCATATCCAGCTCCACAGCCCTTGGCGCTGCTCTAATCTCAGATGCCTTCTCAGCAGGAGCAAGGGCGAGGGAGGACCGCAACGGAGAGCCCTAGCCTCCAGTGGAGCAGATCTGAGAATCGGCCCTTTCCCATCCAACTTATTCCACTTGTGGCAAGGTGCAGAAATGTTGCCAACATGAAAGAGGGTTTAGTGGAGGAAACCAGCAGCCTCAAAACCCTGCTCAACTGGTGGAACAGCCCATGGAAAGGAGACCCACGAAGCTGCTGGCTGGCCTCTGCAGCTCCGTAAGGGAGATGCCCAGCCCAGCCTGCATCACGTTCCCGGCAAGACGCACACATGGCACATGTAGGCTTCTGCTCAGCACCTCAACGGCAATGAAAAGGCACAGAGGCTTCTGCCAGAAAACAAAGATGCAGTAGCAGAGCTGGGGGTGGGGAAAACTCTCCACTACTCAAGAGGATCCCTGCAGAGGCAGCAGGATGCTGCTGGGCTCCATCGCAACTACTCACCCCTGTGAGCCCAAGGTGGCACCCACTCACCCATGCAGGGAGTCTGGAGGGTGGGCCAGCCCCCACTCCCCTGCCCAAAGCAGCAAGGGGTGGGAAGTGCTGGAGTACGCAAGCCAGGCCCAGGACAACAGCTGTCCACAAGGGGAAAATTCCTCCGGACTGGCTCCTCTTCATAAAGAGCTGCATCTTTTCACCTCGGAGCAGCTGCCATGTGCCACCACTCCTGGGGCCAAGGCACAGCTAGCACCGTGCCTGTGAGCTTTGCCACTGTGGAATTTGTGGAGCCCAACAGTATTGACCTTGCAGTGGCATGGCAGCAGTCACCCTGGGGCAACAAAGAAAGCACCCACAGCTTCACCACAGCGAAAGCAAGCCCCTGGCCACCCAGGTGCAGGGATGCATTGTCTGGTTCCCTTCCAGTCCTCCCATCCCTTTCTGGGGTGCTGTGGCCCGAGGGACAGGGACCTCAGCCACTGGATGACCACACAGACTGTCTGCTCCATTCCAGACCTCACTGCCAACTGCAACTGATGGAAAATTTTCCACCGTTGGGGATTACAAAGACATGTGTGTGTGTGTAGCCGGTCACAGGATGGCCACAAGAAGGCAAATGGGTCTTGGCAGAGGGGCAGGAACCACTTCTGCTCTGCACTTGCATGACACCTGGGGTCTCCAGCCGTGACCGGGGCACCAATGCATTGCCATGTTTTGAGTTCAATAAGGACATTTGTTCAAGGGATGCATCCCCTAGGTTCAAGCAGGACTAGACCCTCACCATACTGATGTACTTTAAGAAGGTAGAATGTACTTTTGAAAAGGTAAAACATATTTTAGAAGGTAGAATCTCTCACTAAGAACAAAGAGCTGTAAAAAGGTCACAAGACCCTGTGAAATCAGACACTTGGTATAAACAATAAATGCCTTGCTAATGAATATACCCTTGAAGAAGAACAGAAGGCTGATAACAAGGGAACATCCCTCCACAGGAGGTGCTGAAACCGGCTGAAAACCAGACAGCTGCTGGATAAGGCATAAAGTCAACAAAAATTTGCAGTAACTGGGGGAAAGGTAAAGGTGGCAGTGGGAGATCGCGACCACCAACTCAATTGGAGACTGAATTGGACTACCCCCCACCCCTCCAGTGCTGGAACATGCGCACATCAGTTAAAGGACCTTGTAACTTTAAATGAAAGCGAGAGACTGTACTAACCAATAGAAATTGTTAAGATAAGGTACTAACCAATAATTATAATCAAGGGTGTGTATTTCTGTGTTTTGAGCCATATAAATATTCCTAAGAGTTTGTAGGCCTGTGTGCTAGCTTTGTGGATTACCACCTAGCACCCATCTCTGCAGAAATGAAATAAACAAATAATACCTCTACTCTGTGTGTATATTGGAGTCTGCACACCGGGTAAACGACCCCGCTTTGGAAGAACAATACTAAGCGATGCATAGATGTTAGCATTAACATTCCTTTTTATCTGATGTCCCAAAAAGAGTGATGCCCTGGGTTTAGTGTCTTCATCAGAAGCCCTGGGGAGCCCTATTCTGATCTGTTTAACTTAACCCCAAAGGAAAGGCAATCGCTTACTGTTCACTCACATCCTGTCAGCTCCCTGTCCCAGGCTGTGGGCCACAGGAAGCATGATCTAACTGGCTGATGCTTTGCAAGTCGGGAGAAGACAGCACAGCAATCTGTGTGACAGGACCCTTTTTGCTCCCACCTATTCTGTCTCCTCTCTTCTCCCTCTGGCCACCATTGCATCACCACAGCCATTCACAGACCCATCTTCCCTCCTTACTGAGCCAGCTCCTTCTGTACCCCAATGCCCTGTAGCCATCCACACTGCCTGATCCTGGATGCATAATCCTTCACCTTCCCCACATCCCTCACATGGCAGCCAGGCTCTGCATCCCATAAAATGTGCTCCTCTTCACTTCCACCCCAACCCCATCCTCCTCCACCATCAGACCCTGCCCTGTTTATATGCACCCCTGTGCATGTCTCCAATGTCCCCAGCTCTTTTCCTGTGCTCTGTTGCCTCATGATTGCTGCAGCTCATACCATAACTTACCCTGGTCTCTCCCCCCATCCCCGACTGCCACCCACCTACAGCCCTACCAGCCTGAGCCTCCTTGCATACACCCCACTGACAAGTCTTCAACACCCATCTGGGAGAGCCACAGCAACATCACCTTTCCCTACGTCTCCTGAATGGTCACCAGGGCACCACAGAGCAGCGAAGAAGATCCCAGGGATGCTGCATTACCCTGAGCAGCTCTGGACACAGGCATCAAAGCTACACATGGGAAGAGTGCCTGTGGTGGGGAGGGCAGCAAGGATTGTGCATGCAGCATTTACCCTGTGGGAACTGCCCGTCCCCACCGCAACCCCTCTTTCAATATCACGGAATCACGGAATCACGGAATCTTCAGAGTTGGAAGGGACCTCTAGAGATCATCTAGTCCAACTCCCCTGCTAGAGCAGGGTTGCCTAAAGCACATCCCTCAGGGCTGCATCCAGGCGGGTCTTGAAAATCTCCAGAGAAGGGGACTCCACAACCTCCCTAGGCAGCCTGTTCCAGTGCTCTGTCACCCTCACTGTAAAGAAGTTTTTCCGTGTATTAGAATGGAACTTCCTATGTTCTAGCTTGTGCCCATTGCCCCTTGTCCTGTCGCTGGGAACCATTGAAAAGAGCCTGGCTCCGTCCTCCTTAAACCCACCCTTTAGGTACTTGTAAACATTAATCAGGTCCCCCCTCAACCTTCTCTTCTCCAGGCTAAAGAGTCCCAGCTCTTTCAGCCTTTCCTCATAAGGGAGGTGCTCCAGTCCCACAATCATCTTGGTTGCCCTTCGCTGGACTCGCTCCAGTAGTTCCCTGTCCCTCTTGAACTGGGGAGCCCAAAACTGGACACAGTACTCCAGTTGTGGCCTCACCAGCGCAGAGTAGAGGGGAAGAATGACCTCCCTCGACCTACTGGCCACAGTCTTCCCTATGCAGCCCAGGATGCCATTGGCCTTCTTGGCGACAAGGGCACACTGCTGGCTCATGGATAATTTGCTGTCTACCAGGACCCCCAGGTCCTTCTCCTCAGAGCTGCTTCCCAGCATGTCCGCCCCTAACCTATACTGGTGTTTGGCATTCTTCCTTCCCAGGTGCAGGACCCTACACTTGCTTTTGTTGAACCTCATTAGGTTCTTCTCTGCCCAGCTCTCCAGCCTGTCCAGGTCACGCTGGATGGCAGCACGGCCCTCCGGAGTGTCAGCCACCCCTCCCAGTTTGGTATCATCAGCAAACTTGCTGAGGATACACTCTGTCCCCTCATCTAGGTCATTAATGAATATATTGAACAAAATTGGTCCAAGTATTGACCCCTGAGGGACACCACTCGTTACAGGCCTCCAACTGGACTCTGTGCCGCTGATCACAACCCTCTGGGTTCTGTCACTCAGCCAGCTCTCGATCCACCTCACTGTCACCTCGTCTAGCCCATACTTCCTCAGCTTCCTAATGAGGATGTTATGGGAGACAGTGTCAAAAGCTTTGCTAAGGTCAAGGTAGATGACATCTACGGCTCTCCCCTCATCCAGCCAACCAGTTATAACATCATAGAAAGCTATCAGATTGGTCAGGCATGATTTGCCCTTGGTAAATCCATGCTGACCACTTCCAATAACTTCCTGTTCCTCTACGTGTTTGGAGACGACATCCAGAATGAGTCGCTCCATTACCTTCCCAGGGACAGAGGTGAGACTAACCGGCCTGTAGTTCCCTGGGTCCTCCTTCTTGCCTTTTTTGAAGATTGGAGTGACGTTAGCCTTCCTCCAGTCCTCAGGCACCTCTCCTGTTCCCCATGACTTTTCAAAGACGATGGAGAGTGGTCTAGCGATAACATCTGCCAGCTCTCTCAGCACTCGCGGGTGCATCCCATCAGGGCCCATGGATTTATGAATGTCCAGCTTGGCCAAGTGGTCTCTGACCCGGTCCTCCTCAACTGAGGGAAAATCTTCCTCTCTCCAGACCTTCCCCCTTGCCTCCAGGGTATGGGATGTGTGAGGGACGGCTTTATCAGTGAAGACCGAAGAAAAGAAGGCATTCAGTAACTCTGCCTTCTCTGTGTCTTCCACCACTAGGGCACCCATCTCATTCATCAGTGGACCTATATTTTCCCTAGTTTTCCTTTTTCTGTTGATATACTGGAAAAATCTCTTCTTGTTGTCTTTAACTGCAGTGGCCAAGCTGAGTTCTGATTGAGCTTTGGCCCTTCTAATCTTCCCCCTGCATAGCTTTGTTATATCTTGATAATCCTCATAAGTTGCTAAGCCCCTTTTCCAGAGAATGTAAACCTTCCTTTTTTTCCTGAGGTCCAGCCAAAGCTCTCTATTTAGCCAGGCTGGCCTTCTTCCCCGTCGGCTCGTCTTTTGGGACATGGGGATGGCCTTCACCTGTGCTTCTAAGAGCACCTGCTTGAAGTATGACCAGCTTTCCTGGGCACCTTTGCTCTTCAATATATGCTTCCTTTTACTGTAAGAGCCCTCCAAGGGAGGTGCTTGGGCACAGGCACTAAGGCCTCTGTTTCAGCATTACCAAGCTGCAGCTTGCAGATAAGGCTGCAGCACCTGTGGGGACATTCAGCATCTTTTCCACTCCCCATGCTAGACATCTACGTGGCACAGGGGGAGAAGATACCACACACACACGGCCACGCAACCCCACCCAACTCACCCCTTTCCAGCTGTGATTTAGAAAGTCTCAAGTCTAGCACAGGCCGGAGCAGTGACACGGGCTGGGAAGGGATTTGGGATGTAAGGGTGAGACTTTGTTACATCTTTGATTGTAAAGAGCTGGACACATCCAGGGCTACTGAAGAGAAAGAGCATTTCCACCATGAATTCAATGTCCTGTGCCTTGTCAGGGAAAGGGAAAGTCTCTCCTTCCAGTGGGACCGAAGGTGAGAGAGAAACACCCTGATGGCATTAGGAAAAGGGTGTCACAGCTGTCACCTGAACAGTCACACTGTTGTCTGTAATGGAGGCAAACACATGAGTGCACAAGCCCCTTTGAAGGGAAACAAGGGGGTAGGAGGGACTGGTGTGTCTGACATATGCAGGGCAGCGGGAGGCACAGCCCAGCAGCCCAGCTCCTATTTCATCCTGTGGAACCAGCAAACATAGAATCATAGAATTGCCTAGGTTGGAAGGGACATTTCAGATCATTGAGTCCAACCATCAACCTAACACTGACAAAAACCATCACTAAACCATATTGCTAAGCACCACATCTACCCTTCTTTTAAACACCTCCAGGGATGACGATTCCACTGCTTCCCTGGGCAGCCTGTTCCAATGCTTGATAACCCCTTCAGTGAAGAAATTTTTCCTAATATCCAGTCTAAATCTCCCCTGGCACAACTTGAGGACATTTCCTCTTGTCCTATCACTTGTTACTTGGGAGAAGAGACCGACCCCCACCTTGCTACACCCTCCTTTCTGGTAGTTGTAGAGCTATAAGGTCTCCCCTCAGCCTCCTTTTCTCCAGGCTAAACAAGCCCAGCTCCCTCAGCTGCTCCTCATAAGACTTATTCTCCAGACCCCTCACCAGCTTTGTTGCCCTTCTCTGGACCCACTCCAGCACCTGTCTTGTAGTGAGGGGCCCAAAACTGGACAGAGTACTCGAGGTGGGGCCTTACCAGTGCTGAGTACAGGGGGATGATCACTTCCCTAGTCCTACTCACATCCTGGTCCACAAGCCCCAAACCATCCGTGGGGTCCTGCTGACAGCAGAGCCCTCTGCCTGGTGCATCCACCACCCCCTCTGCAGGGCTGTCAGGGCTCTGAGCAATGCACATGGCTGGGGATGCCCCTGGATGTTGCCTAGTGGGATCAAGGAAGGTGGCATCAAGGAAGCCAAGGCTTGACTGGTGTTTCACATCAGGCAGAGGCCAGAGAGAACCTACCCTTGGGGCTATCTGGCAGGTGCAGCCTGCAGGGACTACGCAGCACTGGGGCACCAGCATATCAGCATTCTCCATCTTCACACAAGTGATAGAGAACAGGGATGGGCTCAAGATGCAGCTGTGTTCCCAGACAACCCTCCTGCACAGGACATGAGTCCCCACATCAGTCCCTGCAAGACACCAAGGCCCCTGTGCAAATTTTGCTTGCTGCCGCTGCTGCAACCCGTGCTTTGCTGCGCTGCTTCCACAGGAACATGCAAAGCTCAGAGATCTCAGAAACCAGCTTAACCATGGCAACCGGGTCCAAAACACCTTCAACCCTGGTGGCAGCCATGCTGCTGGGGATACAGATATCCCCCCAGATCTAACCTTCCTAGGGAGACGGAGACTGCAAGAGACCCAAGAGTTCTTCACAGACTACCAGGAACCAGCTCGTCCCTGGCCATGCAGTGATTTACCCGTGCAGCTGGGAACAGACTCCAGGGGCCTCTTGGCTCAGACCCTGCTGCTCTCAATGCGTGCGAGTGTTGTAACAGGGATATCCAAGTAACGCAACAGTGCCCAGGGCAGTATTGAGTAATGAGTGGACTGCCCACAGAAGGTAGAGTGCACAGCTCAGAGTGGGCTGGGGCTTTTCTGGGTTCCAGTCAGTGAGCAGTTGTACATTAATCATGTTTTGTACATTCCTTTATCAGTATTATTGTTGTTGTTTTCCCCTTTCCTTTGCTGTTCTGTTAAACTGCCTTTATCTCAACCCAGGAATTTTGCCTTTTTCTTATGATTCTCCCCCCATCCTGCTGCTGTGGGGGGGAGTGAGGGAACGGCTGCGTGTCTCTGTTGCCAGCTGGGGCTAAACCATGACAACATCCATGGGGGACCTGTCCTCGGGAGCGACAAGCAGGACCATCAGGAGTCAAACTCAGCGGAGACCAGCTGGGCTAGATGGAAGCTCAGCAGCCCAGAGCAAGTTCCTGGATGAGGGAAGCAGCCATCCACGATCCCCCCAAGCACCCCCTGGGATCTGCAGCAGAGCCCATATCACACAAGGAATTTTGCAGCCAACAACCAACCGTGTCCCCAAATCTGCACATCGTCCCTGCCCTAGCTCTTCCTCCATGCTGTGTTCCCTCACTTCAGAGCTATCTGCTTATTCCTCTCTGCTCCAGAAGGGATCATTCATTTTTCCATCCTCTCCCAGCTCTCTCAGAGCAGAAGGGAAGGTTACTGGGCAGGATCCACCCAGGACAGAGACCTGCTCAGTTTGCCCAGGGCTAGCTGGACACCCCACTGCCTCCTGGGGACAAGGATCCACCCCATGGACCAGAGGCTGGGATACCTGGTGACCGCATTGCTCCCTTGTGGTGCTTGTCTTCAGTCACTCCTGAGAAAGCCTCAGCACCGAGGATGCCCCAGTCCCCTCCGGGACAGTAACGTACTGTCACGTCCCACTCTCAGGAAAGAGGGCAGGTAAGTGACTCAGATTTGTAAATCCCCAACTGCGAGGACTAAGGTGAGACAAATCTCAAGGTCCGTATACAAACATTTATTAGTTTCCCAAAATGATTAATATAGGTCTTAATTAAGTCCACGATAATCGGTTAGGTATATAACAAATTATGGCAAGCGGTAAGGTATGCATTGTGTTACTTAGCAACAGGTATACAACAGATTATGGCAATCGGTACTTAATACTTCTTTGAAAGAAAAGAGAAATGGAAAAGAAAGGAAACAAAGGGAGATCAAGAGAGAGAGATCGAGAGAGATATAAAGAGATCACCAGCCGAAGGGGGGTTACTGCCGAAGGAGGGTTACTGCCATAAGAGTGCTCTTCTGTGTATCCCCAGGGAAAAACCTCTTCAGGGTCTCTTCAGGAAAAAATCTTCCCAGGCACAATCTTCTTTCTTGGGAAGAATCTTCCCAGTGTAAGAAAGGCAGGTATTGCTTTTGCAGAGGAGAAAAGCCATTTCCATCAGAGGTGGCATGATAAGGGAATGACTAAGACAAAGAGGCTCCAGCAAAGGCTTGTAGAACATCTCTTATCACACAGACAAAAGGACAAACTGATTCCTACTGGATTAGTGTCTAGAAGGGTAGTCAAACATTTAACCAGGGCTAATGACATTGAGCAATTTTTTTTACCAAAAAGGAAAGAAATAAACTAGTCAGATCCCTTTAGGTGTAGCATAAAGAGAAGTAAACAGAGGCAGGACATGCGGGAAGAATTTTAGGCGCCTTGGACAGACTGTGAACCCTGGAGTACCTAACCAATGGGAAACAGGGGAGGGAAAAATTCGGCCGGGACTAGGAAATAAAAAGGTGTGTTTCAAGAACTGGAAGTGTGCCTACTTGCTAGGTCACCCGCTCTTGCAAGAACGTGAATAAAAACGTGCTTCACAGAGGATTCTGCCTGAGCCTATTTCATTCGGACCGGAACTTATTTCTCACACCAGGCACGGTCTTCTTCTTTGTTCCCCCAGGGGCACTTATTTTCCCCTTTTAAGTTTGCCAAATTAGCATGACCCGCCCCACTGAATATGCAGTGTCATCTCAGGTTTCTCTCCCCCCAGGTGATGTGTAGCATGTTCTGGATGGAGAGATGAGTGTCATAGTCATACATGTTTAGCATGATCTCTATAATCTTCATTAGTATATGCAGGGGTGTGCGCTTTCATATGCATTTCATGGATAATGAAGCAAAGGTCACTTATCAGATATGATGGCCTTGAGAACAGAGAACTAGCAAGCTCACCACATGAGTGGCAGAACTATCTTGTCAATCCTCCCACATTTCCAGGAAGCGAAGTGTTAAGTCTTATCAGTTCTTTGAACACCAGGACTGCATTATTCATCCTTACTTTCCATCGTTTGAGACATTCTTTGGAGGGCCTCCTCCCCCCCCTCTCGCTCACATTTGTTTCAGGGAATTTACAGGCCTTCTCTTACACATACCCACTGCTGGAGGAGATGCACATGGCCAAGATAGATCCTGGCCCATTCCCACTGCTCTGCAGCCCAAACCACAGGCACTGCCTCCACCTGCTAAGCCCCGCAGTTTTCCCAGCTCTCCTCTGGCACCCTCACCCTGTTGCCTGGGGGACCCAGCACAGGCTGCCAGGCCCTTGGGCTCCCTTAAAGCCCAGCCCTGAGAGAGCACCTGTCCTCTGCTTCCCAATTACTCATTCCCCTGTGATTCACCCCCTCCTCCTGCCTGACTCACCCATTTCTGCCACAGTCCTGTGCACAAATGCACTCATGTCTGTGTGTGTGCAACCTGGTGGCAGTCATCAGGGCAATGCCCCAAACTGCAAGACAGCAAACCGGGCAGAGAGCCTGGCTGGGCTGTGCCACAGCCCTTGTTTCCTGCAGCACCCATCAGCAGGAGGGGAAGAGATGATGCCGCTGGCTCAAGTCCACAGTGGGGAGACAGGGTAGAAAGGCAGGCTGGGAGTGCTGCCATGTGCCAGCTAACCTGCCTTTGGGTACAGCCAAACATGTCCCTCCAGGCTGCCCCTGGCTGTGCCTCTTCCCAATTTGACTCTCCAAGGTGGAGAGTTTCCTGGAAGCCAGGAAAGGATTTCTTCTAAGAATGGCTATGGTCGCTCAGTGTTATAGTTGAATTTAAAATAAATCGAGTCCGAAATAGATTCAATAAATATTTATTGAGGTAGGAAGGCAAAAGCAGCACTGGGCGGCCGGGGAGTCGCAACTCCACCAAAGGCTCGCAAATTCAAGCAAGCTGAGCAGCTCTTTTTATCTTCACGGAGGTCGGTTTCGACATCTTCGGTATGCCCCTCTGTAGCTTCTTGCTTGAGGTAGTTTAGATAAAATGTCGGTCACAGAATCAGCTCAGAATAATACATTCCGATAACATTGTGGTTAAGCTTTTTGTCAAACAGGAGTTCCCATGTTGGTGTAGCAAGATAACATTGAGGACATGTCTCTTCTGGTTAAACAGGGAGTTCTCAAGACTGCCACAATGGGTTCGTTCCTCTTGCTTAACTTGTTCGATCAGCAAATCACCTTTAGTTACTTATTACACTCAGCATCAGCTAGTGCCACTGCCCTTGCAGGGACCACAGGCTTGGCCAGTTCTTGAATGTGGACAGTACAAGCTACGCACATGATGCCATGTATACATGTCCTCTGCAGGCTGCTTCTCAGACTAGCAATTCCCCTAATGCTAGGGGCTGAAGCTCAAACAGGTTTTACCCCCTGTACTTTCTCCTTCACCTTCCCCCCCGGCATCACCCCTTTCTGAGGGCTCTCCGGCTAAACTCAGCCTCCTTCTTGGAGGGGACCAGAGCAGACAGAGTTGATAAGAGGAAGATCACACACCATGTCTGTGCTGGAGCCCAGTGAGAGCTGTGGTGCAAGCCTCCCAGCCATCAAGTGACTCCGCATATCCATCTGTGTCAAGAAGTGCGCAAGAGCACCGTCATGCACAGAAGACACCGGTCTGCACAGCTCGCTGCCTCTTGGCTGAAGGATCCATTTCCTGTTGACTAGGGGAGAAAACTACTGGGATCAGTCACGTGCTCTTCTCTCACACAACCCATGGGTCAGTGTCATGCTGACAAGGGGCTCTGGTCCTTTCCACCCAGGAGCGCTTGGCCAGCTGCAGCATTTTTGCCTATAGCCGCACACAGGTTACTCAGGAAAAGCCTTGCTGGTGCTGCAATAGGACAAGTCAGTTGAGCAAGTTTCTCCCACTGACTTTCACAATCTCTTTTCTCTCTGTCTCACTTCCAACAGGGACCTCAACTGCTGCTGCCTCCCAGCAAAAAAGTCTCCATGACCTTTGTAATTCAACACACTGGGAAAGGCTCAATCCATCCTCTCTATTCTTATCCCAATACAGACCTTAAAAGCCCTCTTTGTTCCTGCTACAAACCCTACCCCAGACCATGGCTTAACCCTTGGGGCACTGCCTCAAATAAGAAGTGCTTCATAGAAGCAAGGCAGGTTACAACATCCATGGGAAGGTGGACCTACCCTCTATCTACGGAAGAGCTGTGCTGACAATCTGCTGGTGGCTTGCAGGAGGCATCGGATACACACAAGGGGGGGAGATGTCTTTGACCATCCTCATCCTCAGTACAAACTACTACCAAGCTATGTGGGGACCCTGTGCCTCACACAGCTGCAGCGACGTGGGCATGGGTAGGGCTTGCAACTCTCTATAGTTTCCTGGTCTCACTCTGCCTGCCCTCAGTTCAGCAGGTTTATTACAAAACATGCTCCACGCAGACAGATTCAGGGCCACAAGGAAGGAAGAAGGTGGGAACAGGCACTCCCCTCACCTCTCCTTCAAGGACTTCTCTGGTCCTGCCACCAGGTACAGCCATTGCTCCATTCCCAGATGCAAAGCAGAGACAGTGAGGGATGCCACACCATTACCACCACAGCCTGTGCATAGGTGAGAGCATGGCGACAGCACTCCTGACTTGCCTTGTCTGAGACAAGCTCAGACCCACATCCCGAGCAACAGCCCATGTGTCACACATTGGAGGAAGCAGGGCCATGGAACTGTCCATAATCATACAGCCTGCATGTGGGGATGCAGAGGGGATGGAAAGTGCAGCCAGTCCTCCCTGCCCTAGAAGGATCCCTGGCACAGGAGAAGGCAGTATGGAGCAGGGCTGTTTTGCGGCACCCAAAAATGCCAGCTCTGCAGCTGGGATGGAGCAGGGCTGCCCTGCAGCACCCTGAAATGCTATCTTGCAGCACCCTAAAATGACATTTCCTACCAGCTGCTGCAACTTTCCCTCTGCCCCTTACCAGTCCTGCTTCACCCCTCCCTGTTCTCCAGGCCACAAGGAAACTGAGTCACAGTGTACTGTCCCTGCCCCGGGGAAGGGGAGCAGGTGAGCAGCCTCCGTCACTGGACAGAGTGTGGGGAGTAGGGCAAGGGCAGTACTGCCACCTCTGAAAACCTCAGTGATGGGGAGATGGTGTCTTTATCTCTCCCCATCACTAGGGTTTTCAGAGGTGTCCTGCGCTAAGCAGCTATCTGATTCATAAGCCTCCTCTGTTCCCACCTCTCTTGAAACAGAAGTTGGCCCCGCTCTGCTGCCAGCCATACGGACTGCACCCAGCTCTGCTGGGCTACATATGGCCCCACAGACTGACCCACACACTCTCTGGCACCAGAGGGGATGGGGACATACAGGGTTCTGCACCAGATGCACGTAACTTAGCAGGGCCCAGAAAAGAAAGGTAATGCCACATAGGAACCAAATTAAAGACCCAGATACAGCATTATAAAACAGAAGAGTGCCCTGGCTCCCAAAAGGCTGGTAGGGGACTGGACTTTTCCTTGAGAGCAGAACGTTGCATTCTTTACTTTAAAAGATTCGTGTGTTTGAGTAAAGATTTAGATTCTCCAATCCAGCTCTAGGAGCTGATAAGTTTCTGGGTACTGCCTACAGCCTCTCTGTTCTCACCACACCCCTCCAAAAGCCCTTTGGGGCCCTGTTCACCAGTTAAGCCTTCCCAGGACCAGATTCTACCTACAGCCCCTGCTCTAGCTGAGCACAGCAGTGCTCACCCACACCATCATCCTTTAAAATCCCTAGGTCTGGTGCAGTAGCAAATCACCACCCATCTATCTTGTAGGCAGAGAAGCTAATGATAAAGATTTGTTCATACAGGCTCCAGTTCAGACATCTCACTAATGTTGTTAAAGTTACTATTTCTTTACTGCATTTCTCAAGATTGCAATGAGGTTAAGAACCCAGCATTGTCCAGTTCAACTGGGCCACTGAATGGGAAAGCAGAACTCATGCTGCAGGAAGATGCACAGCTGTCATGCACTGCTCATCTGCAAATCTCCTGGCATCTTTCCCCAGGCTCATGTCTCTGGGTTGCCTCACTCCACCTTCCTGGGGACTCTCTGAAAACAGACCCTTTCACTCCTCTCCAGGGAAGTGTGTTCAGGTGGTATTTGCTGTTGTTGTCATGCAAAGTATAACATTATTGTCAATATTCTTGCCCCAACTCTATCTCCCAGGACAACATAATAGTAGATTAAATTCGTTGTCCCCTATCACTTTATGGCACAATCTTTTAATTTCTCTCTTAACACACATCTGAGATGTCTCACGTTTCAGGCAAGCTCACTACAAAGGAAATTCCCTGCTCTTTCCTTACAAGGATTTGTACAAGCAATACCTTTTCTTTTTGGTAGCAAAAAAGCCCAAACTATACCAATTAAAAAAAAACAACAACCAAATAAAACCAACAAAACACATAAAAAAACACTTGGAGGTTCACTTAAAGACAGAATTTGACTTTTCTTTGCAGACCACCACTTTGTTCAGACCTTTCCCAGGCTCTGGAGGGCAGTATTCTCACTACTGCTCACACTGGTGCAGCTCCATCAGCAACATTTGGAGTTGTGTAGTAAGGAAGCTTTCAAGGATGAGATGCCTTTTCCTTCCCAAAAGCAACCAGCACATGAACACAGGCATTTCCTGGTAAACTGCTCCTCCTTGCTTCCAGCCTCTGCTACAGGGCTGGCCTCTGATAGCAGCCTTCCTACCAGAAGCACCGCTGCATTTTGCTCAGTTACTCTAACAGTATGATATTGCAGGGAAACAGAATTAAACAGAGCTGTATCTATAATAAATCATTCCTACTGAGCTGCCAGGGACATAGCCACACAGGAGAAAGAGGGGAGCTATTTCAGATCTGAAGTCTGTTTCCTCAACGAATCTAAGCCATGAAATGGCCCTTCCGTTACAGGGAACAGGCACAGCAGCAAGAGGAGCAACTTTCAGGGTGGCAGCTTGATGCCACCGATTTCTGCGTTCTCTCTATCCAGATTTATCACATGGCCAGGACAGATCATTGCAAATACCTTAAGATCCCAGACTGTCAGCCCAGGGCAGAGGTCGGCAGCCCAGACCCAGACAAAAAGCCTGAGAATATTCTAGTTCCTCAAAAACTGCTCATATTTTTAGCTGTTGCTGTCTCCTAGAATTGAAAGCAAAGCTCAGACCTGCTACTTGATGCCACGACTGCTTTATTTTGTGGGCAGCCACAGCATAGAGGACCTTGAGAATCACCCTCTTTGTCCACCACTGGCCAAGCTAGGACTTGAGTGACTGTGCTAACCCATCTATGTGTGCTGGTTTTGGCTGGGATAGAGTTAATTGAGAGTTAATCCCCTTGGATTGAGTCTCCGAGGGGAGCTGCTCCTGAGCTGGCCCGACCCAGAGCGGATGGGCAGATCTTGATGCACAAGGGGGTTTCCTGAGGTAGGGAAATGTCAGGGCAGCAGAGAGACCCGCCAGGAACTGGCAGCTCTCGCGGGAGACACTGATGAAGCCTGGGCGTTGCCAGAGCAACCGTGACCACTCCCCGTGCCTATAAAAAGCAGCCTAGGGAGCACTGCGACCAAAGCAGGCAAACAGGGCGTGGCATGGCGTCTCTTTGAAGGAGGGGTGTTCCACTGGCTGAGTGGGAAGTGAGTGAAGTACACATAACCCAGCAACAGGGCACCATTCTGTGACCATCTACACAGGTCAAGGGCGCTCATCCTACCTGATCCTCAAGGCAGAATGGCAGGCACTTGTCTGACAGCAAAGGCTGCAGCTCCAGCTGGAGAGTCTCCACCATCTGCCCCAACGGTGGTTGATGCCTCCATCCAGACAGAGCTGATAAAGGGAGAGGCTGCAGTGCAGACCTCAGACTGCAGGAAGTGCCTAGACTTTTCTCCTGGGGCAGGAATAGGCAGCAGACCTGCCTGCCAAAGGTGGACCCAAATGGAGGACCTCCTGCAGCAGGCAGTGAGAAGGCTGCGTAGCATCAGGGAGGCCAAGAAGGAGTTAGATAGCTGGTTCCAAGCGCAGTCTGCAGTGGATCCACAGCCAAACAATCAAAAACTCCTCCACTAGCACACACAGGAGGGAGGGGGGCCGATAATGCAAAAGAATGGAAGCTTGCAATGACAAGGACCAGCAGGAGGAAGAAACCCCATGAAGCCTGAGGTGCCCTTGCAGAACCACTTCACCATCCTGCAGACTGAAGAGGAAAGACCAGTCACATCAGGAGAGATGCTAGAGCTGAGTAAGGCAGCCCTATCTGCTTCCCCATGTAACAACCAGTGCAACTAAGAAAAAGTGATGGGTGATAGTAGTAGACAACTCTCTTCTCAAAGGTATATATTTGCTGACCTGATGAATTCTATAGAGAGGTATGCTACTTACTGGAGGCTCGTATCAGGGGCGTCACCAAGAGACTACCAAGCCTTGTACAGTCCACTGACTATTATCTGCTGCTGCTGTTTCACATGGGCACCAGTGATACTGCCAAGAGCAGTCTGAGGAGTATCAAGGATTACAGAGTCCAGTGAGCAGCAGTAAAGAACTCTGGAGCACAGGTAGTTTTTTCATCAGTCCTCCTGGTCAAAGGGTTTGAAAGGGCCACTCGAATCTGTAAAGTCAACAAATGGTTACAGGACTGGTGCCACAGCCAGGGGTTTAGCTACTTAGACCATGGGACTCGCTTTGAGAAACCTGGTCTACTGGGATGGGGTCCATCTGTCAGAGAAGGGGAAGAACATCTTTGGTCAGAGGCTTGCCAAGCTTGTGAAGAGGGCTGTAAACTAAAGTTGCTGGGGGAGGGGAACTTCAATCCATCCCACTCCTACCAGTATGATGCCAATATACCAGCAATAGATGCCCACAGCCTGGAGAAGGGTTGCAGGTCAACAGGACAGCATCTGGAGTGCAGCACAAAGGAATTCCAGCCGCTCCAGCCAGTAAGTCAGCTTCATTGGTGGTCCAACTTAAATGCCTCTATACAAACACACATAACATGGGGAATAAACAAGAGGAGTTAGAGATGTGTGGATGCCTGCAGGGCTATGATCTTATTGGCATCATGGAGATGTGGTGGGATGGCTCCTATGACTGGAGTGTTGGAATGGAAGGATACAGGCTCTTCAGGAAGGACAGGCAGGGGAGATGAGGAGGGGGTGTCACTCTCTATGTCAAAGACCAGCTGGAGTGCATGGAGCTCCATCTGGGGATGGATGAGGAGCTGACTGAGAGTTTATGGGCCAGGATTAAAGGGAGGGCAGGGACAGGTGATGTTACAGTGGGGGTCTGCTACAGGCCACATGACCAGGAAGATGGAGCAGATGAGGCCTTCTCTAGAGAGATAGGAGCAGCCTCACATTCACAGGCCTGAGTCCTCATGGGGGACTTGAACCACCCCGATATCTGCTGGAAGGACAACACAGCAGGGCATAAGCAATCCAGGAGGTTCCTGGAATGCATCAATGATAACTTCCTTCTCCAAGTGATAGAGAAGCCAATGAGGAGAGGTGCCATGTTGGACCTTGTTCTCGCCAACAAGGAAGGGCTGGTGGGGAATGTGAAGCTCAAGGGCAGCATTGGTTGCAGTGACCATGAAATGGTGGAGTTCAAGATCCTTAGGGCAGCGAGGAGGGCACACAGTAAGCTCGCTATTCTGGACTTCAGGAGAGCAGACTTTGGCCTCTTCGGGAATCTGCTTGGTAGAGTACCGTGGGATAAAACCCTGGAGGGAAGAGGGGCCCAAGAATCACCTCCACCAAGCTCAGGAGCGATGCATCCTGACAAAGAGGAAGTCAGGCAAAAAAGCCAGGAGGCCTGCATGGATGAACAAGGAGCTCCTGGAGAAACTCAAACACAAAAAGGAAACCTATAGAGGGTGGAAGCAAGGACAGGTAGCCTGGGAGGAATACAGAGAAATTGTCTGAGCGGTCAGGGATCAGGTTAGGAAAGCTAAAGCCCAGATAGACTTAAATCTGTCCAGGGATGTCAAGGGCAACAAGAAAAGCTTCTACAGGTACATCAGTGATAAAAGGAAGACTAGGGAAAATGTGGGCCCTCTCTGGAAGGAAACAGGAGACCTGGTCACTTGGGATATGGAGAAGGCTGAGGTGCTCAATGACATTTTTGTCTCGGCCTTCACTGGCAAGGGCTCTAGCCACACTGCCCAAGTTGCAGAAGGCAAAGGCAGGGACTGGGAGAAAGATGAACTGCCCACTGTAAGAGAAGACCAGGTTCAAGACCATCTAGGGAACATGAAGGTGCACAAGTCCATGGGACCTGATGAGATGCATCTGCGGGCCCTGAGAGAACAGGCAGATGAAGTTGCTAAGCCACTGTCCAACATATTTGAAAAGTTGTACCAGTCTGGTGAAGTTCCTGCTGACTGGAGAAGGGGAAACATAACCCCCATTTTTAAGAAGGAAAAAAAGGAGTACCCGGGTAACAATAGAATTTGTTGGTGTGGGAAAGCAACGAAAGATTGGCAAGGAGGATTGTAAATACGCTCAAGGGACTCGCACCTGGGTGCTGGAAAACACATATATCACACTAATTGTTATTCAGTCTTGGGTGCTGGCAAGAAAAACTCTTGCACTTAGATAACATAAGTCTGTGATGGACTCAGGGACACCTTATCTAGCTGCTTGAGAATCCTGGTCTGTTGTGGAAGAAGATCAAAGCACAGCGGGAAAACTATGCCTGTTTGAACCTTATAAATACCAACAAGAACAGGGAGTCCGTGCCCTCTCTTGCTAACAAGGACTCTCTCGCTGCCAAGGACTCTTGCTAACAAGGTGTCCTGGTTCCGGCAGGGATAGGGTTAATTTTTCCTGGTATTCCATGCCATGTGAGCCACGCCCACCCTGAGATGCCGGGGGAGGGGGCAGGAAGTCGCCGCTTGGAGCGGGCTGGGGCGTCCCGGGTCCGGTCGGTGAGCGGCGGGGAGCGGCGGTTCCGTAATCGTGTTTGTATATGCCTCTATCCGTGTTATTGTTGTTGTTTGCTTGTTCCCTTTGCTGTTCTGTTAAACTGCCTTTGTCTCAACCCAAGAGTCTTGCCTTTTCTTCTGATTCTTCCTGTATCGGGAAGGCCCGAGCGAGCGGCACGTGGTTCTTTGTTGCCGTCTGAGGCTAAACCACGACACAAGGACTCTCTCACTCCACGGTGCCCGCATCCCTCTACCCAGGTGTTGCTTCGGAGATTCCCCGGTGTGTGAGATATCGAGATTAAACTTGGTTTTGTGGTTGGTCCTGTGTCCTGCCTGCATCAGCTCACACAGGCTCAATGTCCAAGTCATGACCAGTGACGAGGGGTGTTCCTCAAGGGACTGGGTACTGGGACCGGTGCTGTTTTACATATTTGTCAGTGTCATGGGCAGTGGGATTGAGTACACCCTCAACAAGTTTGTTGATGATACGTGGCTGTGTGGTGCCAACAACATACTAGAGGGAAAGAATGCCATCCAGAGGGACCTGGACAGGCTTGAGAGGTGGGCCTGAAGTTCAACAAGGCCAAGCGTGCAAGGTCCTGCACCTGGGTTATGGCAATCCCAAGCACAAATACAGGTTGGGTAGAGAATGGATTGGGAGCAGCCCTGAGGAGAAGGACTTGGGAATGTTGGTAGATGAGAAGCTCAACATGACCTGTCAATGCGCGCTCGCAGCCCAGAAAGCCAACCTGGGCTGCATCAAAAGAAGCATGGGCAGCAGGTCTAAGCCCCTCTACTCTGCTCTTGTGACACTCCACCTGGCGTACTGTATCCAGCTCTTGCATCCCCAACATAAGAAGGACATGGACCTGTTGGAGCGAGTCCAGAGGAGGGCCACGAAGATGATCAAAGGGCTGGAGTACCTCTCCTATGAAGACAGGCTGAGAGAGTTGGGGTTGTTCAGCGTAGAGAATAGAAGGCTCCAGGGAGACCTTATAGCAGCCTTCCAGTACCTAAAGGGGGGCTACAGGAAAGGTGGGGAGGGACTCTATCAGGGAGCGTAATGATAGGACATGGGGTAATGGTTTCTAACTGAAAGAGGGGAGATTTAGGTTAGATATCAGTAAGAAATTCTTTCCTGTGAGGGTGGTGAGGTAGTGGAACAGGTTGCCCAGGGAAGTTGTGGATGCCCCATCCCTGGAAGTGTTCAAGGCCAGGCTGGATGGGGCTTTGAGCAGCCTGGTCCAGTGGGAGGTGCCCCTTCCAGCTATAACCATTCTATGATTCTCCAAACTTGAACCCCTAATCTGAACCTAAACTTGTAGTATGTCACTTGAATTTGGCACACAACATGGATATGTATTGGCGGGGAGGGCAAAATGGATGTGAAACATTAATTTTATTTCAGCCTTTCCTACCTGCTATAACTTAATGCATGCACAAAATTTTATTAGATTTTGACATATCAATTTAAGTGGAGTCTGTGTACGCTCCAATTCAGTAGCAGATTTTTTGAGTTGCTTAGAAACTCTGTAGTTATAAGACCATAAGGGATTGTTGTAATAATCTAATATGACCCTCTGTAGGACACAGTGCATAACAACCTGGAGTCTTCTAGAAAAAATTTGAATTAAAATTGATGAAGGTTTTTGTGCAGGTCTAGGCAGCTTTATGTTGATTATCATCATACATGACAATTTATGCTTTCTAGACTGAACTAGTTTTCTTGGTTCAACATCACAATAGCAGAAGTTGGTGTGCCTTTCCTTAGATTGGAGAAGCTATTTTGAAATTTGTACTCACTGCCCTTCCAGTACTTCAGGACTGGCAAAAATGGAGTTTGGTAACATCTGTTATTTGAGTGGAGGTACACAGACATTTATTTTATTATGACTAATCTGACTGCAATGAGAAGTGGTTATATATTTTTCCATGGTTAAAAAGAGATCAAGACATACCACGACCTATTGGATTGCTGTGTTAAATCAGTATTTTATTACACTTTGGATAGGTGGAGGAGTGTGGTTTAACAGAGCTCTATTAACAAGCCTTTTACTTCTATTGTAAATTTGAGTTTGAAGTTACTCTTCTGTATATATCTGATGCTTGGGTCAAAGATATAAAAATGTGTTCAGGCTTTATTGGAGCAGAGCAGCACATGACAGAAATCCAAGTACATATGAGTTAACCCTGTGCACACTTGTTGGGGTTTGCATTGCATTTTTTTTCCTCCTAGAGCATCAGGAGAGAGCTGGTTTTGGAGATTAAGTAGGGGGATTTCATGATCCTGAAACAACAAGTCATATATAATTATATAAAGTAAACAGCAAAAAGCATTTTAAGTACTAGCTTTGAGTTTGTTTCCAAGACAGTGCAAACATATTAATGTTATAAAGCAAAGCGGGGATCTTGTGAATAAAATGGTGGGAACGGGGCTGTTGGTGTAGGACTCAGAACTAGCCCTTATAGGGTTAGCAGGAGCCACAAGGAGTTGGGGTTATGAGGGGAACAGAGATGTTGGAGAGGATGTCCTGCTCTGGAAAGAGAGGGAGTGAAGATCCGGTGATTTGTGTTTCCACGGGCTCAAAGGGGGGACGAGAAGCAAGGTGGAGGCTGCACGGTCCCATTCTCCTGGTTCTCACAGGAAATGTGACAACTGCTTGCAAGAGATATACAAATGCTGACAGTGCAACCATAAAGAACAATGGCTTGACCACAGTCCCACCCACTCGCTTTGCCCAAAAAGGAGTGTAAGTATTACTCCAATTTCATGCCTAGAGTTGGGGACGAGAATCTGATGCCAAATCACAGCGCCAGATCAACAGGTTTGTCTTCCTCAGCCCCTCGACCCCTCCAGAGTTGCGACCTCAGCCTCACCAAGTGCTTACCCAGGAAATATCTTTAAAGCTATATAGCTGTCCTGCAGCTTAGTGCATTTATCACTGGCAATCTTAAAGAATCTGTAAATTTTTCATAAGAATAAGCCATACTATTCGTGCACCTGACTGCTTCTTTTTGAAAACGGACAGACCTACAGATAAGCTGTTCGTGCATCTGGTGTCAGGCTTATAGTCATGGCAATAATTGGCCTATCATTAAGAGGTAAGTCCAGCCCCCCCAGCCCCTCTAATCTCTGAGGATCGGCTAGAACACAAGGGGATTCATCTCTTACCAAATTTATCTATTCACTAAATGCAACATTAAATTGGCATCACGGACAGGATTGCAATGGATAAACTACTGCAGGAACACAATTGTGCACCATCCCAGGCAGGGACTGAATGGGCCCAGAAATTTTGGAAAGATGAGGACAAGCTAGTAGAGCAAGTAGAACAATGTAGGAGTCAACAGAAACTAAAAAAAGGAAAAGATAACACAGTGATTTGTGCAGTCTTGGGGGCTTGTTTATCTTGCACGCAAAAAGAAATCAAAATGTCTCCACCCAATGAAAAGATTGCAAGTGTAGAATATACAACTTTGAAGTCAGAGAATGAGATACTTAAAACATCAATAGCTTTTGAAAAGGAGACATGGGGAAAAATGGAAAGACAAGTAGATGAACTTTTAAGTAAAAACGAGCAATTAGAAAAACTACTGGCTGCAGCTGAAATACAAGAGGAACAGCTGCAGGAAAGGTTAGATAAATTATTTTATTGAGGCTGCTCTAGTTCAATCCAGCACATTTGTAATGTGGTACTTTGTGAGGGTCCTGAAACATGGGACATTTGCTACAATGGCAATGATCTCCCAGAACCAATACAGGTTCAGCCATTAATTAAAACTGAAAATGCTAATGAGGAGGGTGAAGAAGCCCGCACTACCGTACATACCATCCCCTGGTTCCCTGCTGAACTAACTAAATTACAGGAAAAATATTCCAGGTGCCCAAAGGAATTGGAAACCAAGTATGTGTGGAGGGTTTCCCTCTCAGGTAGAGACTGGATCTCAAGGCAGAGTAGAGGGGGAGGATGACCTCCCTCAGCCAGCAGGTCGAGGGAGGTCATCCTCCCCCTCTACTCTGCCCTGGTGAGGCTGCATCTGGAGTACTGCGTCCAGTTCTGGGCTCCCTGGTTCAAGAAGGACAGGAAACTGCTGGAGAGGGTGCAGCAAAGGGCTACCAAGATGATTAGGGGACTACAGCATCTCTCTTATGAAGAAAGGCTGAGGGATTTGGGTCTCTTCAGTCTGTAAAAAAGACGACTGAGGGGGATCTTATCAACGCTTCCAAATACTTAAAGGGTGGGTGTCAGGAGGATGGGGCCAGGCTCTTTTCAGTGGTGCCCGGGGACAGGACAAGAGGCAACGGGCACAAACTTGAGCATAGGAAGTTCCACCTAAACATGAGGAGGAACTTCTTTACCCTGAGGGTGGCAGAGCACTGGAAGAGGCTGCTCAGAGAGGTGGTGGAGTCTCCGTCTCTGGAGACATTCCAAACCCACCTGGATGCCTTCCTGTGCAACCTGCTGTAGGTGACCCTACTCTGGCAGGGGGGTTGGACTAGATGATCTCCAGAGGTCCCTTCCAACCCTATGATTCTATGATTAAATGAGGAAGAGGGAGAAGGATATTGGGGACCTGGAGTATTTTTAACTACTACCCCAAGCAACCACAATTAATCATTAACAGCCTGAGCTGCTTATTGGTCTGGGGGCATAGACCCACAGGAGAGAGGAGATCCTCTTACCATTAAGACTTCAGGATTCTCAGATCTAGTAGCCTCTGTGCAAAAGGCAGCTCGTATACAAGCAATGTATGAGAGAGATGCATTTAGATGATCCCCAATGCTAGCTCCCATCAATCCTGACAGATTAACTCCTCTCATTTGTGGCCTTCCAGACAGCATAAAAATATATGTATCCAATGCCCAAGATCATATTCAAATGAATCACACTATGAATGCTGCTGCAGAAGCAGCACAACCACCTAGAGAGCAAATTCACATACCTACCTGGAGTGAATTTGTCCAAGAAGTAGTGATTTACGGGCGCTGCATGGGATGGGTTGGAATGACCTCTGGGAAACCACCCAAACCTCCCTGGTGAGGCCATCAAATACATACCAACACACATAAACCAGAACCTAAACCATGATTTGATACAGAACAAAATGCCTGGTGGCGCACAGCTTTAGTCTTGGGGGCACTGCACCAACTTATACGTGGCATGACCACAGGTGATCTCCAAGCTTTAGTACAATTATTAAGACAAAACTCAGAACAAAATAAGATAAACCAATTGCCTGGGCACAAATCCACTCCTGCTAGGACTGTACCTTCAGCCCCGCAGAGAGACTTGAGTGATCTAGATAGCCCCCAGACAAAAAACTTGAGTACCCAGGCAGGGCAGTGAGACACCCTACTTGGCAGGTTATGGCTCTACAATGGCTCTCAAACAAACGTCATGAACCTATTATTAGTATCCTGATTAACCCAAAGAAAATTTACATAGATTTTCTTATTGATACAGGTGCTCAAATGTCAGTATTCACTAGAGAAACTGCAGAATATCTAAATGCGAAACCTAGTCATCACAAAATAGGCATTACAGGAATTGATGGTATCCTAAAGAAACATCTAACAGCAAAAATTACTTTGTGGCTCCCCAGGGAAAAAAGGTTGACCCGAGCTGAAGTTCTGGTAGGGGTTGCTGACAATAACATATAGGATTTGACCTATTGTATGGTAGAGTGTGGAAAATCCCTGGTGGATCAATATGGAGTTTTGTGGGATGAGGTAAACCTAAGACTATCAATTTGCTAGAAATAGCTATACCTTTGCCTCCATCCAAAATTACTAATGTAAAACAATATCCCCTGCCATCACCTACACATTCAGGTATTGACGGGGTGGTCGCAGATTTGGAGAAAAGAAACATTATTATTTGCACACATTCTCCCTATAACTCTCTGGTATGGCTGGTAAAGAAACCAAATGGACAGTGGCGACTTACAGTTGATTACAGATGACTGAATGCCAACACTGCCCCGTTGACAGCGGCTGTGCCAAACATTGCAGAATTAGTGACCCAAATTCAAGGAGCAGCTCATTCCTGGATGGTAATCCTAGATATCAAAGGTACGTTCTTCATGATCCCACTTCAGGAACATAAGGCTCAGTTTGCATTCACTTGGAAGGGAATACAGTATACCTTTAACAGGTTACCTCAGGGAAATAAACACTCTCCCACCATTGCCCACAATGCCATAGCAAAGGTTTTCGCAGAAATTTCTATTCTGCCAGGTGTTACAGTATATCGATATATTGATGACATACTGATAGGAGGAGAAAAACCCAGAGAGGTCAAAAAATGCAATGGAAATATACGAGAAAAATTGGCAGCTTTAGGACTAGACATTCCACCATGCAAGTATCAAGGACCCACACAAGAGGTTAAGTTCTTGGGGGTCTGGTGGATTAAAGGAGCTGCTTCAGTCCCCCCAGACACCCTAGAGAAAATCAAACATGGACAGAAACCAACTAGTAAAAAGGAATTACAGCAAGTTTTAAGAACTTTAGATTACTGGCACGAACACATCCCTGGCTTTTCTATTGTTGCCCACCCTTTATATAACCTGTTCAAAAAAGGCAGATCACGGGAGTGGACTGAACAACATGAAACTGCATTAGATTTACTGATTAAAGAATTGAGACTTTTCCAACAAATAGGCCCCTTACGCCCGCTCGATCCAATCCATGCACAATGGGGATTCAGTGAACACGGCTCCCATTGCAATTTATGTAAACGAGGACCAGAAGGACCAGAGAGACCATTAGAAGTTAGCTCTCATATTCCTTCAGTGATACTGAAACCAGGTATTCAGACCTCGAGAAAGGTTTGTTATCATTGGTATGAGCAGTGAATTGAGTAGAACAGATAAGGAGAAAGTGTAATTATCCCGGGACCTTTCCACCTTTTAGATGTAGTTCGTAAGGGTGCAGCGCCACCTGCAGGTATTGCCCAGAAACCGACGGTCCGTAAACGTTACGCCTACTTGGAAAGTATTAGTGAAATCATGCCCATTATAGAAGGCAACATCAAAGTATCTAAATTACAGGAAGATATAGATAGCAATTTGTTATTGCAAACCCCACCAAGTAAACTATCTCCCATCAGAGAGGCACCTCCACTAAAAGAAGATAGCAACCTTAACAGGGTATGGTTTACTGATGCCTCATCCTATAGACAAAATAAGGCCGTAGCACTAAACGTGGCCACGGGAGAGAGGCTAAGTGAAATAGGCAAAGGGAGTGCACAAGTAGGGGAACTTAAGGCAGTCCTACTAGCAGCACAACATGGTGCTGACCATATCTATACAGACTCATATGCCATCTTTAAAGGAGCCACCGAGTGGATAGGCCACTGGGCAGCTAACAACTGGCAAGTGAACAGAGTCCCAGTCTGGCAGACAGACAGCTGGAAACAGTTGTTAGAAATAGAACAGCAAACATCATTGCATATTGGTTGGGTGAAGGGACATGGTCGATCAACATCTGTAGCTGCTCGATTTAATCAACAAGTCAATAGCCTTACCCAGTTGCAACAAGTTGATATCATAAATGATGATCATGAATGGGAACATTTACTCAAATGGTTACACATAAAATGAGGGCACACTGGATGATCCAATTTATATTGGGAAAATATAGCCTGAGAATGGCCTGTTTCTGTAAAACTATGTGAACAGATAGTAACTGCCTGTTCCCACTGTCGTCTACAGCTCAACAAAAATCATCTATTCACTAAATGCAACAGATGTGGAATAGGGCATGAAATTCACTGAAGCTACAGGGGTAAATATTAGCATCTCAAACAACAAGAAAAACCTCCACCTAGGAAATTACCCCAGAGCTGATAATTCACCTGATCATTGCTTCAGGATATGGTGAGCAAACATAGAACCTCTGAGAGGTATGGGTAAAAAAATTAGTTTGTAAAGGAAGGTGTATCTTGAGGATCAGGAAGTCCAGGACTAAGGCAGGGGCTACCAACTCAGCAGACAAGGTGACATTTTGCAAAGGGTATTAAAACAGATAACAGAAGGTGCTTTGGTCAGGTGAAAAGGAAAAACAGCCAATCTCAAAAAGGAAGGAATCAGACCACTGTGCATAGGGACAGGGAATTGAGTAAAGACGGTCTAGGTGTGATCACTGCACTGTAGGAATTGTTTCTTAGGAGTATGATGCTGAAAATGATACAGAGATATATGGAGTGAGAGCAAAACTTTAACACATTGATTTTGAGTATGGTAACCTGTAGCCCAGGGTGCTAAAACATGCAACACTTGAAATTTGAACTCCATTAGCAGAAGTTTAACTACTGCTGTAAGCAAGCAATGGCATCACCTAACTGGAGAACAAGAAAGGTGGTTTCAGTGGGCTGGTAAGAAGATAAGGAGATGGGTGATGAATGTGGGTAAGTGATATAGGTGCTTGAAGAACCAACACTAAAGTTGGTGACACCAAAGGGCCTTTCCAATCTTATGATTCTCACAGCACCAACTTCATTAGGATGCAAATTACTGCTTTGGCACCTACTTGCTATAGACAAATTGTATATTAAGGTAAAATTTTGATGTAGTGTCTTGCTTAGTTATAAGTTTTGATAATAAAAACCAAACTACATGTGGGGTAACTTGCTCATACTCAGTTGCTATCTAGGGCTGTTTATTTTGGTTAATGATTTTGATTCTAATGGCATTTAGCATGATGGAATTCCACTTTAATTTTTATGGAGGCCCAAATGCAAGAAAACAGCATGGGTTTCAGAACAGTCTTGGACATAATCCTTGTTATTAGTAACACCTGGTTGTGATTCAGTTCTTTGTGTACATGCTGTGTCAAAACAAAAGTATTGGCAGGTGAATGCTAATGTGTTTGGGAGATGCAGCTTCTTCAGATACAGTAAAACTGACATGGGGAGCAGCCATTCAGCTGCTTCTCCAAAATGGAGTTAAAATCAAGTGCTTGCTCAGGTATCAGTCTCTATGCTGAATTTTATAAAATACATTCTGTCTTTACAAACTTAACATAAAAACCAAACACCCCCAAACCATCCTTTTCAGCTTCCTTCTCAGGGAATATTGTAAGCAACCAATGTCCCAAGACCTTAAGCAAAAAAACTGCAAAAAAGTTGGTGTCCATCTAACCGTCATATTTCAAAGATCTGTATCTCCTTATCATGGTTTAAGCCAGGTTGGCCAATGACAGGACAACAGATGCTCTCCCCCACCTCTCACTCTAAGGAGAGGAAAGAGAGAGATAGAGATTTGTGAATTTAGAAAAAACTAAACTACTTTAATGAAATAATAAGAAAAAAAAAGGAAATAATGAAAGAGATACAATATATACAAATACATACAAAACCATATCAAGCTCCCAGGGAGATGTCATCAGCAGGCACTGGGAAAGCTCCAGACTGGACTCACTGACAAATCAGAACTGCAATACACTGACCAGGACCAACAGACAGATGAGCTGACAGGGTCCTCTTCAGATATCAGTCATTGAAGAAGCAGTCCACTAGAGAAGATCAAAAGAAGATGAGCCCTTGGAAAAGAGTTCTTGGAGAGGAGACAACCTGATCCCTTTCATCCCTCAGCTTTTATACTGAGCAGGGCAGATGGGATGGAATACCCTATTGGTCAGTTTGGGTCACCTGATCTGTCCACGGGGTAAACAACCAAGTCAGCTGACCCTGGTTGCCACAGCAACAAGTGTAAGCAAGAGCCTCTCTTACTGAACAGAAAATTGGCTCTACTTTATCCCAAACCAGGACACTCCTCTAGGGACCAGTGTTGTCTGAGCAGTTTGTGGATGCTAAGGGTAAAGTCAGGCTGACAAAGAATTCATCTGCAAACAGCGTTCTGTTAGATCTCCTGTTCCTGTCTGGGAATCTCATCCAGTTACACCATAACTGATATTCTAAATAGTTCTTTTACTCTTAATGCTCACGATCAGCTTGTTTCTATCTCCTAGATATTAAGCTTTTCTCTGTAAAGCAAGTAAATACTTAAGTGACACAATATCAATCAACTCTTTTTCAAACTAGACCAATCCTGCTTCATTATTTGGTGCAGGAAAACACGGGTGCCATTTTTCCTGGGAGCTTATCACTTGCTGTAGTATGGTGGCATTATTTTTTTTTAACAAAAACAAGTAGTTATTGAATCCACTACAAATATGCTGTTGTTTTATTTTTGAGCTTCTATTTTGGTGAATATGTTAGACTTCTGAAGTTAAACGGTAATATTTGTTAGTATCAGTTTTTAGCTTGATGCCTTTCGGGGCAAGTTTGTGCTCAGTCCTGCTTGACAAGTAGCCATCTTCCAGTTGGTTGATTGCATGCAATCCTGTAACTTAAATAAAAACTACCAGGAAAGATATTGAGGCTGTGCAATCGCTTCTGGTGTGGTTAGTCAGCAACTCTTGTTCCAGTGTCCATCTCATTTAAACTAAATCTGAATGAACAGGGAGTGCAGAAACCTGAGTCATTCAGGAGACAATACAGATGACTTCAGTGCTTTTGTTGACTACTGAGAAGCACATGCCAGCCAAATGAAAAGTACACAAGTTGTCTTATTCTATCTGTAATTCCTGCTTTTTCTTCTTTGTTTAATACCGGAGTACTTGTGTCTTCAAGCAGCTGTTACCTTGCCGTGACCAGGCTGTATGATTTGACCTAATAACTTCAGCAAGCTTCTAGTCATTTAAGTGACCTTTACCTGTGCATGAAATGTCTGAACAGCTGCTGCATGTGTTTTGTGTGTTGGAAGAAATTATTCTGTAAAGAGGTATATCTTATTTTCAAAATAAAAAGAAGATAAGAACTTGTCCACTCATCTGGTTTCTGAATTAGTTTTAAGGCTGGTTGGTTTGGGGTTTTTTTTTTGTGGGGTTGGATGGGGTATTTGTTCTTTGGCTTGGGGGTTTTTTTGCACTGAAGCTGTTCTTATAAACTAGTTGAACTATCGGTTTGTCAGCAAATTCAGTTCACCAACTCAGACTGGCTCCTAGCAGGATTAATACATTATCTGTCTGTCTTTTCTTGCCTTCTGGTGCAAGGATATGGCTTTCATTACGCATATTTTCTTAGTCTTTGACAGCTGGAGGCATATGAGTTGAAGTCTGTTTTGTGTAAAATTAAGTAGAGTGGGTTTTGCTTACTTTTTAGATTAAGGCATTTACAGTAATTAATGGAGTTCTGAACCTCACAGAACTTGAAAGAAGAGTAATTTATGCTTGGAAGCCTACTTTCTTCTCTGCCCAGTAGTATTTATATTCCATATCTAAAAATTCTGAAAGATTTTATGGATTTTTAATTTTTTTTTTCTAATCAGGCACAGATTCATGAGTAGGTATGCTGTCTCTCAGTGAAAAGTTCAGGAGAAATCTGTAACCTGCAGGGATCTCCTTAAAGCAAAAGTACTGACGCACAATCTAACAATGCATCTTCTGAGAGAGTCACAAACACAATAACTAACTCACTCCAGTACTTGGCATCCAAGTTGCTTTTTTACCAATAAAATAAAATAAAGGCTGCAACAGAATATTGGACAGAAGTGGCAGCTTGTATTAGTGTTTATCTCACCTCTTGGTTGGGTGTCATGGTTTCAGCTGGGATGGAGTTAACTTTTTGCTAGCAGATGGTGTAATGCTATATTTTGGATTTGGGATGAAAAATGGTATTGATAGCACACTGGTGGTTTTGGTTGTTGCTAAGCAGTCAAGGCCTTTTCTGCTCCTCACACCACCCTGCCAGGGAGGGCTGGGAGCGCACAAAAAGTTGGGAGGAGATACAGCTGGGACAGCTAACCCCAACTGACCAAAGGGATATTTCATACCATATGACATCATGCTCAGTATATAAAGCTGGGGGAAGAAGAAGGAAGGGGGGACATTTGGAGCGATGGCATTTGTCTTCCCAAGTAACTGTTATGTGTGATGGAGCTCTGCTTTCCTGGAGATGGCTGAACACTTGGCTGTTGATGGGAAGTAGTGAATGAATTCCTTGTTTTGCTTTGCCTGCGCGCGTGGCTTTTGCTTTACCTATTAAACTGTCTTTATCTCAACCTACGAACTTTCTCACTTACTCTTCTGATTATCTTCCCCATCCCACTGTAGGGGGGTGAGCAAGCGACTGTTCGTTGCTGGCTTGGGTTAAACCATGACATTGGGGAACCAGGTTGCCTGACAGAGTTGTCTATGTTGCCAGTGTCAGGAGGATTAACCTCTCATAATCTCTGTGATTTGAATAAGAGGTTTTGTTTCTGTCCTCCCTGCTCAGTTCAAAGCAGCTGCTGAGCAGAAACTTCAGTGAATCTTCAGCAACATGTCTGTGTTGGTCAACCTTTTAAAAAAGGAAGAAATAGATGTTAGAGGATTTCTCCTAGCTGTACTTTTTTAGCAACTGGTTTTAGTGTTTGGATGGTAAGTGTGTATAGGTGGAGCTGTTCTATAGAATCAGAGAAGTTGGCTACATCCTCTGTTGCCTTTTTGTTTAAAAGGTGTTTTGTTACACAAATGGTATAAAATCCATTTCTCCATCACCACACTCTGCTTCTCCACTCCCCTTGGAAAGCAAGCTTTGGACAAAGGCATCATCTCTTGGATTGTAAACACACACTGAAGTTTTGTTATGTTGTGCTTGTTTTCCCACTTCTCAAGAAAAATGTAAATGATCCAGACCAAACAGTCAGAGGTGATGCTCCTCTGCCTGTGCTAGGTCAGGCCAAAGCTAGAAGGGATTACACAGTCAACTAATGTTTGTGTATCTACCCTTGAGTAATGGTGGTGTTAGTAAGATATCTACTTAACTCTGCTTATAGCCCCACAAAATTTGAAGAAGGATTTTCTTTTGTGTATTGTGGCTGTGGGGAGGCTATTTATTTTATTTATTAAAAAAACCTCAACAAACAAACCAAAAAAACCTCCCAGGCTATATTTGCTGTGTCACACAGGTAACAAAGTATCTTGCTTCTCTTTATGGGTGATAGTCCCTTTCTTCTCAATGGAGAGTGATAGGGGTTTGCTTGTTTTGCCTGCCTACTTTAAAACATCTGATACTGCTGTCAAGTGAGTGCAAAGATATATAGCAAAGAGGCTAAATTGTGAAGTGAGGTCTCTAAAGCATGTGTTCCCCCTTGCCACTGAGGAAATGACAAAGTGTAATTCACCTGAGATTGCCTGTTGGCACCCTTAAGTCTTGGTTATACTGGGGATGGGGGAGATTTGGTGGTAGAACAGACTGTATGAAACTCTACTTCCCAGAATGTCACCTCTGGGTCCTGAGCCTGGGGGCATATTAATATATAGAGTAGGTACTGCTGTATCATCATGTCACGGTCTGTCCTAGAAATCTTTTAGGTGTCTGTATGGACAAGATACCAGGCTAAATGAAAATGAACTTGTAGTGCAGCCCTTCCTATTGTGATATGACTTCTATTTGTCATATGTGTGTGCAGACATGGGAGTTAGTGCAAACTCCTGCTGAAGGTGTGCAAAGAGCCCCTTGGCCTGCAGGGCAGGAGACATCTGATTTGGGATCCAAGTGCAAGACATCACTGATATCAAAGCACCTCTCAGAGGATTCCAACATACAGTTAGAGCTGTGGGACTGTCAGACCCTTTCAAACAACTGATGTTTTGGGAAATTACGAATCTGACTGGGTTCACCATGGTGCTGGTGGGGGAGAGGCAGTAACCACAAGGCAAACATCTGTGAGATGGCAAAAAAGTCTCTATGGAGTATTGTTTGCAAATACTGCAATGTGACTTGGTTGCAGTTTGGGGTGGAGAAATAGGGCAGGAGAACTGACACTTCAGGGTCTTTCCTTGATGAAGAACACTATCTGAAGACAGCTTGAGTGCTCCACTAACTACGTCTCAGAGTCTGGGCCTTTGGGTTTGAGTAGCAAATGGATGTTGAGGTGACAGCTAGAAGTGAAGTTAAATTTCAGGTAGATGTTTACATGTCTGTGGGAAAGCTATAAAGAAGTAAAGTACAATTCTAAATAAGCATCTGAGTATGCTGGCTGTCACCTTGCTAGAATTAACTTGTCAGTATGCATTGAGATCATTATTATTGTCAGATAAGTTGAGGAGGAGAGCTCTGGAGAGCAGCACGCAGGCTTGGTGTATCTTTGATGCAGCTTGTATTCCAGAACAAGCTGTGGGGCTCTTGAGAGCTGGAGGTAATAGTTTATGCACAGCATTTAAGAATGATAATGAGATGCATTGCTAGAGGGAAGATTTTTGTCTAGGCACTGGGAAGCTGTTATTCCAGCAAATCCCAAAGCCGGCAGAAAATGGCTTATGATTCTCAAATTGTTCGAGTTACTTGAAAGGTGACTTGCACTCAATGGATTGATCTTTGTGTTGGATGGGGAAGTGTCCTGAGACTGCCTGCCTGCCAGCTGAACTGAGGGACCATGCAGGCAGGAGAAAGGGGGATAGATAGCCCCATAGCCTGGAAGAACGTCTGCATTGATGTGTCTCACCTGGCATTGGGAATTCCAGAGTGACATGTTACACACCTCTCCTCAAACTGCTGCTGCCTTCTCTCTCCTGTGCAGCGTTTAGCCACACAAGTTGCCTAGAAGTAGAAGCTTTTGCACTTTTTCTGTTTCCAAGTATATTTCACGTAAAAAATGGAAAATATTTTATGGGCTGTTGGCACTCTGGGTTCACTGGCAGTGCTAATCTGTTACAGGGGGTTGTAAAGTTCAAGGCTTGCACGCTCCTACTTTCTTTACTGCTTCCCAAAATCTGTTTCCAGCTTTTTTGGCTGTATGCTTCATAAATATGCTGCCTTCCCCCCTCCCAAGAAACAATATTGTCAAGCTTATTTCAGCTGCTGCTTATCTGAAAACGATTGAATGCTTCCTACTGCCTTTCAGGAAGTTTTTCTGGGATCAGCTGTAAGTAAACTTCTTGCAGCTTCCTTACTGCAAAGCAGAAGTTCCACTAAGTGCTAATGCTCAATGTAATAATGATTTGAACTGTGGTTTACAAAATAACTTCTTGATGTTTTAAGCATTTTATTGGTAAGATCTCCTGAGGCTTTCGGATAAAATGATTTGAATGTTTTAAAATGCAGGAATCCTTTTGCAGTACCTAATGGTCATGGTACATTGATTGTATTTTGCCAGTGTAGATCCTGTTCTGTGTTAGCTTTTTAGTAAAATCACCGTATCTTTCTGCGAGTTCAGATGACGGGAGCTCTGGGTTTTGGGATCTGCTGTTTTATGAGTCTCTTCCCTCCCTTTCTCTCTGTGAACCTATCCAGTCCTAATTGCTCAGCTTAAAATTTTCTTTTCAGACCAACAAATAACAGCATGACCTTGCTGTCTGATCCTATTTTCAAGAGAAGTACTGGTGTAGGGACCCTGGAAGACCAATCTGATGTCTACTCTGACTTCAGGGAAGGAACCAGTTGGAGATCTCTTTAGTTTTCCTCTTGCATTTTGTTCCCTGTCACCGTTGCTTTCTACAAGTTGTATATGTGGTTTCAGTTCCATTTTTCCTATTCTGTAAGATGCTCTGCTTTCAGTTTGTTTCTTTGAGATACAGGTTTGACTTTTTTCTTCTGTCCAAAACCCTGTTCATTCACAACTGCAATCCCTGTGGCATATCTTCTGTAGCACTATTTATAACTTTTAAAATTTCTGTAGCATTTTTTTCTTCACCTCTGAATTTCTGTTGCTGAAATAGTTCAAGGAATATTTCAGGTAGGTGAGTTCTTGAGCTAAGCAACAAACAAGAATGCATATGAAAAACTTCAGGAGGATGAAAACCAGTACGATCTTACGTCAGTGTGTCAAATCATATCTGGTAACAGATTAACCTGTAAATGAGATAGAGATGTCTCTCCAACTGTCTGAATCTGTTTTGTCATTGAAAGTGTTTAGAAGCTGTCCTGGTTTGAGGTAAAACAGAACCAATTTTCTTTTCAGTAATTTTACTTTTCAGTTAAGCCTCTTCTAACTCTCTGAAATTAACAGCATATTTTTCAGACACTGTCCACTTATAGCAAATAAGGTCTGATGTTTATAGTGAATACCAAGGAATGGTATGCAGAGAGGCTCCTGCTTACACTTATTGCTATAACAATCAAGGTCAGCTAACTTTGTTATTTGCCCCGCTGGAGGGTTGAAAGTGGAACAGCATAGAGGGGTCCCACCTGCAGGGAGGAGCGGATAGGACAGGTGACCCAAAACTGACCAACACGGTATTCCATCCCATCTGCATCATGCTCAGTATAAAAGCTGAGGGATCAAAGGGTTATAATTGTTTTCAATGGCTCTCTTTCTTCAATGACTGATGTCTGAGGAGGACCCTGTCTATTTGTCTGCCTTGGATCCTGATCTGTGCATTCCTGAATCTAGATCCAGACTCCAGTTCCCATCTGTTGCTGAGTCCAGTCTGGGACTTCCCCAGTACCTGCTGATGACATCTCCCTGGGAGCTTGATATGGTTTTGTATGTATTTGTATATATTGTATCTATTTCATTATTTCATTTTAATATTTCATTAAAGTAGTTTAGTTTTTTTCTAAACTCATAAATCTCTTTATTGTTCTTCTTCCTCTCCTTGGAGTGAGAGGTGGGGGAGAGCATCTGTCATCTCATCATTGGCCAATCAGGCCCAAACCGCGACAGATTAATTGGCACCCAACGTGGGGCCCGAGTGGAGCTTGACCAGATCTCTAATAGATTGCCTGAATAGTTTGAATTCCAGATTGCTCAGGGAGAACAGACAGCTCACATGATGTCATTCTTAAGCAAAATGCTATATCACAGAATCATATAGAATTATAGGATGGTTCGGGTTGGAAGGGACCTTAAAGACCATCTAGTTCCAACCCCCCTGCCATGGGCAGGGACACCTTCCACTAGACCAGGTTGCTCAAATAGATGCAATGCTACTTAACCTGATGAATATGTTGCATCGTTTATTTACTCTCTGTGTTTGTATGTGGTGGTTTAAATGTGCTATTTTGGTGTGGATTGGCATTCAGATGTATAATATGATTACTTGGATAACAGTTCTGCCTGCATTTCTTGGGCATCATGTGATGGATTCTATTACTAATTACACTTTCGATTTTACCTGGGGAAGGTTTATTTCACCCTTTTATGCTTATGCCAAAGAGCTAGGGGATGGAAACCTTCTGGGCTGTTTAGAAAATGAATGTTACTTTCATAAGATCGTGATTTTGTTGCTGGTTCTCATGAATGTGTTGCAGGGGTGGTTTTGTGTTAAACATTGATGCAGGAGTGGGTATTGTGTGCCATGTGCTGCTGCTACTCAAATCCCATGGGCCAATTCACAGCTGGCACAGGCACAAACTCCCCAAGCTACCTCCCTCACCGACACCGGTCACGCCTCTGCCCCCACACGTATGGGGTGAAGCCACGCCCTTGGCCCCAGCGGCATCAGCGGCTACCCTGCCACTGGCCCCAGAGGCATTGGTGGCTACCCCGGCACCGGCAATTCCCCCGGAGGCATTGGCCACGCCGGCCACCCCCCACCGGCACAAGCCATGCTCCTGCCCATTCTGGCAACAGTCACTCAGCAGCGTGTGGTAAAAGTTACTCTGCCACATGCACCGGCACCAGTTACCCCACACACACAGCTGTAGCGCAAGCCCTTCCCCTGCCCATACCGGTACCAGCTGCTCCAGCCTTGACAATGAGCACTGTCACTACTCTGGCTGCCTGAGTTGCAAGGTAAAGCAGATTGAAGGAAGAATTTTTGCAGGAGGGTGGCTGATACAGTCCATGGTAAGCAGTTCTCTGGTCCAGACAGGAACTCATCTGCTAATTGTAGATGTTGTCCTCAACATTAGAGGGGCCCTGCCTCCAGCCAGGAGGAGGAGAGAGACAACAGAGTTTATTGGACTGTGTGGATTCGATGGCCTGGCACATTAGAGCCACAAAAGTATAAAGCCCTGGTGGACACTGGTGCACAGTGCACCCTATTGCCATCGAATCATAGAGGGACAAAATCTGTTACTATTTCCGGTGTGACAGGCGGGTCTCAAGAACTGACTGTATTGGAGGCCGAAGTGAGCCTAACTGGGAATAAATGGGAGAAGCACCCCATTGTGACTGACCCAGATGCTCTGTGCATCCTTGGCATAGACTGCCTCAAGAGAGGGTATTTCAAAGACCCGAAAGGGTATCAGTGGGCTTTTGGTATAGCAGCTGTAGAGACTGAGGACATTACACAGCTGTCTACCTTACCTGGCCTTTCAGATGACCCTTCTTTGGTGGGACTGCTGAAGGTTAAAGAACAGCAAGTGCTGTAGACTATCATGGCCTCAATGAAGTCACACCACCACTGAGTGCTGCTGTGCCAGATATGCTAGAACTTCAGTATGAACTCAAGTCAAAGGCAGCCAAATGTTATGCTACAATTGACATTGCTAATGCATTGCTAATGGATTTTTCTCTATTCCTTCAGCAGCAGAGTGCAGGCCACAGTTTGCTTTCACCTGGAGATCCAGAACACCTGAAACACAGTGATGACATCATTGTGTGGGGTAAGACAGCAGAAGAAGTTTTCAAGAAAGGTAAGAAAATAATCAAGATTCTTCTGAAAGCAGGTTTTGCTGTAAAAAGAGGCACTGTCAAGGAACCTGCATGAGGCATCCAGTTCTTGGGAATTAAGTGGCAAGGTCGGCGTTGCTAAATCCTAATGGAAGTGATTAACAAAATAACAGCTATGTCCCCACCTACTAACAAAAAAGAACCACAAGCCTTCTTAGGCGTTGTGGGTTTCTGGAGAATGTATATTCCAGGTTACAGTCAGATTGTGAAACCTCTCTATGAAGTGACTCGAAAGGAGAATGATTTTGTGTGGGGTCTTCAGCAACGACAGGCCTTTGAGCAAATTAAATAAGAGATCGTGCTTGCAGTAGCACTTGGACCTGTCCGAACAGGATAGGACATTAAAAATGTGCTCTATACCACAGCTGGGGACAATGGCCCTACCTGGAGCCTCTGGCAGAAAGCACCAGGGGAGACTCGAGGTCGACCCCTAGGATTCTGGAGTCAAGGATACAAAAAGGCTCCGAGGCCAACTATACCCCAACAGAGAAAGAGATCTTGGCAGCATATGAAGGAGCTAGAGCTGCATCAGAAGTAATTGGTACTGAAGCACAGCTCCTCCTGGTGCCCTGATTACCAGTGCTGGGCTGGATGTTCAAGGGTGAAGTTCCTTCTAGGCATCATGCCACTGATGCTACCTGGAGCAAGTGGGTTCCCTTAATCACACAGCGAGCTTAAATAGGAAACCCAAATCGTCCAAGAATTGTAGAAGTGATCAGAAAGTGGCCCGAAGGCAAAGACTCTGGAATGCCACCTGAGGAGGTGGTGACTCGTGCTGAGGAAGCCCCACCATATAATGAACTCTCAGATAATGAGAAACAGCATGCCTTGTTCACTGATGGGTCTTGTTGTATTGTAGGAAACCAGCAAAGGTGGAAAACTGCTGTGTGGAGTCCTACATGATGAGTTGCAGAAGCGACTGAGGGACAAGGTGAATCGAGTCAATTGGCAGAGCTAAAAGCCATCCAGCTGGCCTTAGACATTGCTGAATGAGAAAAGTGGCCAGTACTCTATCTCTGTGCTGACTCATGGATGGTGGCAAATGCTCTGTGGGTGTGGCTACAGCAGTGGAAGCAGAGCAACTGGCACCGCAAAGGCAGATGTAGATGCCCACGTACCCATGAGTTGGGCCACTGAGGAACATTGAAACAATCAACAAGTGAATCAGGCTGCTAAGATTTTCCAGACAGATTTGGACTGGGAAGATAAAGGTGAACTGTTTTTAGCTCGGTGGGCCCATGACACTTCAGGTCATCAGGGAAGGGATGCAACGTACAAATGGGCTCGTGACCAAGGGGTGGATTTAACCATGGATGCTATTGCGCAGGTTATCCACAATTGTGAAACATGTGCCAAAATCGAGGAAGCTAAAGGGTTAAAACCTTTGTGGTATGGGGGATGATGGTTTAATGTCATGAGTTTGGCACCCGCCAGGGTAAGCGTTATGTGCTTACAATGGTAGAAAGAAGCACCGACTGGTTGGAAACCTATGTTGTGCCCCATGCCACTGCCCGGAATACCATCCTGGGCCTTGAAAGGCAAGTCTCGTGGTGATATGGTACTCCAGAAAGAATTGAATCAGACAGTGGGACTCATTTCAAAAACAGTCTTATAAGTAACTGGGCCAACGAACATGTCATTGAGTGGGTATATCATATCCCCTATCGTGCACCAGCTTCAGGGGAAAATTGAGCGATACAATGGATTGTTAAAAACTACCCTGAAGGCAATGGGACAAGCATTTAGCACAAGCTACCTGGTTAGTTAACACCAGGGGATCCATCAGTCAAGATGATCCTGCTCAATCAGACCTTTTACATAATATAGAAGGGGATAGAGTCCCTGTGGTGCATGAAAGGAATATGCTAGGGAAAATTGTTTGGGTTTTTCCTGCCTCAGGCAAAGGCAAACCCATTTGTTGGACTGTTTTTGCTCAAGGACCTGGATGTACTTGGTGGATGATACTGGAGAATGGAGAAATTCAATGTGTACCTCAAGGAAATTTAACCCTTGGTGAGAATACTCAATTCTGAGCTGTATGGTGATAATTGATTGTTATAATACTAATAGTGTTTTCAGTAAGTGTTTTCAGGATAACATAGCAGTGATGAAACCTGAGCCAAGTTCATGAAGTGGCATCCAGCAAGACTCTTCGAGATGGACATGATACCCATGGGCACGAACCACAATAAATTTCATACCATCTTTCTAGCCCTGAGAATTTGCTAGGATAGATGACATCCTACAGTTATGAACTAAATTGACTTAGCGAACTTTTGTGATTAAGATAAATCATAACCAAGTGACCTGCGTGTATCTATCTATATATGTGTGTATAGATTTGATAGATAAAAGTATTAGTGATCTGAGCACGATGCAAATGGTATGGAATAAGAGGTGGAAGCAAGAGGTGGAGGGTAGAGAGGTGGGGGAGGGCATCTGTTGTCTTGTCATTGGCCAATTTGGCCCAAACAATGACAATTGTATGTTTTTCATTATTTTCTTTCTATTATTTTCTTAATATTTTGTTAAAGTAGTTTAGTCTCCTTTCTAAACTCATAAGTCTCTTTCTCTCCAAGGAGAGGAGGAACATAGAGAGAGGTGGGGGAGAGCATCTGTTGTTAGTTTCAGTGGCCAGTCAGGCACCGACCATGACAGACTGTTAGAAAGCTGTTTGTTGGAAATTGTATTGTAAATCAAATAAACTTAGCTTTGCGTGTCTCTAGACAGGATAATGAATTTGCAGATCGTCTGAGCAGGAAGGTGCTAATTCATGTGAATTAGGTGGAATTCTAATTCATTCTCAATGGGAACTCTAATGTAAAAGTGGGTGGGTTTTTTCACCCTCAATTTTTCTGAACTATTAAAAATGAATAAACTCTTATTGTGTCCATTCCATTCGTACTGGACTACTTATTAAAGCAAATCAGTCTCTTGGTTCAGTTGAGGTAAATTTAGTGGTACTGTTGGCTTGCTGCTGGATTCTTCTGCAGTTGTCTCAGTTAAGCAGTACCTGAAATAGTCCTTCCAAACTCAGAAAAATTCTGCTCTTAAGTGCAACGTTAGTTCTTCAGGTACTGATGGAAATCTGCACTATGTTCTCGCTCTTTGACAGTTACCAAGGAAAGTGGCATTTTTTAGTGGCTCTTCCTCCTGCTGGCAGAGCAGTTCTCTGGTCAGCCCAGCTCTCCATTCACATCAACCAATAACACAATGTTATCCTCCATTTACTGTGAATGCGGTCTCAGTTTTTATGTCTCTTCATAAATGAAGGTACCCACTGTGTTTCCATCATGTCATTCAAGCATGCTCTTCCCCAGTCCAGTGAAATAATGTTTATATGTAAACTAGTGGTTTGTTTTCCCTGTCAGAGAGACAAAGCATAACTCTCGTCTCTCAATGGCCCCTAAGGCTGAAGGAATCTCTCAGCTGCAATAAGCACATTAACTCAGCAGGGCTCTGCTGTGAGGAGACAGAGCCCAAGCGGCTCCTGCTCTGGGCTCTCTGCAGTTATAGTAGAGACTATTGAGGTGCTGCTGAGTGCCAGTGGGTCCCTGGGGGGGGCTCCTGTGCACTTATCCATCCTCTGACCTAGTTCAGAAAAATCTTTTCCTTCTGAACACAATTTAGCTCTGAATGTATGAGAATGCAGTGGAGTGTTTCTTTTAAACTTGCCTCAGGCTGGAAATACCAAGGTGGGTGTGACATGCCAAATCCTTGTAACAGGCTCAAGAAACCATTAAAGTGCTGTTTTATCAAGATCTTTCTTAGAGTTATGAAGGGATGAGAAGAGTTTCACAGCACAGTCAGTACTGCTGTTCTTCTATGGCATGTGCAATTGCATTTAATAGCATACTTGAGATGCTGATGGGCTTTTCTAGGGATAATGTGAAACAAAACAGTGACTGACTTAAAATCAGGGGGTCAGGTCACTGCATGGCTTCTGCTTCCTCCAGTGTGGAGCACCTTTTGGATTCAGGTAGTCGCCCACAAGTGGGAGGTGAGGATGAGCAGGGGCCATGCATGTAAAATATGACCAGGGGAGGAAAAAGTACCTGTGCGTCAGGGTGGGTTCCCCAGGGACAGAACAGTGCTTGTTAGATATGCCAGTCTTGCACCACTCGCCAGCCTCTCATGGATTTTATAAATATCTTTCAAGAAGTGAGTAGTAGGTGTTGAGTTTCTGGCTCTGAAATATGTGTGCTATAGCTGTTGGTGCAGAGTTCAGACAGCAAAATTATTACCAAAGGCTCAGTTACAGAAAAGGTAACAAATATGAAGGGCTGGAGCACTGCCTAGCCAGTGCTTCCCTCCCAGAAGGGATTCCCTCCCTTCTGCATAGAATCCCAGGTTGGAAGGGACCTCAAGGATCCTCTGGACCAACCTTTCTTGATGAAAGCATAGTCTAGACAAGATGGCCACCCACCCTGTCCAGCTGAGTCTTAAAAGTGTACAATGATGGGGAATCCACCACTTCCCTGGGGAGATTATTCCAATGGTTGATTGTTCTCACTGTGAAAAAGTTTCCTCTTGTGTCCAATCGGAATCTCCCCTGGAGTAACTTGTACCCATTACCCCTCATCTTTTCCATGTGACTCCTTGTAAAAAGGGAGTCTACATCTCCTCTGTAGCCACCCTTTAAATACTGGAACATGGTGATAAGGTCGCCCCTAAGCCTTCTTTTCTCAAGGCTGAACAAGCCAAATTCTCTCAGCCTTTCCTCATATGGCGGGCTTCCCAGTCCTTTGGTCCTCTTTGTGGCCCTTCTCTGGACTGTCTCCAGCCTGTCCACATCTTTTTTGCATAGTGGGGACCAAAACTGAACACGGTATTCCAGGTGTGGCCTGACAAGCGCTGAGTAGAGTGGGATAATGACTTCTTTGTCTCTGCTGGTGATGCCCTTGTTGATGCAACACAGTATCCTGTTGGCTTTCTTTGCCACAGCAGCAGCACAGTTCACTCATATTGAGCTTGTTGTCCATCAGGACCCCCAGGTCCCTTTCCACAGAGCTGCTCCCCAGCCGGGTAGATCCCAGCCTGTGCTGCACTCCTGGATTATGTTTTCTCAGGTGCAAGACCTTACACTTGTCCTTGTTGAACTTCATAAGGTTCTTGTTAGCCCACTCTTTCGGCCTATCCAGGTCTTCCTGCAGGGTGGTTCTCCCTTCCGAAGTGTCCACTTCCCCACTCAGTTTGGTGTCATCAGCAAACTTTGTCAGGGTACACTTGATCCCATCATCCAGATCACTTATGAAGATATTAAACAGCGTTGGGCCCAGTATCGATCCCGGGGGGACCCCACTTGTGACAGGTTGCCAGTTTGAAAAGGAGCTATTTACAACCACCTTCTGGGTGTGGCCTGTCAGTCAGTTCCCCACCCACCGCACAGACCACTTGTCTAGACTGTAACGCATGAGTTTCTCTAGGAGGAGGCTGTGGGGAACCGTGTCGAAAGCCTTGGAGAAATCCAGGTAGACAGTGCCCGCTGCTTGCCCCTCAGGTTACTTTGTTGTAGGCGGCAATCGGGTTTGTCAAGCAGAATTTGCCTTTGGTGAACCCATGCTGTCTTTTCCCAATCACATGCTTCATTTGACCTGTGATAATACCCAGGAGGATTGGTTCCATAACTTTCCCAGGGACTGAGGACAGAGCCTCTGAATGGCTGGGCTTTCTGTGCTGCTCAGTTTGTTGAGAGCAGCCATTTGAAACTGAATGCAATTTAACATTTTCAGTTAGTTTAAAAATGTTGCTTTCCCAGAGCTCAGAATTGTCTGTGGGATAAATGGAAGTGACTCGGAAAATATCTCTTTGACTTATTTTGTCTTCAGGTTTTTACTTTGTGGCAATACAGAAGCAACTGCGTCTGTAAAACTTGGTATTGCTGAGTGCTCTAGAGAATGGTTTCCTTTTGTGATAGTACATTTTATAAAATAAAATCTGTTTCACATGGCTTTATTTCAGCCTGACGTCCTCCTGCCCCCAGAGTAGCAATGAGTTTTCAGTCTTTGTTGCAACACTGTGAGTAATTATCTGTTAATGCACCAGGTGCCTTCACAGCTTCGTTGCTCCTTTGTGTCCTTTCTTGGACACTTGGCATATAGGAGCTCTAGTGAGACAGAACGAGCAGGTGTGGGTACAAAATTTTTCCCAGGGAAGCTAACCTATTGTACCTTTCCAAAGCTGTTGTCCTTTAGCAGTGGCATGGTGCATGCCATTCTGCACATTGCACCTGACCTGTGAATTCTCTGGGCTGATGAACAGGCTAGGTCTTGGCAAGGTTTAATGGCTCTTTCCAGCTCTGAACTCCTGGGCCGCTCACCCAGCGGTATGGGGAACCCTGTGATCTTGCGATCAATCCTGATCCTGAGATGTCGTAGGAGCTGTACATTTGCAATGAATTTTACACACCCCTAGGAAGTGGTTTCCAGTGCTAACAAAATAAAAACATGTCCAAGTCACTTTTCATGGGTACTTGTTGGACATGCTGTGTTAACTCGCAGAAAGAGCGAGAGTTACTGGTGAGATGAGACTCCCAGGTTTGTGATCCAGCTCTTATTTATGAGCCCTGCTTCTGCAACTGAAAGTGTAATTTGTTACATGTGGGTTGTCTGGGGGCATGGGGTTCATTCCAGACAGATACTATAAAGATGCAAGACTACATTTTTGTTACGTGGGTCCATAGCAGGCTCGAGGTCGTCTTTTAACCTCACTGCTGCACCAGGATATCCCTGTTGCTTTGAGCCCTGGGACAGCTCCTGCTGAAGCCCCACATGGGCACTCTTTTTGGTGTGCCAGGGTAGTGTAGGGTTTGCTGCCTTTCAGCAAATGAACCTCCTAAATATTAAGAGGTTGAGACCACAATGTACAGACAGCATCTGTTCCTTAGTCTGCATATCACTTGCTGCACAGATAGTGCCTCATCTCTGTGCCTAGGAGCCATTGGCTCACTCTGGTTGTTTTTTTTGACAAATGATACCAAATTTCCACACTGGGTTGCCTCCACGTCTCTGTTAACAGCAATGGAGCTTGTTACAAACAGGGAGAAAGACCAGCTGAAGCTGACTGTGCATCCCCTGCCCTCTTTTTCCCTTTTACCTTCCCTCAAGCACATGCGCTTGTTCCTTTGTCTCCTGCCTCTTGCAAAATGGGGGAGATGGGAGGACCTGAGATAAGCTGGTGTCTGCCCACTCCAGGGCAGTGTTTATTCATGAAACACCTGCTTTTGTATTCAATGGTACCTAGAAAGTGGGTACGTTGCCCTGCCTGTTTCTCAGTGGTTAAACAGACTGATTGATTTGGAGATTAAAAAGGAATCTGCATCTTCAGTCAGCAGGAACACTGGCCCCCGTCATTGTGTGTTTTGCTTGCACAGTTAGGTTTAGCATCAGGAATACTTCAGGGCCCTGAACCTGGGAGAAAATGAACCTGTTTATTTTGGACCTAAGGCTTGTGGACCTTGGCAGTCTAGTTAAAAGCTACAGCTCTTCTAACTTCTGTTTGAGATGCCTCTGGCTCATACTATACTTGGTGCAGCATTTCCTTCATCCAAACATCAACCTGAACTGTAAATGCTTGCAAAGGAGAATTTCTCAAATAGCTAGGGTGTTCTTTAGCATCACACTTCATTGCACCCATTGCATCTCTGTGCATGTAACTGTGTAAGGGCCTTTTTTTTTTAAACACTGTTCCTTTCTAGAACATTTATTTTTTAAGTTAGACCCTGTGAGCCTCTAGTAAGTGTTGGGTGCTCTGTTTTCTGGAGGAAACTTCACTATGTCGGTTCTCATATCTTTTTGTTGTCTGGTGTATCTTGCTTCCTAGCTTGTTAAATATATTTTCTTTTCAGTGTTAGTTTTCCACTAGGAAACATATCTGGAGCTTAGAGATGTCTTGTCTTAGTGCTTACACTTAGCAATACCAGTGAGGATATGAGCTTGCAGAAGAGAAATGCAAATAAAATCTCCCCTAGGGAGACATGGACCTTCTCTGTCTGGTGAGATAAGAACCAGTGCTGTTTTATGTTCTAACCATTGTTTTTGATAGATACTCTTCTGGAATTAAATTAACAGAGGAGAGCTCTGAAAAGTGATATTTGAATTTAAACTGCTGCTCATTTGCATAGCACGTTAATTTGATTTACAGATATCACATTATAGAGCTACAATTCAGGATTGATTACTTTCAAGTTGTGTTTAAAATCTGCTCTGCACTGTTGAGGAGAGATTATTTGTTTATAAAGAAATGTTTATTTCTTCTAGAGTATCTGTAATTTTAAGTGAGGTGGTATGAAATGACATCTTGCTAAGCAGCAATAACTTTTGGTTGCAAAGGACTTCTTTTGAAATTGCTTTGCATTAGCCATATCACATTGCTTTCCAAACATTAATCCTATGATTATTTTTTAAATGCATCGATTTAGAGAGGTGAGTTGGGCTACAAAAGAGGCTCCGTCTCCAGATCTGTTAAACTGCTAAAATGAGTATGGATTTCCAGCTTCCAGGCCTCTACTGAGGGATGTTGTCCAATTAATCTGATTCCGTGTGACACTCTGACTCGAATGAAACTGTAGCAGGAGAAAATCACTAACAGCCTCTTTTTTCTTTTTTTCTCTTTTCTCTTTACAGTAAAAAAAAGCTAAACTCCAAGGACCATCAGGTAAGCTATGCTCTGCTGCTTGTTCGCAGCAATGGTGACACCTGCTCTCTCACTCCTGCTCATGCTGCTGCCTACCGTTTTCATCTACCTCCTCTCTGCTCCTCCATGTTCTTCTTCTGAGTGACAGATACTACACTGAGAGTCCAGGCAGCCTGAGCTAGTAGCTTGAGAATGTGACCTGGTGTCACAGTGCTAAGAAACCTCTACGTGCTCACCTGTCTTGAACAGGTGATGGGCAAGGAAAGATATTCCTTTACTGTCACCAATTCCCACCCCAGCCTCCCTTTTCCTCTCATCCTTCCTCTGTCCCTGTTAAAAACAGGATCTGAAAATGACCACCAAGTAGTACTGGTGCATTCCTGTCTGGATTCAGTGCCTTCTCAATCATGATTGAGGTTGCTGGATGGTACCACAGAAGTGATTAATTCTCTTACATGGCAGTCCATAAATCCCATCCACCGGGTTTTGTGTCTGCATAATAAAAACAAACAGCTGGTGACACCGAGAATTTACAGTCTAGGCAACTATTCCTCTGTGGTTCAGTAGCTAGCAAGGAATCCCTTAGCAGGCAAATACATTTATTGAATTAAATTTGATATACAGTTTACAAAAGAATAAACATTTTTTCCTGGAATAACACCTATTCAGGTGCTTAGATCCAAAGCAATTGCACAGCTCTATTCATGACTTATTTGTTCAGCTTTATTCTCTTGATATAGTGGTCCTCAGGTTATAGCTGAAAGCTTCCCCAATCTCGTGCATATTCTTTTGCTGTCTCCTTGTCCATACTCCATGTCAGGTCAAGATCTGTGTTTGCACCAACCTTGAATTTCCAGGTAAGGAAAGCTGAGTGCCCAGAATGGAAGGGAGAATGTGTACTTTAGCCTTTCTTCAATCAAGAAAACTGCTCAGGGCTGCAAAATATTTGTCCTATAGTCTAGATTTAACTCAATTGAAGCGTATCGCTTCACTGACAAGCCCAGTGTCCCAGGAGGATGAAAGTGGTGCAGCTAGATATGAGGGAATCTGACTTTCAGTGACTCTCACTTCTTCCTGAGCTTCTGGATCATGTAGTTTCCTTTTCCTTCCTTTCTATTGGGATATGTGAAGCTAGATGCTGGGACATGCTGTAGTAACCCACTGGAAATAGATGCAGCAGAATACTGGAAATAGATATGTTGTCCCAAAGCAGGGTCATTTACCCGGTGTGCAGACGCCAATATACACACAGAGTAGAGGTATTATTTATTTATTTCATTTCTGCAGAGATGGGTGCTAGGTGGTAATCCACAAAGCTAGCACACAGGCCTACAAACTCTTAGGAATATTTATATGGCTCAAAACACAGAAATACACACCCTTAATTATTATAGTTATTATTTAGTACCTTATCTTAACAATTTCTATTGGTTAGTACAGTCTCTTGCTTTCATTTAAAGTTACAAGGTCCTTTAATTGATATGCGCATGCTCCAGCACCGGGGGGTGGGGTAGTCCAATTCAGTCTCCAATTGAATTGGTGGTCGCGATCTCCCACTGCCACCTTTACCTTTCCCCCAGTTACTGCAAATTTTTGTTGACTTTATGCCTTATCCAGCAGCTAGGAAAATAAGTTGCTCTGGGCTTTTTTTCAGATTTAAAAAAAAGGCAAAACATCTAAACAAAGCCTGTCTTATCAAAATGTGAGTGTAACATGGTTCTCCTAGGTCAGATGGTTTAAGCAATACAGATCAGTTTTAGCACATTCAGCATAAATCACTGTATTTTCCTTCTGCCCCTGACTGGTCTGTAAAGTTGAAATACTGTGCTTATGTGATAAAATGGTTTACTGAAGGAGATAACTTTTTGCCTCTTTTTCTCCAGTTAAATTCAATATGTATGTGACACTAAAAGTGCAAAATATGAAGAGCATGACAGTAGCCATGTGAGGTGACCAACCCTGCTGGGAACAGGACTTCATGTTGTAAGTACGGTGTTGTGCAGCAGTGAGGTGCTTGTGGCTGAGTCCTTTCACAGCATTGACAATTATATGGAGCTGCTATTACGTTTATAAACAGGAGTATTTAAGTAGGTAAAATGCACAAGCCTGCTGACAAGGCTCTCAGGGCCTTGACACTGTGATCCTGGTTAGCTCAGTGTGGGAGCTCTTCTTGCTCAGATTTAGGCCTTTCAAGGCTTCTGTCTTGATGTTTTCTGCTATTGGCCTGGTGCCCATGAATGTGTATTCCAGCTCCCCTGCTGCAGCTGAGGGGCCGTTAGTCCCTGCCATGAGCAGCAAAACCAGTTCCAGCCCTTCCAGGGTTTCTGGTGCAGTTGGCTTGTGATTTGCTCTAGTCCTGCTAGTCCTGACACGTAGCCAGGGATTTCCCAGTATCTTTTAGATTGCTAGCTGATGAATGGCTCATTGATATATTGCATTTGGTTCTCTTTCTACAGCTTTGTAAGGCAAAGTGAACTAAGTTTGCTAAATCCTGGACTCCAAGTGCTTTTATCTGAACTTGACATGGACACTGCTATTGGGGGTGGGGAATAATGTAATGTTAATCTTGTGGAGTCAAAGCTAGTGCTGCTGTTTTTCAGTGTCTGAGGTGTTTACATACTGTCCATAGCAAGAGTCCCTCATGGGGCTTTGCGACTATGTGCCCCATTCCAGCAACAGTCAGTTCTCCTCTGCTGAAATTGGGAAGCTTTTGCCTCTGGTCGACGGGTTCGACTGGGTCAATAGTGTTGCCATCATACCTGTGCTTGCATATCCCTTGTTTTGTGGCACTTGTTTGCTTTTGGAGCAGCACAAGGTGTGTGCTTCTGCAAGGAGAGTCTAGAGCCTATCCTTTGGCATCTGGTGAAAAACATGTGGTCCTGAACACCACCATGTTCTCAGCATTGCAGTTCCTGGTCAGACAGAGGCTGTGGCTATCACTGACATAAACCATGCAGGACTGGGGCAAGGTCAGGGCAGGGAATTGTACCTGTCTTCAAAATCACATACCCATATCCAAACAACTAACTCATTCTTCATGTGACTTGTGTTCAACTCTCTGTGGGCAGGAACTAGCTTTAAACATGGCCAGGTATGGAGGAGGCTACTCACCAGTGATCTAATAATGGCGCTTGCTTGTGTTGCATGACAGCGCTCTCAGTCACTCCTCCATCCCCTCAACAGCTCCTGGGACTGCTCTCCAATATGCTAGCTAAGCTCCCAACAGCAGCTGTAAGGTCACCATGCCACTCTGTAATTAGTTGCTAGGGGATATGAAAGTAGAGTATTAGCTGAACTATTTCACTGTTATCATCCCGGCTTTAGCCAGGCAACAGCACAGTTGTGATGTTTCTTTAGAAGAAAGCTATTACGTGTGGCAGGGAACGTGTTTTGCATGATCCTGTGTATGTTAAACTGTCCCAGGAGAAATAACACTGATATTCCTATACTACTATTTACTAGTTTGCTCTTTTTCTTTCCGAAGTTGGAAAAGGCTTTTGAATGCAGTAGTTTTTCCCTGAGGGAAGGATGTTTTCACTATTTGTATTTGTGTTTACCTTATTTATGAGGCATAGGAGGCCTACAGAGGGTGGAAGCAAGAATGGGTTGACTGGGTGGATGTCATGGTTTGGCCTTAGATGGCAACAAAGAACCACGTCCTGGTCTCTCGAGCTTCCCCTCCCACAGGGAAGAATCGGAAGAAAAAGGAAAACTCGTGGGTTGAGACAAAGGCAGTTTAACAGAACAGCAAAAGAGAACAAGAAAACAACAACAGTGACACACATTCATGGATGACTTGTGCACTAGTGTCCATGGTCAAGTCCACCCCTCGGTCACAAGCCCATCTATATGTCGCATCTCTTCCTTGATGGCCTGAGGAGTCATGGGCCCACCGAGCTATGAATAGTTCACCCTTATTTGCCAGTCCAGATCCACCTGAGCCACTTCAATCCTAGCAGCCTGGTCCACCTGCTGGTTGTTCTGATGTTCCTCCGTGGCCCGATTCTTTGGTACGTGGGCATCTACATGGCGTACTTTCACAACCAGATTCTCTATCTGGGCAGCAATATCTTGCCATAGTTCAGCAGCCCAGATGGGTTTGCCTCTGCGCTGCCAGTTGCCCTGCTTCCACTGCTGTAACCACCCCCACAGAGCATTTGCCACCATCCATGAGTCAGTGTAGAGATAAAGGACTGGCCATTTTTCTCACTCAGCAATGTCCAAAGCCAGCTGAATGGCTTTCACCTCTGCAAACTGGCTCGATTCACCCTGTCCCTCACTGGCTTCTGCAACCCGTCGTGTAGGACTCCACACAGCAGCCTTCCACCTTCGATGCTTTCCCACAATCCGGCAGGACCCATCAGTGAACAGGGCATATTTCTTCTCATTTTCTGGCAGTTTATTATATGGTGGGGCCTCTTCCACACATATCACCTCCTCCTCTGGTGACATTCCAAAATCCTTGCCATCTGGCCAGTCCATGATCACTTCCAGAATTCCTGGGCGACTGGGGTTTCCCATTCGAGTTTGCTGCGTGATCAGTGCAATCCACTTACTCCATGTAGCATCGGTTGCATGATGTGTGGTGGGGACCCTTTCTTTGAACATCCAGCCCAGCACCGGCAGTCGAGGTGCTAAGAGGAGCTGTGCTTCTGTACCAACTACTTCCGAAGCAGCTCGAACCCCTTCATATGCTGCCAATATCTCTTTCTCTGTTGGGAGTGTAGCAGGCTTCGGATCCTCTGTATCCCCGACTCCAAAACCCTAGGGGTCGACCTCGAGTCTCCCCTGGTGCCTTCTGCCAGAGGCTCCAGGTAGGGCCGTTCTCCCCGGCTGCAGTGTAGAGCACATTTTTAACATCTTGTCCTGCCCGGACTGGCCCCAGGGCCACTGCATGGACTATTTCCTGTTTGATTTGTTCAAAAGCTTGTCGTTGCTCAGGACCCCATTTAAAGTCATTCTTCTTCCGGGTTACTTGATACAGAGGGCTTACAATTTGACTGTAATCTGGGATATGCATCCTCCAAAACCCCACAATGCCTAAGAAAGCTTGTGTTTCCTTTTTACTAGTTGGTGGAGACATAGCTGCTATTTTATTGATCACATCCATTGGAATCTGATGGCGTCCATCTTGCCATTTTATTCCTAAAAACTGGATCTCCTGCGCAGGTCCCTTGACCTTGCTTCGTATTATGGCAAAACCAGCGTTGAGAAGGATTTGGACTATTTTACTCCCTTTCTCAAAAACTTCTTCTGCTGTGTTTCCCCATACAATGATGTCATCAATGTATTGCAGATGTTCTGGAGCTTCACCCTGTTCCAGTGCAGTCTGGATCAGTCCATGGCAAATGGTGGGGCTGTGTTTCCACCCCTGGGGCAGTCGATTCCAGGTGTATTGGATGCCCCTCCAAGTGAAAGCAAACTGTGGCCTGCACTCTGCTGACAAAGGGATTGAGAAGAAAGCATTCGCTATATCAATTGTGGCATACCACTTGGCTGCCTTGGACTCCAGTTCGTACTGGAGTTCTAGCATGTCCGGCACGGCAGCACTCAGTGGTGGCGTGACTTCATTCAGGCCACGATAGTCTCTACAGTTAGCCTCCACTCTCCATTAAATTTTTGCACCAGCCATATGCCGGTTTCGCACCGACTGTTAAAGGGTGAGCGAGTCTTGCTGATCACTCCTTGAACCTCTAGTTGACAAATCAGCTTATGGATGGGAATCAGAGAGTCTCGGTTAGTGTGATATTGCCGTCGATGCACCGTTGTGGTAGCAATCGGCACCGCTTGTTCTTTGACCCTCAACAACCCCACAACAGCAGAGTCCTCTGAGAGACCAGGCAAGGTAGACAACTGTTTAACTTCCTCCGTCTCCAAGGCAGCTATGCCAAAGGCCCAGCGGTACCCTTTTGGGTCCTTAAAATACCCTCTCCTGAGGTAATCTATACCAAGGATGCATGGAGCCTCTGGGCCAGTCACAATGGGATGCTTTTGCCACTCATTCCCAGTTAGGCTCACTTCCGCCTCCAGTACAGTCAACTCTTGGGATCCCCCTGTCACCCCAGAAATACAAATGGGTTCTGCCCCTCTATAGCTTGATGGTATTAGAGTGCACTGCGCACCCGTGTCCACTAGAGCCTTATACTCCTGTGGGTCTGATGTGCCAGGCCATCAAATCCACACTGTCCAATAAACCCGGTTGTCCCTTTCCTCCACCTGGCCGGAGGCAGGGCCCCCCTAATCCTGGTCATAGTATCCATTACTCACTTCTTGCAGAAATGACTTGGAAGTTCCTTCAAGAGGATCAGAAGCAAGATCAGGCCTTCTGCTCTGTCTGGGGAACTGCCCGCTGGAAACTGGGGCAGCACTTTTCCTGGAGGGATCCCCTTTTGTGGTTGTCCTTCCTTGCAACTCCTGTACCCGTGTCCGCAGGGTCGAAGTAGGTTGTCCATCCCACTTCCTCATGTCCTCCCCGTGGTCACGCAGGTAGAAGGACATATTATCTTCAAGTTGCTGGACCTTCCGGGACAGTTTCTCCACAGCTGAGACAAGGGGGGAAGAGAGACTTTCTTCATATCGCCGGAGCCGGCCAGCTACCTCATCCACCGTTGGTCCCTCTTCACCTTTCCATTCCATTACTGCCAGGGAGTTGGCATATGACGATGGTGCGCTCCGTACAAACTTCCGCCACATGGGACTTGTGCATTGCACCTCATCAGGGTCTGTGGGTACATCTGCATTGTCCAAGTCATAATAAATCATCTCCCACACGGCTAATTCTCTCAGGTACTGTATACCTCTTTCCATGGTAGTCCACTTGCTTGGCTGACATACAACATCCTCACTGAAGGGGTACCTCTCCCTCACGCCTGACAGGAGTCGCCTCCAGAGGCTGAGGGCTTGGGTCTTCTTCCCAATTGCCTTGTCAATACTGCCTTCCCTAGACAGGGATCCCAGCTGCCTGGCCTCCCTACCCTCTAATTCCAGGCTACTGGCCCCATTATCCCAGCACCGGAGCAGCCAGGTGACAATGTGCTCGCCTGAAAGTCGGCTAAAATCTTTTTGCATATCCCGCAGCTTACTCAAGGATAGGGATTGAGTAATTATCTCTGGTTCTGCCTCTTCCTCCTGTTCTCTTGATGGCCCTGGTTCATCATCATCCTTTACTAAGCGAACTGATTTCTTCGTGTACTTCTTCTTCTGTATGGGGGCAACTGATACTGGCACAGGTTGGTTCCCTGGTTCAGCTGCAGTGGCTGCCACCAGGGCTGGAGTAGCTGCAGTGGCTGTCACAGGGGTTGGAGTAACTGCAGTGTCTGTCGCAGGGGTTGCAGTAGCCGCAGTGTCTGCCGATCTAGTTTCCATCTCTTTCCCCTGAGGGTGCTGCGTAACTCTGAGCAGTGCCTGGTAGATACCGGATACTCACAGTGCGGTGAGTTGTGCCTCTCTGGAGTAGTCACAGCATTTTCCCTTCAAATATTCTACCACTTTATCAGGGTGTCATGGTTTTTGGCCGGATTGGCCAATCCGAATGACAGATGGCCCTCTCCCCCTCTCCTCAGAGAGGAGAGGAAGCGATAAGGAGATTTACGAGTTTAGAAAAAGAACTAAACTACTTTAATGAAAATAATAATAAATAAGAAAATAGTAAATAATAAAAGAATAATAAAAATTAAAGAAAAAAGTATACAATATATACAAAACCGTCTCCAGCTCCCAGGATGATGACTGCATGGCCAGCAGACACAGGAAAACTCCCAGACTGGAGTCAGCGACAGACAGGAGCTGAATTCGGGAACTAGAGTCAGGAGTGCTCGGATCGGGATCAAAGGCAGACGAACAGACAGGGTCCTCCTCAGACATCGGCCATTGAAGAAAGAGTGAGCCAGAGCAGCCTTGCCCCTTTGATCCCTCAGCTTTTATACTGAGCGTGATGCAAATGGGATGGAATACCCTGTTGGTCAGTTTTGGGTCACCTGTCCCGTCTGCTCCTCCCTGTGGGTGGGACCCCTCTACGCTTCTCCGCTTCCGACCCTCTAACGGGGCAAAACAGCGAAGTTAGCTGACCTTGGTTGTTATAGCAATAAGTCTAAGCAAGAGCCTCTGTGCATCCCATTCCTTGGTATAATCAGGCCTTATCACTCTGAGGGTGAACAGTTTCTGAACAATATGCTGTTCATTTCAGACTTTAGTCAGTTAGAAGAGGCCCAACTAAAAAGTAAAATTACAAATCAGAAAATTGGTTCTGTTTTACCTCAAACCAGGACACAGGGTCCTGCAATTGTTCAGGGGTGAAGTCCCAGACCATTGGAGGTGAGAAGTTCTCTAGGTACCTGCCCATGTTCTCCCACATGCCGTGCCACCCCTGACTCTCCAGCCTCGGGGCAGATCTCTGGGTGGTCGTCTTAAATAGTTGTTTAACCCTAAACAGGACCTGGAACGTGTTCAGGAGACATAGCACTAGGAACACGCTGGTTTGAGCATCCCAAGGATATTCAAAATTCTCAAAAGCTGCCATACGTGACCCGAAGGAGAAAAGGGAGGCAAAAGAGCTGGGGAAAGTGTCCCCCCTGTTTCCCCCACAGACTGGGTGTAATTATTAATAAATTCTGAGAGACGATGCCCAAGGTACGGACAGGACAGCAATACCACATAAACACCCCAAAATAGCTGTCTGATCAGTGATGTTATATCATAAGCCAATATTGCACAGGACAACAAAATGATAATCCTGATCCCTCTCCCAGAAGTAACAAACATCATCGCGGGGAGTACATAAGCCATATAGGAATTTACATAACACAGCCATGAGAACAAACCAAGCAACATGATGACAAGCAACTATTTACCTAATACAATAAACGCAGACAACAAATTCGTTTTTACAAGCTCTAGTTGGATTTTTTTGTCATTATCTCAACCCTCCGAGCCTCATGTTGCGTGCCAAAAAGGACTGTCGTGGTTTAGCCTCAGACGGCAACAAAGAACTACATGTCACGCTCTCGAGCTTTCTCAATATGGGAAAGAATTGGAAGATAAAGGCAAGACTCTTGGGTTGAGACGAAAGCAATTTAACAGAACAGCAAAGGGAACAAGAAAACAAAACAATACCACAGATAGAGGAGTATACAAACACGATTACGGAACCGCTGCTCACTGACTGGACCCGGGGACCCCCCAGCCTGCTCCAAGCGGTGACTTCCTGCCCCCTCCCCTGGCAGATCAAAGTGGTCATGGCTCACATGGGATGGAATACCTGTGCCCCTGCCTGAGCCTGGGGAGAACTAACCCTCTCCCTGTCGGAACCAGGATACCCTTGAAATTCTTTTCGCTACCTCATCGCTGCCTACCTGAAGGATCTAAAGCGGGTAGTAGTCTGAGAGCCATACCAGGGAAGGAAGCTTCCTCTTCACATCCTTGACCCGGGCCCCAGGGAGGCAGCAGACCTCCCTATGTACTGGGTCCGGACTGCATATTGGGCCTTCCGCTCCCTTCAGTAGGGAGTCACCTATGACAAGGACCCGTCTTTTCTTCTGTACCACAGAGGTTTTTGATGCGGGGGGAGGTCTGACTAGACATCACTGACACCTCCAAGGTAGGAGAACTATCATGCTTGTCATCATCCAGGTTCCCTTGCAGAGCACTGTACCTGTTACATAATGGCACCCAGGAAGATGGGGTAGTTGCCAGGCAGTCCCAGGTGCAGCACCTGTTGTGCCAGGCAGGAACTTCTTGCCAATGCCCCCTGTCCTCCAAGTGACCACATTCAGTCAGGGGGAGCAAGGACAGGGAGTTCTCTGTTGCAGGAGTTCTGTCTGCCTGCTGGGTTTCTGTCGTGGGATGCAGGATTCTACTCCAAGCATCTATCTCCCTCTTGCATTCCCTGATGGCCCTCAGCCTGCTTACCTCCTCCCTGATTTCCATCACCAAGTGGAGGAGATCCTCTACCTGGGCACATCTCCCGCAGGCATGCCCACCACAGCCATCCGACACCGGCCACACCCTGCAGCCTAGTTTCTGTGTAGCAGCATGTTCACACAGGAGCTCTGTCTGAGAGGCTGCATCAGAGCTGGCGGTTGTGGAGCTCAGGGATGCGATGGTCTTCATACGAGTAGATACCTTCTCTTCCTGGCCGGGTTGGCAGTCTTTTGGCGCTCTCCCGCATAAACTGCTCTGCAAAGTGCTGTGACCAGACTGTTGTGTCCCGCCCTGTTTGGCCGCCCTCTTTGCCAGCCCAGGAAGCCCACCCTTATTGTGGTGCTCCCGGGTGACGCCCAGGCAACACCCACTCACTGCTTGTTTACTGGGTACGCAGCGACCAGGTTAGTGTTTTCCTGAAGGGCTTCTTTTATGAGGGAGGGGGAGTGGTCCCACCCCCACCTCTATTAGATCTGCGCTGGGGGTGCTGGCGTCTCCCTCAGCTTCCCAGCTGCCTCCGCCCCCCGGAAGTGGTGGGTTTCGGCCTGGGCTTGCCACTTTTCCCGGCTTTGAAAAGCCTCAAAAACGAGCCCCTAGGCAGCCCTTTCTTGATTTGATTCCCTTCCCCAGTGCGGACTTACCTGCACTGGAGCTGGTCTCCTTGGCGAGTGAAGAAGAATGATTTTGAATGGGGTCCTGAGCAACGACAAGCTTTTCAACAAATTAAACAGGAAATAGTCCATGCAATGGTCCTGGGCCCAGTCTGGGCAGGACAAGAAGTTATAAACATGCTCTACACCACAGCTGTGGAGAACGGCCCTACCTGGAGCCTCTGGCAGAAAGCACCAGGGGAGACTCGAGGTCGACCCCTAGGGTTTTGGAGTTGAAGACACAGAGGATCCGAAGCCCTCTACACTCCAACAGACAAAGAGATATTGGCAGCATATGAAGGGGTTCGAGCTGCTTCGGAAGTGGTTGGTACAGAAGCACAGCTCCTCTTCGCACCTCGACTGCCGGTGCTGGGCTGGATGTTCAAAGGAAGAGTCCCCTCTACACATCATGTAACCGATGCTACATGGAGTAAGTGGATTGCACTGATCACACAGCGAACTCGAATGGGAAGCCCCAGTCGCCCAGGAATTCTGGAAGTGATCATGGACTGGCCAGAAGGCAAGGATTTCGGAATGTCACCAGAGGAGGAGGTGATACATGTGGAAGAGGCCCCACCGTATAATGAACTGCCAGAAAATGAGAAGAAATATGCCCTGTTCACTGATGGGTCTTGTATTGCAGGAAAACTAGTCACAGAAGTTGCTGAAGGACAAGGTGAATTGAGTAATTTTGCAGAGGTGAAAGCCATCCAGCTGGCTTTAGATATTGCTGAATGAGAAAAATGGCCAGTACTTTATCTCTACACTGACTCACGGATGGTGGCAAATGCTCTGTGGGTGTAGTTACAGCAAGGGAAGCAGAGCAACTGACACTGCAGAGGCAAAGCCATCTGGGCTGCTGTCACGCCCCAGTCAGGAGACAGGGCGGGTGAGTGACTCAGATTCGCAAATCCCCAGTGTCATGGAATAAAATGAGACAACTCTCAAGGTCTGTATACAAACATTTATTAAAATCTCTCAGTGATTAATATATGTCTTAACTAGGTCCATGATAACAGATTAGGTATATAAAAATTGTGGCAAGTGATATGGTGCTATGCCTTGTGTTACTTAGCAACAGATATACAACAACTTATGGCAAGCGGTACTTAACAGACATACAATGAATTGTGGTGAGTCGTAAGGTATGCCTTGCGTTACTTACTTAAAAACTTTAAAAGAAAAGAGAAAATAAAAAGAAAGAGAGAGATACAGAAGGAGAGATAGAGCGAGAGAGATAAAGAGATCACTGGTCCTGGTTCCAGTGTTGGTCCTGCCAAGCAGGGGTTGGGGGGGCGTAGGAGGAGGGGAAGTGTTCCAGCCCTCTGATCATCTTTGTGGCCCTCCTCTGGACTCACTCCACCAGGTTCACGTCCTTCTTATTTTGGTGGCCACAGAACTGGACACAGTACTCCAGTGGGGTCTCACCAGAGAAGAGTAGAGGGGCAGAATCACCTCCCTCGACCTGCTGGCCACACTTTTGATACAGCCCAGGATGCAGTTGGCTTTCTGGGCTGCAAGTGCACATTATTGGCTCATGTTGAGCTTCTCATCCACCAACATGCCCAAGTCCTTCTCTTCAGGGCTGCTCTCAGTCCATTCTCCACCTAGCCTGTATTTTTGCTTGGGATTGCCATGACCCAGGTGCAGGACCTTGCACTTGGCCTGGTTGAACTTCATGAAGTTCACACGGGCCCACCTCTCAAGCTGGTCCAGGTCCCTCTGGATGGCAATTCGTCCCTCCAGCATGTTGACTGCACCACCCAGCTTGGTGTTGTCAGCAAACTTGCTGAGGGTGCACTCAATCTCACTGTCCATGTCACTGACAAATATGTTAGAGTGCTGGTCCCAATACCGACCCCTGAGGAACACCACTCGTCTCTGGTCGCCACTTGGACATCAAGCCATTGACTGCAACTCTTTGAGTGCAATCATCCAGTCAATTCCTTATCCACCAAGTCGTCCATCCATCAAATCCATGTCTTTCCAATTTAGAAAAAAAGATGTCTTGCGGGACAGTGCGCTTTGAACAAATCCAGGTAGATGATGTCTGTTGCTCTTCCCTCATCCACCAATGCTGTAACCCCATTGTAGAAGGCCACCAAATTTCTCAGGAGCTATTTCCCTATAGTAAAGCCATGTTAGCTATCACTGATGATCTCCTTATTTTCCATGTGCTTAGCAGAGATTCCAGGACGGTTGATGTGCCAGAGGGATGGGATGTCATCCAGAGGGACCTGGACGAGCTAGAGAGGTGGGCCCGAGCAAACCTCATGAAGTTCAACAAGGCCAAGTGCAAGGTCCTACACTTGGGTCGGGACAATCCTCATTATCAATACAGGCTGGGGGATGATGTGATAGAGAGCAGCCCTGGGGAAAAGGACTTGGGGGTACTGGTGGATGAAAAGCTGGACATGAGCCAACAATGTGCGCTTGCAGCCCAGAAGGCCAATCGCATCCTGGGCTGCATCAAAAGAACCGTGGCCAGCAGATCCAGAGAGGTGATTCTCCCCCTCTACTCTGCTCTCGTGAGACCCCACCTGGAGTACTGCGTCCAGCTCTGGAGTCCTCACCACAAGAAGGACATGGACCTGTTGGAGGGGGTCCAGAGGAGGGCCACGAAGATGATCAAAGGGCTGGAGCACCTCTCCTATGAAGACAGGCTGAGAGAGTTGGGGTTGTTCAGCCTGGAGAAGAGAAGGCTCCGGGGAGACCTTATAGCAGCCTTCCAGTATCTGAAGGGGGCCTATAAAAAAGGTGGGGAGGGGCTGTTTGCAAGGGCATGTAGCGATAGGACGAGGGGCAATGGTTTTAAACTAGAGCAGGGTAGGTTTAGATGAGACATTAGGAAGACGTTCTTTACAATGAGGGTGGTGAGACACTGGAACAGGTTGCCCAGAGGGGTGGTGGAGGCCCCATCCCTGGAGACATTCAAGGCCAGGCTTGATGAGGCTCTGAGCAACATGATTTAGTTGTAGTCCCTGCTTACTGCAGGGGGGTTGGACTAGATGTCCTTTAAAGGTCCCTTCCAACCTAACAGATTCTATGATCTGCTCCATGATCTTCCTGGGTACAGAGGTGAGGCTGACCGGCCTGTAGTTCCCCGGGTCTTCCTTTTTTCCCTTTTTAAAAAGGGGGTTTATGTTTCCCCTTTTCCAGTCAGTGGGAACTTCACCAGACTGCCACAACTTTTCAAATATTTTGGTCAGTGGTTTAGCAACTTCATCTGCCTGTTCTCTCAGATGCAGAAGCATCTCATCAGGTCCCATGGACTTATGCACTTTCAGGTTCCTCAGATGGTCTCGAACATGGTCTTCTCCTACAGTGGGTGGTTCTTCATTCTCCCAGCCCCTGCCTTTGCTTTCTGTGACTTGGATGGTGTGGCTAGAGCAAATTGTACTGTGTGTATATATATAGTATAGTATTTTACCATTATTATTATTTTTTGCTTCAGTTACTATTCTATTAAACTGTCTTTATCTGAACAGATGAGGTGTTTTTTTTCTCCCTCTTCTCCCTAACCTACTGGGGCAGGGGGAGTGAGTGAATGGCTGCGTGGTCCTAGTCGCTAGCTGGGGTTAAACCACAACAGGCAGCAAATTAAAGTTCAGTGCAGAGTTCTGTCTACTCCTTGCTTTTTCATCTCAGCCCTTTCCCCATATCCCTCTCTGATACTCCTGCTGTTCCTGACTCTTGTTTATATATCCTTTCTTCTGGTTGTCTCCCCTTCTCATCTCTCGTTGCCACATGTATTTTACTTCTGTTTTCTTTGCCAGTTTTGTTGCATGTTCCTCTTTCTCCTCTCCTTTTCCCCTGAAATACACTCAAGCTTCTATCAATGCCGATAACTGACAGAGGGTCCTGAGGGAATTGGCGGATGAAGTAGCTAAGCCACTTTACATTTTGGACTGGTCCAAGGGCTACTGCATGCACAGTGTCTTTTTTTATTTGTTCAAAGGCTTCTTGTTTCTCAGGGCCTCACATAAATGTTGAGCATAGTACCTACGATTAGCAGATGAGTTCCTACACGGACCAGAGGATCGCTAACCATAGGTCAGAGCAGCCATCCTCATGGAAAAATTATTTCTTTTATCTGTTTTACCTTGCAACTCAAGTACTCATGCCTGTAGGGTCGGGGTAGGTTTTCTATTCCACTTACTCATATCTTCTCCATAGTTGCAGAGGCAAAGCCACAGAAAATCTCAGAGCGGGTCCTGTTTCTCTTGAGTCAGTCTTGTAGGAGGGCATCTTTTCGTAACGGCTGCAAGGTGGGTCCATGCAGGGGAAGAGTGGGATTCTTCCTCCATCCCAGACAGTGTTTCTAACAGTTTATAATTTTTCTTCACCATTTTCTCAGTCTTTTTCTGGTTTTGCTCAGCTATTCTCTTGGTCGTTTTCTGAATCATTTTCCCATTTTGCTCAGCTGTTCTCTTGGTCATTTTCTCCATCATTTTCTCAATTTTCTCAGTCATTTTCTTGGTTTTCTCAGCCAGTTTTTCCACGGCTGCCACAGTGAGGGGATGAGAGAGACTGTCTTCATACTGACGTACTTTGTTAACCACTTCATTTACAGTTGCTGTGTCAGTATCAGATCCTCCCCAGACCATTGTTGACAATGTGTGGGAATACACTGATGGTGCACTCTGCAGAAAAATCCTCAGCAAAGATCAGCACTCGATATCATCCTGAAAGGGATATTTGCCCTTTATGGCTGATAGCAGTCGCCTGCAGAGACTGAGACTGCATGTCTTTCTCCCAATGGCTTTATCGATACCTCATTCTCCGGCCAGGTTTCCCAGCTGCCTAGCTTCTCTACCTTCTAAGTCTATGGAATCAGCCCCATTTTCCCAGCATCGGAGCAACCAGGAGATAAGCGTCTCCCCTTCTTGACCACTAAAGTCCTTCCTCATATTTTGCAAATCCTTCATAGAGAAGGATTTAACCATTATCTCTGCTTCTGACTCCTCCTCCTACATTGACGCTGCCTGAGAAGGACCCTCTCCTGGATCTTCGTCAGAACTCTCTCTCATGCTATCTGGCTTGAGCTGGTCTTTATTGTAAGGGGCAGGGGAATGAGCTGACCTCTTTTTCTGCTTCTTGGTCACTGGGGCAACTTGTACTGGTTCTGATGGAATTTGAGTAGTAGCGGTACTCGTTGTCGAAGCAGCTGGAGTAGTGACAGTGCTCGTTGTTGAGGATGGAGTAGCTTGTGACAGTACGGGATGCGGCGTGGCTTTTGCCAGCATGGGCAGGGGAGTGGTTGGTGCCGGTGCAGACTGCGGAATGGTTTGTGCATGTGCAGGCTGTGGAATGGCTTGTGGGATTTGCATAGCAGCAGTGCATGTCACATAATACCCACTCCTGCACCAATCATAGAATCAAAGAATCATAGAATTGCCTAGGTTGGAAGGGACCTTTCAGATCATCTAGTCCAACCGTTAACCTAACACTGACAAAAGCCATCACTAAAACATATCTCTAAGTACTATGTCGACCCGTCTTTTAAATACCTCCAGGGGTGGTGCCTCAACTACTTCCCTGGGCAGCCTGTTCCAATGCTTAATAACCCTTTCAGTGTAAAAATGTTTCCAAATATCCAGTAAAATCCAACCGTGCAACACATTCAGGAAAACGAACAACTAAATCATGAATTTATGAAAGTAACGTTCCTTTTTGAAATGACCCAAAAGATTTCCATCCCCTAGCTCTGATGGTGTCACTTTGGCATAAGCATTAAAGGGCAAAGTGAACTTTCCCCAGATAAAACGGAAAGTGTAATTAGTAATAGAATCCATCATGTGATGCCTGAGGTATGCAGGTAGATGTCCTGGTTTGAGGTAAAACAGAACCAACTTTCTGTTCAGTAATTTTACTTCTTAGCCAGGCCTCTTCTAACTCTCTGAAATTAACAGCATATTGTGCAGAGAACTGTTCATTGTCAGTGATAAGACCTGTGTTTACAGTTTGTGCCAAGGAATGGCATGCAGAGAGGATCTTGCTTATACTTATTGCTATAACAACCAAGGTCAGATAATTTTGTTATTTGCCCCGTTGGAGGGTCAGAAATGGAAAAGCGTAGAGGGGTCCCACCTGCGGGGAGAAGCAGATGGGATGGGTGACCCAAAACTGACCAACAGGGGTATTCCATCCCATCTGCCCCATGTTCAGTATAAAAGCTGAGGGATCAAAGAGTCAGCCCTCTTTCTTCAATGGCAGTCATCTGAGGAGGACCCTGTCTGTTCATCTGCCTTTGATCCCGATCCGTGGGTTCCTGACTCCAGCTCTGGAATCCGGTCTAGGACTTCCCCAGTGCCTGCCGGTGACATCATCCTGGGAGCTTAATATGGTTTTGTATACATTGTTTCTATTTTATTATTTCCTTTTTATTTTATTATTAATATTTCATTAAAGTAGTTTAGTTCCTTCTAAGCTCATAAATCTCTTTATCTTACCTCCTCCTCCTCTCCATGTGCGAGAGGTGGGGGGACAGCATCTGTTGCTGGCCATTGGCCAATTTGGCAAAAACCACAACAGATTTATTGGCACAAAATATGGGGCATGAACGGAGCTCTGATAGATTGCCTGAATAGTTTGAATTCCAGTTTGCTCGGGGAGACCAGACAGTTCACATCATGTCGTTCTTACGTGAAATCTTATATGGTGCCTTTAGAGAGCTTTGTATGAAGTTAATTGATGCAGTGGTGTTTAACTGGCCGAATATATTGCATAGTCTATTTCTTCTTTGTGTTTGGATGTGGTGGGCTAAACGTGTGATGTTGGTGTGGCTTGCCCTTCAGATGTATAAAATAATTGCTTGGATAACGGTTCTACCTGCATATCTCGGGCATCATGTGACGGATTCTTTTATAAATTACACTTTCATTTTTACCTGGGGAAAGTTTACCTTGCCCTTTGATGATTATGCCAAAGTGACATTAAGAGAATTAGGGGATGAAAAACCTTCGGGCTGTTTTGAGAGTGAAAGTTACTTTCATTCGTACGTGATTCTGTTGTCGGTTTTCCTGAATGTGTTGCAGGGGCAGTTTATTGTTAAATATCAGTGCAGGAGTGAGTATTATGTGACATCTGATACTGCTACTCAAACCCCACGGCTGAAATCAAAGACAGCAGAAATTCAAACAACTCCCCCACCAAAAGCCACAGCATAAACACAAAGAACGCCCCCACTGAAATCCACAGCACAGACACAAACAACGCCACCGGCCCCGACACCAGCCCGAGCGCCAGCGGCATCGGCTGCCCCACCACCGGCCCCGACATCGGCCAGGCCCACATCGGCTGCCCCCCACACAGGCTCCGGCCCCGGCCCCGGCCCAAGCCACGCCCCGGCCCATGCCGGCAGCAGTCACTCAGCAGCCTGTGGTCAAAGTTACTCTGCCGCCTGCCCTCCCCACACCTGTATCACCCGTCCCTCCCCTGCCCGTTGCGGCACTGGATGCTCCAGCCCTGACAAGGAGCACTGTCACTGCTCCGACAACGAGCACTGCTGCTATTCAAACTCCAGCAGAACAGACAAAAGTTGCCCCGGTGACCAGGAAGCAGAAAAGAAAGTCAGAAAAGAAAGTGACTCGAAAGGAGAATGATTTTGTGTGGGGTCTTCAGCAACGACAGGCCTTTGAGCAAATGAAACAAGAGATTGTGCACACAGTAGCACTTGGACCTGTCCGAAGAGGATGGTGCATTAAAAATGTACTCTACGCCGCAGCTGGGGACAATGGCCCTACCTGGAGCCTCTGGCAGAAAGCACCAGGGGAGACTCGAGGTTTGCCCCTAGGATTTTGGAGTGGAGTATATAAAGGCTGCGAGGCCAACTATACGCCAACTAAGAAATCTTGGCTGTATATGAAGGGGTTATAGCTGCTTCAGAAGTAATTGGTACTGAAGCACAGCTCCTCCTGGTGCCCTGATTACCAGTGCTGGGCTGGATGTTCAAGGGTGAAGTTCCTTCTACTCATCATGCCACTGATGCTACCTGGAGCAAGTGTGTTCCCTTAATCACACAGCAAGCTCGAATAGGAGACCCAAATCATCAAGGAAACATAGAAGTGATCCCAATCAGCCCAAAGGCAAAGACTCTGGAATGCCACCTGAGGAGGTGGTGACTCCTGCTGAGGAAGCCCCACCATATAATGAACTCTCAGATAATGAGAAACAGTATGCCTTGTTCACTGATGGATCTTGTTGTATTGTAGGGAAACAGTGAAAGTGGAAAGCTGCTGTGTGGAGTCCTACACTATGAGTTGCCGAATTAACTGAGGGACAAGGTGAATCAAGTCAATTTGCAGAAGTAAAAGCCATTCAGCTGACCTTATACATTGATGAATGAGAAAAGTGGCCAATGCTCTATCTCTGTACTGACTCATGGATGGTGGCCAATGCTCTGTGGGGGTGGTTAAAGCAGTGGAAGCAGAGCAACTGGCAGCGCAAAGGTAAACCTATCTGGGCTGCTGAATTATGCCAAGATGTTGCTGATCGCCTAAGTAAACTAGGAAACTTCCTCCTTAGGAAACTGAAGAAGTGTGGACTAGTCGAGGGGACAGTGAGGTGGATTGAGAGCTGGCTGTGTGACAGGACTCAGAGGGTTGTGATTAATGGAGCAGGGTCGAGTTCAAGGCCTGTAACCAGTGGTGTCCCCCAGGGGTCAATACTTGGACCAGTATTGTTTAACGTATTCATCAACGACCTGGACGAGGGGACAGAGTGTATCCTCAGCAAGTTCGCTGATGATACCAAACTGGATGGGGTGGCTGACACCCCAGAGGGCCGTGCTGCCATCCAGCGTGACCTAGACAGGCTGGAGAGCTGGGCAGAGAAGAACCTAATGAGGTTCAACAAGGACAAGTGTAGGGTCCTGCACCTGGGGAGCAAGAATGTCAGGCACCAGTACAGGTTAGGGGTGGACCTGCTGGAAAGCAGCTCTGAAGAAAAGGATCTGGGGGTCTTGGTAGACAGTAAACTATCCATGAGCCAGCAATGTGCCCTTGTCGCCAAGAAGGCCAACGGAATCCTGGGCTGCATAGGGAAGAGTGTGGCCAGCAGGTCAAGGGGGGGCATTCTCCCCCTCTACTCTGCACTGGTGAGGCCACGACTGGAATACTGTGTCCAGTTCTGGGCTCCCCAGTTCAAGAGAGACAGGGAACTGCTGGAGAGGGTGCAGCATAGGGCAACTAAGATGATTGAGGGATTGGAGCATCTCCCTTATGAGGAAAGGCTGAGAGAGCTGGGACTCTTTAGCCTGGAGAAGAGAAGACTGAGGGGAGACCTTATTAATATTTACAAGTATCTCAAGGGTGGGTTGAAGGAGGACGGAGCCAGGCTCTTTTCAATGGTTCCCAGTAACAGGATGAAGAGTAACTTGCACAACTTTGAACACAGGAAGTTACGAACAAATATGAGGAAAAACTTCTTTACAGTGAGGGTGAGAGAGCATTGGAACAGGCTGCCCAGGGAGGTTGTGGAGTCCCCTTCTCTGCAGACTTTCAAGACTCGCCTGGATGCAGTCCTGAGTAATGTGCTCTCTAGGCAATTCTGCTTTATCAGGGGAGTTGGACTAGATGATCTCTAGAGGTCCCTTCCAACTCTGAAAAAATTCTGTAATTCTGTAAACTAGTCGTGAAGGTACCCCATGCAGATGCCCATGTACCCATGAGTCGGGCCACTGAGGAACATTGAAACAATCAGCAAGTGGATCAGACTGCTAAGATTTTCCAGACAGTTTTGGACTGGGAACATAAAGGTGAACTGTTTTTATCTCAGTAGGTCCATGACACTTCAGGTCATCAAGGAAGGGATGCAACATATAAATGGGCCTATGATCGAGGGGTGGATTTAACCACGGACGCTATTGCGCAGGTTATCCACGATTGTGAAACATGTGCCAAAATCAAGGAAGCTAAAGGGTTAAAACCTTTGTGGTATGGGGGATGATGGTTGAAATATAACTATGGGGAGGCCTGGCAAATTGACTATATCACACTCCCTCAAACGCGCCAGGGTAAGCGCTATGTGCTTACTATGGTGAAAGGAAGCACCAGATGGTTGGAAAACTATGCCGTGCCCCATGCTACTGCCAGGAATACCATCCTGGGCCTTGAGAAGGAAGTGTTTTGGTGACATGGTACTCCAGGAAGAATTGGGTCAGACAACGGGACTCATTTCAAAAACAGTCTTATAAGTACTTGGGCCAAAGAGCATGGCATTGAGTGGGTATATCACATCCCCTATCACGCACCAGCCTCTGGGAAGATAGAACGATACAATGGACTGTTAAAAACTACACTGAGAGCAATGGGTGGTGGGACTTTCAAACATTGGGATGCACATTTAGCAAAGGCTACCTGTCTAGTTAACACCAGGGGATCTACCAATCGGGCTGGCCCTGCCCAATCAAAACTTCCACGTACCGTAGAAGGGGATAAAGTCCCTGTAGTGCACATGAAGAATATGCTAGGGAAGACAGTCTGGGTTTTTCCTGCCTCAGGCAAAGGCAAACCCATTCATGGGACTGTTTTTGCTCAAGGACCTGGATGTACTTGGTGGGTGATGCTGGAGAATGGAGAAAAATCAATGTGTACATAAAGGAAATTTGACCCTTGGTGAAAATACTCAGTTCTCAGCTGTTCAAGATGAACATGCTACCTGTGGGCATGTACCACAATTATTTTAATTCACCTTTCCTACGCTGAGATTCTGCTATGAGAGATGAAATCCTACAGTTCTGAACTAAATGGACTTAGTGAACTTTTGTATATAAAGATAAAATTGTAACTGAGTAACCTGCATATATCTGTCTCTCTATATGTGTGTGTATAGATTTGATAGATAAAAGTATTAGTGATCTGAGCATGACACAAATGGTGTGGAATAAGGGACGGAATGTCCTGGTTTCAGGTAAAACAGAACCAACTTCCTCTTCAGTAATTTTACTTCTTAGCTAGGCCTCTTCTAACTCTCTGAAATTAACAGCATATTGTGCAGAAAACTCTTCATTCTCAGAGTGATAAGACCCATGTTTACAGTTTGTGCCAAGGAATGGTATGCAGAGAGGCTCTTGCTTATACTTATTGCTATAACAACCAAGGCCAGCTAATTTTATCTGCCCTGTTGGAGGGTCAGAAACGGAAAAGCGTAGAGGGGTCCCACCTGCAGGGAGGAGCGGATAGGACAGGTGACCTAAAACTGACCAACAGGGTATTCCATCCAATCTGCATCATGCTGAGTATAAAAGCTGAGGGATCAAAGGGTCAGCCCTCTTTCTTCAATGGCTGACGTCTGAGGAGGACCCTGTCTGTTCATCTGCCTTTGATCCCGATCCGTGTGTTCCTGACTCCAGCTCTGGAATCCAGTTCCCACCTGTCACTGAGTCCAGTCTGGGACTTCCCCAGTGCCTGCCAGTGATGTGATCATCATCCTGGGAGCTTAATACGTCTTTGTATATACTGTATCTATTTCATTATTTCCTTTCTATTTTATTATTAATATTTTCATTAAAGTAGTTTAATTTCTTCTAAACTCGTAATTCTCTTTATCTTACCTCCTCCTCCTCTCCATGTGCGGGAGGTGTGGGGAGAGCATCTGTTACCGGCCATTGGCCAATTTGGCAAAAACTACGACAGTAGAACCATTATCCAATTAATCATATTATGCATCTGAATTCCAATCCACACCAAAATAGCACATGTAAACCACTGCATGCAAACACAAAGAGCAAATAAACCATGCAACACATTCAACAGGTTAAGTAGCATTGCATCAATTAACTTCAAACAAAGCTCTGTAAGTGCACGATATAACATTTTGCTTAAGAACGACATGACGTGATCTGTCTTTTTTAATCTCTGAACAAGGTGGAATTCAAACTATTCAGGCAATCTAACAGAGCTCCGTTCATGCCCCACGTTGGGCGCCAATAAATCTGTCGTTGTTTTGGCCAAATTCACCAATGAGATGAATGACAGATGCTCTCTCCCACCTCTCTCCCCAAGGAAAGGAGGGAGAGAAAGAAAGAGACTTATGACACCATTTCCCACAGCATTCTCCTGGAGAAACTGGCTGCCCATGGCTTGGATGGGTGTACTCTTTGATAGGTCAAAAACTGGCTGGATGGCTGTGCCCAGAGATTGGTGGTGAATGGAGTTAAATCCAGTTGGTGGCTGGTCAGGAGTGGTGTTCCCCAAGTCTCAGTATTGGGGCCAGTTTTCTTTAATATCTTTATCAATTATCTGGACGAGGGGATCGAGTGCACCCTCAGTAAGTTTGCAGACGACACCAAGTTGGGTGGGAGTGTTGATCTCCTTGAGGGTAGGAAGGCTTCTGTAGAGCCAGAGGGATCTGGACAGGCTGGATCGATGGGCTGAGGCCAATGGTATGAGGTTCAACAAGGCCAAGTGCCGGGTCCTGCACTTGGGTCACAACAACCCCATGCAGCGCTACAGGCTTGGGGAAGAGCGGCTAGAGAGCTGCCTGGCAGAAAAGGACCTGGGGGCGTTGGTCGACAGATGGCTGAATATGAGCCAGCAGTGTGCCCAGGTGGCCAAGGAGGCCAACAGCATTCTGGCTTGTATCAGGAATAGTGTGGTGAGCAGGACTAGGGAAGTGATCGTCCCCCTGTACTCGGCACTGCTGAGACCCCCACCTCGAGTACTGTGTCCAGTTTTGGGCCCCTCACTACAAGGAAGACACTGAGGTACTGGAGTGAGTCCAGAGAAGGGCAATGAAGCTGGTGAGGGGACTAGAGAACAAGTTTTATGAGGGGTGGCTGAGGGAGCTGGGCTTGTTTAGCCTAGAGAAAAGGAGGCTGAGGGGAGACCTTATTGCTCTCTACAACTACCTGAAAGGAGGTTGTAGAGAGGTGGGTGTCGTTCTCTTCTCCCAAGTAACAGGCGATAGGACAAGAGGAAACGGCCTCCAGTTGCACCAGGGGAGGTTTAGATCAGATATTAGGAAAAAATGTCTTCACTGAAAGGTTTGTCAAGCATTGGAACAGGCTGCCCAGGGAAGCGGTGGAATCGTCATCCCTGGAGGTGTTTAAAAGACAGGTAGATGTGGTGCTTAGGGACATGGTTTAGTAGTGGTTTTGGCAGTGTTAGGTTAATGGTTGGACTCCATGGTCGTAAAGCATCTTATCACTGCTTATAAATACTTAAAGGGTGGGTGTCAGGAGGGTGGGACCAGGCTCTTTTCAGTGGTGCCCAGTGACAGGACAAGGGGTAACGGGCACAAACTTAAACACAGGAAGTTCCACCTAAACGTGAGGAGGAACTTCTTTACTTTGAGGGTGTCAGAGCACTGGAAGAGGCTGCCCAGAGAGGTGGTGGAGTCTCCTTCTCTGGAGATAGTCTAAACCCACCTGGACACGTTCCTGTGCAACCTGCTCTAGGTGACCCTGCTCTGGCAGGGGGGTTGGACTAGATGATCTCCAGAGGTCCCTTCCAACCTTATGATTCTATGATTTTGTACAAAGACAAGTCAGCCACTGGTTTAGCCTCACCTATTCACAACAAATGGATTTTTATTGCCTATCTTTCAAAGGTAAACAGTCCTAATGCCTCTGATCTTTAGCAGGATTTTCAACGTGCCTGTGCTATTCTTGTTGTCTTTCTATAAACCAAATACTTCACCTTTTTCTTTTATGGAAGGAAAAATCCCTTTTTCAGGAGGGAGAAATTTTTGGGCTTTGGGGAAGATTATCTCCCTCCTTTTTTTCAAGTATTTCAAGCCATTATTACATTTACATTTATATTACATATACATTTCAAGTATTTCTGTCCATTAACAATTTCCAAGGTGCTCAGGGTGCTGTAGGAGGGGCTTGTGCCTTTTTTCCCTTCTGAACGTGCTGATAGCCCTTGCACCTTGCCTTAACCTTTCCTAAGGGGAAAAGAAAGAATCGGTACATTGAGTGACATCTTGCTTTAAAGAAACTTGTTCTTTCATTTGAAGGCAACATCTTAAGCATATATCTCATAAGTGTGTTCTGAAGCTATTTAGTGGCTGTAATGACAGAAATGGCATTGACAGGGTAGTTTCAAATGCCTTGGAACATACAGTCTGCTTTCTTCCAGGCTTCTGTCTTTGCAGCACTGCTTAGGTTGTGGTGATGAATACCATGCTCCTCAAAGCATGGTATTCACTGAGGACAGTTGTCAAACAGCAGGAGGTAACTGCTTTTTCATTAACCCTTCAGTCTTTAGATTGCTGATTGATTTGATCTTCTTGTGGTTTTGAAGATAATAAATAGCATGTTTTCCCTGATGAATCAATTGATAAACTTTACACTGCTTATTTGAACTTTTAAGGTCTAATGCAGCTCTGAACCCAAATGCCTTACTGAGAACTGTCTTTAGGGAGATGCAGCAGGCAGTTTCATTTGGGACAGATTTTTCTTTTTTATTTGTTTCATTGGAAGAAAAAGAATTTATTTTAGAGAGTTCTTGGGTCAGAGATAGCTGAGGCCATTTGTGAGATGAATTAAACCTGAGTGTGAGTTGGATAGAATTTATCCCTTATCCCTGCTTTTCCAGACAGGCTCTCTCCATTGACTTTTCCTTCCTCTATTTGTTTCATCTCTTTATAAAGCATACTTATCCTCTAATTTACTTAGCTCCCAGTTTTGTACTTCACCAAGAGCCAGAGCACTGGAAACGTTCTTGCTTGTCTTCCTGCAGGGAGAAAGGATATGAGTGTGGGAGAGGGAGGAGCAGGATCTGTGCTCGAAGTATGCTCGTTTTCCTTTGGTTAATCCACTTGTGCTCATGAAGGATTTGCTTACTTTTACAATTTTATCAATAATTCAGTACTTTACAGGAAGTTGCAATGAAATAGGTAATGAGGATTAAAAAGAAGAAAGGGTAATGTATATGTCACGGACATGAAAGCATTTGGCATATATAGCTGATCCTGGTTTTATCAGTTTTAATAATTCCCTGCTGGCTCAACCTAAAATTAAAATCTGTTGGCGGATTAAAAAAATCACAGCTCTTTCTCATAGGCTTTTTATTAGATGCAAGTCTGTCGCAGGCGGAGAGATTAACTTCACTTGTAAGAGAGGAGTGGTGAAATATCTATTAACATAAAACAGTGATTTAACAAAGTTAGTAGTGAATGCAACAGTGTTTTACGAGATTCTATGGAAGGGTACGCTTGATTATTTACTGCATAGAGGACAGGGTCAGACAAAATTGTCAGGGAGAACCTCCCGTTGAGTCACAAGGTTCAGAAAGGACGCCCTTGCTTTCTAAACTCCTTCTCAGAGAGGAGTCTAGGTGCGGCTGGATCCAATCCTTGTCCCAGAGTTGGTCAACGGTTTATGCCTAAAGGATTATATATGCGCAATCTATCCTTTATATCACTTAGCTAAGATAAGATTTCAAAGTTTAGCATGCTATTAGTCACTTACTGAGAATCTGTTGCGGCAAAGAATCTCTTAAACGAGAATTCCCACTCAAGGGGAGATCCTGTCGTGCAGCCCACTGCCGTGCAGGAGAGCACAAAGGGCTCTTGGGCTGTCCACTATTTATGGAGTAAGATAATGGACCTATAGTCATATTTGCATGGGAACAAATATGTAGGTCCCCACTCCAGAGAGTGTTTTGACTGCATTGCCAGCCATCCCCCAAAGTAACAACTCCCGCTGATGGTTATGGCTTGATGGCTTGAGCAGGAGCCCGGGGGGGAAGAGGGAAAAGGGGAGAGCACACCACCACAAAGTCATGCCTATTTTTCCCACTTCTGGATTATCTTTATTATTTCAGTAAACAAAACGTCCCTGAAAAACAGCCTGTACCAATTTCCTGTACATTAGGTAAGGATTTTTAAATGTTTGAAAAATGCAAACTTCCTTGCTTCTGTAAGGGACAACTCGTGATTTCCCCTAAACAAAGCAGCCTGAAGAGACTTTTAATGTCTCAAAAACTCACAGTACCTGGCCTTCTGCTCAAGGAACTGATAAGGCTAACACCTGGTTACCTCTTGTGTGACTCATGAGAAAGAAAACTAGCACCCAAATGACCAGTTTTAAAGAAACAGAACAGCCCTGTTTTTTCTCCCGTGAAGGATGAGCTATTTCTCCGGAAACCTCTCGTCTCCCTACCCAAATCATGCTGCACATCACCCTGGGGAGGGGCGGGGGAGAAACCTGAGACGAAATTGCCCATGGGAGTGGGCGAACATAAAAGAGGGAAGACTTTCCCTGAAGAGAGAAGATTTTTGCCTGGGAAGATTTTTTTTTTTCCTGAAGAGATTTTTCTCTGGGATACACAGAAGAGGGGTCTTACGGCACCAAACCCCGTTGCCTGGACTGGCGACACTGGAACCAGGACCGGTGATCTCTTTATCTCTTTCCCTCTCGATCTCTCCTCTATCCCTTTGCTTCTTTCCTTTCCTTTTTTTCTTTCTTTTCTCTCTCCTTTCAAAGAAGTAATGCAAGGCATACAGTACCACTTGCTATAATTCATTGTATACCTGTTATTAAGTACCGATTGCCATAGTTTGTTGTATACCTGTTGCTAATTAATGCAACGCATACCTTACCGATTGCCATAATTTGTTATATACCTAACTAATTATTGTGGACCTAGTTAAGACCTGGTTACTAAGCTAATAAATGTTTGTATACAGACCTTGAGATTTGTCTCACCTTAGTCCGTGCCGCTAGGGATTTGCAAATCTGAGTCACTTATCCCCCCCCTTTTCTGAGTGGGATGTGACAGCTTCTGAAGATACCTGTGGTTTTTGTCTTTTTGTAACCAGGTCCTTGTGAGCTGTAGTGAGGGCCATGACGTTTCCTAGCACTTCATTGCTCATGACCTCTGCTAGCGATGTTTCCTGTCGCTTTGTCTAATGAGAATGTCTTACTTTTTCCATGTTTTCTTTCTGCTTCTGTTCTTATAAGGCAATAATGGGAACATAGGGATTTTATGTGGTAGTGCTTGGAAATCTGCATAGGGATGGGCAAAGACCAAGGAAGAGGCGTGAAGGGCAGCACTAGCGATGGCAAGATGGCGTTGGCTCCATTTGTAGTAGGATCTTTGGAAAAAGTAAGGCATGTAAAAGCCTGGGAGGCTGTCTAATGGATGCTTCAGGAGCTATAGAGAGTTATTGCAATTTAGAAAAAGTGTTATCTGACTGATGCTTAATATTTTTTTAAACTATTGCTGTGAAAGAGACTCCTGACAAAGTCTTTTTTTTTGTCTTATTCATATGCAGAGCTTTGAAGATACTAAGTGCTGCACAAGTCCTGGATTGCATTTTTATTTTCTCAGTTGAGCAGTCTTCATCCTTATGTGGATGAACTTGATAAAGAGTTTTGGCTCTGAGCTCAAGGACTATAATTGGTGCGTTTAGAAGCAATCATTTCTATTGCAGTAGAACTTGGTGCCTCAGTTGGGTATGAGCCCTGTTCTACTGGCAAGGGGCAAGCATATAATGAGAAACTCAGGGTAAGATTCTTAAAAGCATTTAAAGCTAAAGCACCTCTGAAAATCTGACCTATGGTCACTTCTGGCAGATCTATGAGCAGAGGCCTGCGTATGGCAGATCTACGAGCAGAGACCTGCATACAGCCAAGGACACAGTAAGCAGAGCACACAGAAAAAGGAACACAGATGTCGATATGGATGGAACGAAGAGGAATTGGTCCAGTATAAACATGGAACAAGAAAACAGCTTTGGATGCTTATCTTAGTGGGAACTGAATAAGGCGACGGGGTTAGTGATCTGAAATATGTGTTTACTTGCCTAGCAGGGGCATGGAAAGTTGTAGAGCTTGGGTATAAAAGCCGAGGCCTGAGAAGCAATAAACGATTTCGTGATTATCACAGCCGGAGTCCATGCCTTCATACACCACATATGGCACCTGAATTGGGTTAAAAGAACAAGGATTAAAAGGAACAGAGATATGAAGAAATAATTATCCGGTGGTGTATCCCGCAGCTGGACGGAGGAATTCATACTGAGAGCTCTCTAACAATTACTTTCATCACCGTTCACTGGACGAAAAAGGTGAGCAGCCGTGGTAGATTTTAAAAATGGGACAAACAGCTACTCGAGAACATAAATTGCAACTTGAACTTCTGCAGCACAATTTCACAGAACAGGGCTTTAAAGTAGCCCCTGTCAAACTAGTGACTTTGCTTTTACGGATACATGATTATTGCTCATGGTTCCCTGAAGGGGGGGTCCTATGATTTAATTCACTGGCAAAAAGTGGGGGAGGATTTGCAAACACAGGAGACGCTGCAGTTGTCCTTGCCAGAAGGAATAATAGTTGGCGAACTGTATACACTACCATACGAACACTGCATCCCACAGAGCAAGCCCTGCAAGGTTTTGCTGGAGGGGCAACACAAGCTCCCCCAGAGGAACCGCAGTCATTCGAAATGATACCCCCAGTTGCGGACCCTCAGCCTGAATATGTTAAAATTCGCAATCCTGAAGAACATTACCAAAAGCAGAATTCAGGAGGCGAAGAGCCAGAAGATCCCTTTGATCCCGATCCAATAATTCCAGAGACTGAACATGATTTATATCCACCTTTAACCCCAATCAAAGCTATGGCTGCATCTGCTCCAACTGTGAAAGAGATCTTACAGCAAGAGCTACGAAAGTCGTTCATACTCCTCCTCCATTTGCACCAGGTACAGCATCTGTTCCTCCTTATTAATCGCTAATATGTGCGCTGCCGGAATCACGGTATTGCAGTGTATTGTCAGAATGTCAGCAGAGAAGGATGGAGCCGGAGCCACTTCGCTCCCGCCGCCGCCCGCCTCACCCCCTCCCCTCCCCAGTCGTCTCCCTGAGATAGAAGTGCTGTTTTTGTATGTCTGCTGTGTAAGTTTGTGTGGGTGCCAGCTTATACCTGCTGATCAGCATGTGTGCTACTGTTTGCTTTTTGTTGTGTGCAGTGTCGTTAGGTGACTCCCCTTGAGCAGGTGTTCTGCCCGGTGTGGTACTGTTCTCGTATGCAACCAGGGCTGACACTCCGTCAGGTGAAGAAGTTTGTGTATACACAATGTTTAGACGTAAGGCGAGCGCGCCCCAGGTAGATACACCAGGATGGGCCGTAGAACCGATGGAAGTCCTGAAATATTGGGGGAGTTTTCACCAGCCGACATGTTTACGGTCTCGGGAATGGCTCGCCCGTGCAGGGCGTATCGCTGGTTGTTTGTCTATAAGATCACGGTTGATCGGGAAAAGGAGTTGAGCCAAAATCTATAGGATGCTCTGTAGGAAAATGAGAAACTTAAGGAAAAATGAGAAACTGAGCTCTTGTTGCAAAGGCAGACTTTTATGTCAGTCATAAGCGATGGGGGGGAAAAAAGAAAAAAAAAAAAAGAAACCAAACAGGAACAATTAGATGGGAAATGTGCCACGTTAGCACAAAAGTATGCCATACGCGCTACAAGAAAGTGGCAGAAAAAGAGAAATAGGACACCTGATTCAAAGCAGTACCATAGAGATATGTTTTTGGTTTTTTCCTATATGTGTCTATGTTATTGCATGCCTTAGTAGATTGCTCTGTGTTATACCCTGCGAGACTAAAATGAACCCCAGCGGAAGCGGTCTCTTGAGCAAGGCAGTGGAATATGGGAAAGCAATGGAAGATCGGCAAGGAGGACTGTAAATACACGCAAGGGACTCGCACCTGGGTGCTGGAAAACACATATATCACACCAATTGTTATTCAGCCTCGGGTGCTGGCAAGAAAAACATTTGCATGACATAAGCCTGTAATGGACTCACAGACACCTTATCCAGCTGCTTGAGAATCTTGGCCTGTTGTGGAAGAAGATCAAAGCACAGTACCAGCAAGACCAGGGAGTCCGCATGCGCTCTTGCTAACAAGGACTCTTTTGCTGCCAAGGATTCTTGCTAACAAGGACTCCCTTGCTGCCAAGGATAAGTTTAACAATGCTACTAGTACCGCTATTTCTGAGTTATTGCTAGATGTAGATAGTATTCGATATGCGACGCTGCAAAACAGAACTGCTACTGATTTTTTGCTTTCAGCTCACAGACATGGTTGTCAAGATTTTAAAGGACTGTATTGTATGAATCTAAGTGACCACTCCAAATCCATCCATGCCCAGTTGCAGGAACTGCACCGACCGAACCAGCAACTTGTGGAGACCACTGGGTGAAATCTCTTTGCTGGATGGACTTGGGGGTGGGGTTGGTTGAAGCAAATTATACTCATCGCCTGTGTGGAAGGAATTTGTCTGTTATGTTTAGTATGCTGTTTGCCGTGTTTAATAAGCATTATACGATCAGTTGTAGATGCCGCTTTGCGTCGTACCCTTGTACGAGTTGTAGAATATGTTGCTCTAAAAACTATGTGTGTATCCATGAGAACCTGACCTTCACAGAAGAAGATAACAAGAAGGGATTACAACAATGTAGTCACGTATCAGACAGCTGCTGTTAGCAAAGCTGGATCATGAGTTTGGTGAGACTCGCTGCATACGCTGACCACGCGTGCAGCGACTCTGGCCTGTACTTTTCTACTCGATCCAGTGCAGGAGAGTCTGGTGGGACTTGCTGCATGCACTGGCCATGCATGCAGCGACTCTAGCCTGTACTTCTCCACTCAATCCAGTGCAGGATGTAAGGGGGCTGTCTCGGGTCAGAGAGGGGGAGAGACATGAGCACATTTTGAAGATACAGGGGATGCCCTGAAGCCCTGTGTCTGGCCCCCCCCTGCTCCCCCCCCAATAAGTTCCACGTTCATTAACCCCAACAGCTCAGAAGGCATTACAGCACGTTGCAAGATACGATATAGTCTACTACTGCTGCAAGACGCATTGAACACCTTCCTATCTGACTGTTTGTGATATATCAAGAATTTCAACCTTACGCCCTGATAGGACAGTGGGATGATGCACTCACAAAGAGCCTGACTGCATTAGAGTGGGTATTTTTGCCACATACCTTTTCAAAACCGGTAGCTATGATGATTGAAATGTTACCACGATTGTTTTTCCAGGGTTGTTTGTGCCGTCAGCAGCTTTCTGGAATGGATCCAAGCCACATACATGTCCCCGTCAAAAAGGACGACCTTGACCCTTGGTTATCACAAAGTCTTAACCTACAAATTGCCTTAGTAGATTATATTGGGCAAATAAATTATTCTTTGCCCTGGCACAGACTATTACAGTCACTTTCACAAATTCCTTTACAGCCACGCATCCTGCTAGGGCCAAAGCCTCTTGCTGGCACCCGTACGGTGTTTGTAGATGGTTCAGGGACACAGTAAATGCTTTTGACTTATTTCAACAGGAACTGTTAAATGTAGTAGCAGACTCTCAATATGTTACTGATATTGTTCAAAGACTTGAAGGAGCATTTATAAATCAAGTAGAGAACCAATTGTTATTTAATCTCTTACTGCAATTAATGTTGCTTTTATGAAAAAGACAGTTTCCTTTTTTTATTGTCCACATACGCTCTCATAGCTGTTTACTTGGTCCTTTAACTGAGGGAAACACAGTTGCAGATTATCACACTCTGTCGGTAACAACTCCGAACATTATGCAGCAAGCTAAAATGTCGCATGATTTTTTTCATCAAAATGCGAAGGCATTGAGGAAGCAATTTTCTTTAACACAACAACAAGCACATGGTATTGTGTGAACTTGTGCCGATTGTCAGCAGCTGGCTCCTCTGCCATCATTTGCAGGGGTTAACCTGCGAGGGCTTACACCTGATGAACTTTGGCAATCCGATGTTACGCGCATTATGGAATTTGGACATGTTTCAGTTGATTTGTTTTCTCACTTTGTTGTAGCTACTGCTCATACAGGAGAGAAGTCACCAGTATTCCTCATTCCCCAACTGGGCAAGCAATTGTGGACTGTATGCATCATACTTTAAAAACCATGCTTGCTAAACAAAAAAGGGGGAATCCCGTAGGTATGACACCTCAAGAGTGATTGTATAAAGCAACTCATGTTTTAAATTTTCTAAACATGTCTTCTTTGTCATCCACAGCAGTAGATCGACATTTGGTAAGAACTGTTGAAAGGCCTGAACAACCGAAGGTGTATTATAAGCACCTTGAATCGGAGCACTGGGAAGGACCAGCCCCCCTGATAACATGGGGTCGAGGGTATGCTTGTGTGTCTCTATCCTCAGGTCCATACTGGATTTCTGCCAAATTCGTTAAGCCGGCTCATCAGCCGAGTCCAGTACAGGAAAAGGAAGGCCTGGAACCACTCGAGCCAATCAATGAGTAAAAGCAGGCATACCTAAGGATGGGTATTTTTATTAATCTTTCCATTTTTAATGCTTATCTCTTTTCTGTCTCATGTAGATTCTTTTGTATATTGGGTTATATACTGAGGGCTGGCGAATGGGATTTGTATTTGTAAACAGAAGTCTTCATAAGCTAACCACAGATAACACTGCAACAAATAGAAGTTGTGAGCAAGAAGATTCTGTAATAATTTGTACTTCTCATGATTTTTGCAATAGTATCTGCAATTGTTATTTTAGCTTCAGCTTCTGTAGCCGTTGTTGTGTTTACTGAATCTCTCCAGATTGCTAAGGTTGTAAGAGAACCTTTATCTAATGTAGCTGAAGAATTAGATATGCAAGAACGTATAGATGAAGAAATATTAGCCAGATTACAAGCTTTAGAAGCAGCAGTAATATGGATAGGGGATCAGCAAAATGCGTTAAAAACACGTCTTTGTATTGTGACTGGGAGTACAACTCTCGAAGACTTTGTGTTACATCTCTCCCCGGAATACGTCGCTACGTGGCTGAGAAATGGTTAAACACCATCTCCAAGGTGCTTTTGACATGTCGTTGCAACAAAATATTCGTCCTTTACATGATCAGCTAAAAGCTCAAATACTAAAGAGTCAAGACTTAATGAACCGCAATGTATTTGAAATATTACAAAAGGATTTCTCGTGGGTAAATCCAAAGAAATTGGCTTTCTGGGCTAAATTTAGGAATCTGGGTATTTATTGCCTTAGCAGGGTTCTTTTTGATTCTGTTTTTAATTGTGTTTAGTATATAACCGGCTAAGAGCGTCACAACGAGTAGAAGCACAAGTCATGGCGACCTTGTTAATAAATGGTCTGGTGTTAAACAAAAAAGGGGGAGATGTGGCAGATCTACGAGCAGAGGCCTGCGTACGGCCAAAGACACAGTGAGCAGAGCACACAGAAACAGGAACACAGATGTCAATACGGATGGAACGAAGAGGAACTGGTCCAGTATAAACATGGAACAGAAAACATCTTTGCATGCTTATCTTAGTGGGAACTGAATAAGGCGACGGGGTTAGTGATCTGAAATATGTGTTTACTTGCCTAGCAGGTGCATGGAAAGTTGTAGAGCTTGGGTATAAAAGCCGAGGCCTGAGAAGCAATAAACGATTTCGTGATTATCACAGCCAGAGTCCGTGCCTTCATACACCACATCTCTTTGCCCTGCAAGGGTGCCTATTTTGCTGCTCCCTGGCTCAGGTGCCTGTTTGCTCCAGATCCTACTCAGGTGCCTCTTGGTTCCGGTGTCTCTCTTGCCCGCACTTGGGCATTTTCTGCTTGGTCATCGCTTGGCTCCATCTCTTGTTCAAGCAGCCATTTGCTCCTTGCCTTGCTCTGGCAGCCCTTGTCTCTGCCCCTACTTGAGAGGTCTTTTGCTTCTTCCCCTGCTTGGGCAGGTCTTTTCTCCAGTGTCTCTCTTGGCTCTAGCCTCTGCTCTGGTGACTCTTGGCTCCAGCCCCAGTCAGGCACCTACTCTGGCTGCTATTGGATGTGCCTGTGCTTGGGCTGCTATTGGTTCCAGCCCCCCTTGAGTGGCTCTTGGCACCAACCCCACTCAGGTGTGTCCTTGCTCCGGTTTATCTCTTGCCTCTGTTTGAGTGGCTCCATGATCCAGCCCTGCTCAAGTAGCTCTTCACTCTGCCATTGCTCAGGCGGCCACCTTTTTCTCTGGCCCCTGCTTGGGCAGCCCTTTGCTTCAGTGCTGCTTGAGTGGCCCTCTGTTCCAAAGTCTCTCTTGCCTCTCCTTGGGTGTCTCCTCACTCTGGTATCTCTGTTGCCCCCCCCGGTGTCTCTTGTCTCCAGCTGAGACTCTGGGAGGCTGTTGGCTCAAGTTACTTCTCTGGGTAGCTCTGAGGTACTGCACAAGCTCAAGCAGCTCTGGGAAACAGGCCCAGCTTGGCAGCTCTTGGCAGCAGTCTCTGCTCAGGTGGCTCTTGGCACCAGCTCCAGCTCTGGATGGCTCCTGGCTCTAGCCCCCACATTTGGTGGCTCTGGGTTTCCACCCCACTCAGGCAGCTGTGGCCTCCAGCCCTGTCTTCATTGGCTCTGGGCTCCATCTCTGGCTTGGGCAGCTCTTTTATCTGCCCCTGCTCGGGCAGCTCTAGGCTCCAGCCCTTGCTTGTGCAGTTCTGGCTTCCAGACTCAGCTGGAGCAGGTCTGGCTTCTAGCCCCGACTTGGGCAGATCTGTGCTCCTGCCATGCTTGGGCAGCTGTGGTCTCCAGCCTGGCTAAGGACACTGGTCTCCAGCCCCCATTTGGGCAACTCTTTCCTCTTCCCTTACTCAGGCAGCTCTGGGATCAAGCCTCCGCTCAGGCTGTTCTTCCCCTCAGTGTCTCTCTTTTCCCTGCTTGGGCAGCTCCATGCTGCAGCACCGTTTGGGGAGCACTTTGCTCTGTCCCTGCTTGGGTGTCTCTTGGCTCTACCCTCACTTAGGCGCCTCTTCTGTCTGGTGTCTCTCTTGCCCCTGCTCAAGCAGCTCTTTTTCCCTATGTTTCTTTTTCCTGTACTTCGGTATTTCTTTGCTGTTGTGTCTCTTGCTCCAGCTCAGGTGGCTGTATGCTCCAGCCCCTGCTTGGGCACTTTTTGGGTATAGCCCACACTCAGGCACATCTTGTCTTCAGTGTCTCTCTTACCCACAATCTGGCAGGTGTCACTTTCTCACATGATCAGGCGGTTCTTGGCTCTAGCCCCTGCTCAGGTGGCCCTTTCCTCCATTCCCTGCTCGGATGGCTCTTGGCTCGAGCCCCGCTGACACACATCTTCTCTCTGGAGTCTCTCTTGCCCCTTGCTCAGGAATCTCTTTGCTTCAGCCATTGCTTTGGCAAATCTTGTCTCTTCCCCTGGTTGTCTGGCTCTTGTCTCCATCCTTTGCTCAGGCAGCCCTTTTCTCTACCCTCTGCTCCAGTGGGTCTTTTCTGGTGTCTCTCTTGCCCCCTGTCCTTGTTTCAGCTGGGATAGAGTTAATTTTCTTTCTAGTAGCTGCTGTGTTTTGGATTTAGTGTGAGAATAATGTTGATAACACATATTGTTTTAGTTGTTGCTAAGTAATGTTTACATTAATCAAGGACTTTTTCAGCTTCCCATAGAACCTAAAAGGGAGCGTAAACAGGACAAGCTGGCCAACGGAATATTCCATACCATAGATGTCATGCTCAGTATATAAATGGGGGTTGGCCGGGGGGCAGGAATCCATGATCACTGTTCAGGATGGACAGGGCAACCAATTTACTGGGTGGTGAGAGCAACTTGTGTTGTATCACTTTTTTTTGTATATTCTTTTACCATTATTATTGTTTATTTAATTTTCCTCTTCTGTTACTGTTCTATTAAACTGTCTTTATCTCAGCCCACAAGGGTTTTTTTCCCCCCTCCTTTTCTCCCCCTTCTCCCTACGCTACTAGGTGTGTGTGGGTGGAGTGAGCGAGTGGCTGCGTGGTCCTAGTTGCTGGCTGGTGTTAAACCACGATACCCACGCTTGAGCATCTCCTTGCTAAGGTATTGCTCTTGCCCCTCTGCAGACACCTCTTTGCTCCCCCCTTGCTTGCGTGCCTCTTCTCTCCCGTATCTCCCTTGCATGCACTTGGGCATCATTTCATTCCAGTGTCTCTTGATCATGCTTGGTCAGCTCTTGTCTTTGACCTTGGCTCAGGTGTCTCTTGTCTCCTTCTCCTGCACATGCAGCTTTTGGCTCTAGCCCCACTCAGATGGCTCTTGGCTTTGCCCCTGCTCATGCGGCCCTTTCCTCCATCCTCTGCTCAAGCAGCTCTTGGGTCTTGCCCTGCTGACAAGACTCTTCTCTCCAGTGTCTCTTTTGCTTGACACTTGGTCTTCTCTTTGCTCCAGCCCTTGCTTAGGTGGTTCTTGGCTCTGCCCCTGCTCGGGCAGCCCTTTGCTCCTGCCCCTGCTTGGGCAGCTCTTCTCTCTGGTGTTTCTCTTTCCCCCACTTGAGTGGCTCTTCTTGACCTCACTTGGTTGATTCTTTGCTCTGGTGTTTGTCTATCCCCTTGCTTGGATGGCCCTTTGCTCCATCCCTGCTCTTGGCTCTAATTCCACTCACACACTTCTCTCAGGTGCTTCTCTTGCCCCCACTTGGTGGCCCTGGGCTCCAGTCCCAGCTCGGGTGTCCCTGGGCTCCAGCCCTGGCAAGGGTGGCTCTATGTTTCACCCCCCACTCAGGTGGCTCTGGGCTCCAGCCCCTGCTTGGGCAGATCTGGGTTCCAAACCCATCTTGGGTGACTCTGACCTCCATCTCTGCTCGGGCAGCTTTCCTCTGCCCTTGCTCAGGCATCTCTGGCCTCCCACCTCAGCTCAGGCAGATATTGTCTCTAGCCCTGGCTCAGGCAGCTCTGAGCTCATGCCCCAGCTCAGGTCACTGTGGACTCCAGCCCCAGTTTGGAACACTAGTTTGAAGACCGAGCTCATGCAGCTCTGGGCTCCATTCTTGTCACAGGTCACTATGGGCTCTAGGCCCGCTTAGGCTCATGCTCTGGCTTGGGCCACTCTGGGTTTCAGCCCCAGCTTGGGCTGCTCTGGTCACAAGCCACAGCATGGGCTGCTTGGAGCTCCTACACCGCTCAGGGGGGCCTAGGCTCCATCTCCATCTCCGGCAGCTCTGGCCTACAAGCCCAACTCAGAGGGCTCTTTCGTCTGCTCTGACTGGGACAGACCTTGGCTCTAGCCTCAGTTCATGCAGCTCTGGGCTCCAGCCCTGTCTCAGGCCACTTGGTGTTCCAGTCCCGGCTCGGATGACTCTGGTTACAATTCAAAGCATGGGCTGCTCTGTGCTCCAGACCCGGTTTGGGTGGCTCTGGGCTACAGCCATGGCTTGGCCAGCTGTGAGACCCATCCCTAGCTCTGGCCTCCAACCCTGGCTCAGACAATTCCTGGCTCCCACAAAGACTTGGGCAGCTCTGGCCTCCAGCCCCAACTCAGGCAGATTTGGGTTCCAGCCCTGGCTCAGGTGGCTTTGTGATCTTGCCCCTCTCAGGTGCCGCTGGTCTCCAGTCCCAGCTGGGGCATGTCTGAACTCATGCCATGCTCAGGCAATGCTTTCCTCTGCGCTCACTCAGGCAGCTGTTGGATCTAGCCCTTTCTTGGGCAAACCTCAGCTCCTGCTCTAGCTCAGATGTCTCTGCCCTCCAGCCTCAGCTGGGGTGGCTCTGGTCTCCAGCCCTGGCTCAGGTAGCTGTTTCCTCTGCCCTCCCTCAGACAGCTCTGTCATCCAGCCCCAGATCAGGAGTCTCTGACCTCCAGCAGGTCAGACCTTTGCTCTAGCCCAGCTTATGTGGCTCTGGTCTCCAGCCCTGGCCAGGGTGTGTCTGGGTTCCAGCCCCCACTCAGCCTGCTCTGGGCACTGGCCCTGAATCTGGCGGCTCTTTCCAGGCTTGGGCAGCTCTTTTTTCTGCCCTGTCTGGAGCAATTCTGGACTCCAGAACCAGCTTGGGTGGCTATGACCTCCAACCCTGGATCAGGCCTCTCTGGATGCCAGCTCCACTTCGGCAGTTTTTTCTTCTGCCCTTGCTCAGGTATCTCTGGCCTTCATCCCTCGCTCGGGCAGACCTTGTCTCAGGCAGCTCTTGGCTCCAGCCCTAACTTCGGTAGAATTGGGGTCCAATCCTGGCTTGGGCAGATTTGTGATCTAGAACACCTTGTATGGCTCTGGTCTCCAGCCCCAGATGGGTCTGGTCTGGGCTCATGCCATGCTCAGGAAATGCTTTTCTCTGCCCTCACATAGGCAGCTCTTGGCTTCAACACTGGTTCAGGTAGACCACGGCTCCAGCCCCAGCTTGGGTGTCTCTGTGTTCCAGCCCCATCTCAGTTGGATTAGGGCTCCAGCCCTTGTTTGGACAGCTCTGGGCTCCAGCACTCACTTGAGCTGTGCTGGGCTCATTCCATGCTCAGGTGACTCTCCTCTTGTCTCGTAGGGGTGGTTGCGGCTCAGGCCTTGGTTCAGGCAGCTCTGGCCTCCAGCCCAGGCTCAGGCAGACCGCGACTCCAGCCCTGGCTTGGGCAGCTGTGGGTTCCAGCCTTGGCTCAGGCGATGGTGAGCTCCAGCACCTACTCATGCAGACATGGCTTCCAGACCTGCTCAGGCAGCTCTGGGCTCAGCTCCCACTCAGGCAGCTCTGCACTACAGCCCCAGCTCAGTTAGCTCTGGGCTTCAGGCCTGGCTCAGGCTGCAATGACATCCAGCCACCGCTCAGGTTTCTCTGGGCTTGAGCCACAGTCAGGTGTGGGCTTGAGCCACAGCAAAGCCCTGACTGGGATGGTTCTGGCATCAGCTCCATCTTGCGCAGCTCTGGGCTCCAGCTCCAGCTTGGGTGACTCTTTATCTGTACCTGCTCGGGTCTCTCTGGGCTCCTACCCCAGCTCAGGAGGCCGTTTATCTGCCACTGCTCACATGCATCTGGGCTAAAGTCCCACATCAAGCAGCTCTAGGCTCCTGCCCTAACTCGGACATCTCTGGCATTGGCTCCATCTTGGGCAGCTCTGGATTCTGCCTATCAGCTGTTTATCTGCCCCCACTTGGACATCGCTGGGCTCCTGCACCTGTAGACTCCAGCCACAGCACAGGCACCCCTGGTGCAGGTGCCACCTTGAATAGCTCTGTACTGCAGCCCCAGGCTCAAGTGGCTCTGGACTCATCTGGCTGCTCAGGCAGCTCTGGCATCCAGTCCCATTTCAGGTGGCTGTTGCCTCCTGTAACAGATCAGTCAGCTCTGGACTCCTGCTTTGGCTTAGGCAGCTCTAGGCTCCAGTCACTGCGCAGCTGCTTTGGCATCCAGATCTTCTTGGGCGGCTCTGGGTGCAAGACCCCACTTGGGTGGCTCTGGGCTCCAATACCCACTCAGGAGGCTGCTTATCTGCCCCTGCTCGGGCAGCTCTGGGCTCCAGTCACTGCTCAGGCAGATCTAAATTCAAGCCACTGCTCGGGTGGCTCTGGGCTCCTGCCCTGGCTCAGACATGTTTGGGCTCCTGTCCTGGCTTAGACATCTCTGGGCTCCTGTCCAAGCTGGAGAGCCTCTGGCCCCAGCTCTGGGCTCCAAGCCCTTGCTCAGGTGGCTCTGGACTTTAGACATGCTTCAGGACACTCTCGGCTCCAGTCCCTGCTTGGGGACCTCTGGAATGCTGTCCTGGCTAAGGTGCCTCTGGCCTCTTGCCCTGGATTTGGGCTCCTGCCCCATCTTGGGCAGCTCTGTGCTCCAGCCTCGGCTTGGGCAGCTCTGGGCTCCAGCCCTGTCTCAGGTCGCTTTAGATTGTAATACTATTTTGGTGGCTTTGTGCTCCAGCCCCAGCTTGGGTGGCTATGGACTCATTCCCTGCTCAAGCAGCTCTGGGCTTCAGCTTCCAATCAGAAGTCTTTGCGCTCTAAACCTGGCTCTGGCACCTCTGAACTCCTGCCTCTGCTTGGGAACCTCTTGGCTACAGTCCACACTCGGGAAGCTCTGGCCTTAAGCCCCAATTTCTGATGGTTCTTGGCTCCTGCACTATCTTGGTAAGCCCTGGGCTCCAGCACCCACTCAGGTGGCTGTTTATCTTCCCCCACTCAGGTGGGCATGGGCTCCAGACCTGGCTCAAATAGCTCTGTACTCCAGCCACTGCTTGGGATGCTCTGGCATCCAGCGTCAATTGGGAGCTCTGGGCTCAAGCCTCAGCTTGGGCAGCCCTGAACTTTAGCCCTTGCTTGAGCCACTCTGAGATTCAGCCCTGCTTCATGTGGCACTGGGCTCCAGCCCCCACTTGGGGGGTATAGCCGGTTCTTTTTAGAGAGATTCCAATGTACAAACCAGAGCCCACACAAAGAAAAAAGTTAACTCAGCTTTATTGTGAAGCCTTGCAAAGCAGTTCCCAAATGTCCCAAAAGTTACTTCAGAGAGTCTTACCACCCCATAGATCATAGTAGCACCACTGAGCAGCAGGGTAACGATGAGCCACATCACTACGGCCGAGGGAGGTAGGCACAGCGCCTTCAGGGCATCCCCTGTATCTTCAAATTGCGCTCATGTCTCTCTCTCTGCCCTGAGACAGCCCCCTTATATCCTGCACCGGATTGAGTGGAAAAGTACAGGTTAGAGTTGCTGCATGCGTGGCCAGCGCATGCAACGAGCCCCACCAGGCTCATGATCCGGCTTTGCTAACAGCGGCTTTCTGATACGTGACCACATTGTTGCACTCCCTTCTTGTTGTTTTCTTCTTTGAAGGTCAGGTTCTCATGGATACGCACATAGTTTTTGCAACAAAAGTACTGAGTTCCTTTTTCTCGGCACCTATACTGGGCTTGGTTCAACCAGTAATTTTCTGTCATGTCTCACTTGGACAATCCCCTACTATCCCTTACACAGGGGGCTGCTTATTTGCCCCCACTTAGTCATCTCTGAAGTTCAGCCCTGGTTCAGTTTGATCTGGACTCGAGACCCTGCTCAAGCATCTCTGGGCTTCTGCCCCTGCTTCAGCATCTCTGGGCTCCAAACCCAGCTTGTGTGTCTCTGGGCTCCAGCTCTGGGCTCCACCCCTGGAATGGGTGCTCTGTCTCCAGCCCCAACTTTGGTAGCTCTGGACTCCTTCCCTGCTCAGGCAGCTCTGGGATACAGCCCTAGCTGAAGTGGCTTTGAGCTCCTGCCCCAGTTCGAGATGCTCACCAGCCCATGCTGGTGCCTTGGCTCAGGCAGGTCTAACCTCCAACCCCAGATCGAGGAGACCTCTTTTCTAGCCCAGGTTTGTGCTTCTCTTGGCTCCATCCCCCACTCAGGCAGATTTGGGCTCCAGAGCCACCTAATCTGGAGCTAGAGCCCAGGGAGGCCTGAGCTAGGGCCGGATCCCCAGACCACCCATGCTGTGGCTGCAGATAGGGCATTTGTTCATAGTGCCAGTGACTGGAGTGAGTGCAGGTGTGTGAGTGAGTGTGTGATCGCTAGCAAATATCAAGACAGACTAGCAAATGAGTAGGTGAAATGGCCTGGGAGCCAGATGTCTAAATCTCTAAGGACAAGACAATGGGGAATTGGCTCCTGGGGGACCAAGGGAGTTCCAGACAGCTCTGTGTGTCTTTGCATGAGTGAGGTGGTCTGTACCAGCAACTGGAGCAGGGCTGCAAGACTCAGGAGCTCCTATGTCCAGATGCCAGCAACTGAGGAGACCAGGGGATCCAAGGACCAGCTACTGAGCACACTGAGTGTCTAAACCAAACTGCTGGAGGGATCCACATTGTACATATATGTATATTTATTCCCACTAGTGGACTTTCATCTTGAACTACTGGAAGGGGAACAGGATGAGGCTATTGGTGCTGTCTGTATTTGTGTGAGTGCTCTGTGCGTCTGTGTTTCCCTATGTGGCTGGCCATGTATACATGGGGCCCTGTCCCCTGAATGGGCCTTGGACCCCCATCATGGACATCTGTATTGGGTTTGTGTGACAAGGTTTTGGTAGCAGGAGGTCTACAGGGGTGGCCTCTGTAAGAAGAGATCAGGAGCTTCCCCTATATATTGAAGAACTGCAGCCTGTGGGAAGGACCCACACTGGAGCAATTTGTGAAGGACTGTATCCCATGGGAAGGACCCTATGCTGGAACAAAAGAAAAGTGAGGAGGAAGGAGTGGCAGAGATGAAGTGTTATGAACTGACCACAACCCCCATTCCCCAGCCCCTTACACCTTTCGGAGGACTGTGAGAGAAAGGACTGTGGTGGGTTGACCTTGGCTGGCTGCCAGGTGCCTACCAAGCCGCTCTCTCACTCCCCCTCCTCAACTGGACAGAAGGAGAAAATAAGATGAAAAAGCTCATGGATCAAGATAATGACAGGGAGATCACTAACGCATTATTGAGTTCTTGTTGATGTCTGTCCTGGTTCCGGTGGGGATAGGGTTAACTTTTCCTGGTATTCCATGCCATGTGAGCCACGCCCACCCTGAGCTGCCGGGGGAGGGGGCAGGAAGTTGCTGCTTAAAAGCGGGCTGGGGCGGCCCGGGTCCGGCCGGCGAGTGGCGAGCGGCGGGGGGAGCGGCGGTTCCGTAATCGCGTTTGTATATTCCCCTATCCGTGTTGTTGTTTGCCTGTTCCCTTTGCTGTTCTATTAAACTGCCTTTGTCTCAACCCAAGAGTCTTGCCTTTTCTTACGATTCTTCCTGTGTTTGGAAGGCACGAGCGAGCGGCACGTGGTTCTTTGTTGCCGTCTGAGGCTAAACCACGACAGTCCTTTTTGGCGCCCAACGTGGGGCTCGAAGGGTTGAGATAACGACAGAATCCAACTAGAACGTGGAAAAACCGGTTTTGGTTTTTTTTTGTATGCATTTATTTTATTAGGTAAGTAGTCACTGGTCATCATGTTGCTTGGTTTGTTCTCATGGCTGTGTTACATAAATTCCTATATGGCTTATGTACTCCCTGCGATGCTGTTTACCATGTCTGGAACAGGGATGAGGATTATCATTCTGCTGTCCTGTGCGATATCTGTTTATGATATGATAACATCACTGTTCAGACGGCTATTTTGGGGTGTTTATGTGGTTTTGCTGTCCTGTCCGTACATTGGACACCGTCTCTCAGAATTTGTTAATAATTTCCCCAGCCCTTTTGCCTCCCTTTTCTCCTTCGGGTCAGGTATGACAGCTTTTGAGAATTTTGAATATCCTTGGGATACTCAAACCAGCGTGTTCCTAGTGCTATGTCTCCTGAATACGTTCCAGGTCTTGTTTAGGGTTAAGCGACTACTTAAGACTACCACCCGGAGATCTGCTCCGAGGCTGGATAGTCAGGGGTGGCACGGCATGTGGGAGAGCATGGGCAGGTACCTAGAGAACTACTCACCTCCAATGGTCTGGGACTTCACCCCTGAACAATTACAGGACCCTGATAAAGTGGTAGAATATTTGAAGGGAAAATGCTGTGGCTATTCTAGAGAGGCACAACTCACCGCGCTGTGCTGGGCCCTGGCCAGTATCTACCAGGCACTGCTCAGAGTTACACAGCACCCTCAAGGGGAAGAGATGGAAACAAGACCTGCGGCGGCCCCTGCGGCTGCTGCAGCCCCTGCTGCAGCCCCTGCGGCGGCCCCTGCGGCTGCGGCGGCCCCTGCGGCTACTGCAATCCTTGCGACGGACACTGCGGCTACTGCAATCCTTGCGACAGACACTGCGGCTACTGCAACCCCCGTGGTAGCCACTGCCACTGAACCAGGGAACCAACCCATGCCAGTATCAGTTGCCCCCATACAGAAGAAGAAGTACACAAAGAAATCAGTTCGCTTAGTAAGAGATGATGATGAACCAGGGCCATCACGTGGACAGGAGGAAGAGGCAGAACCAGAGATAATTACTCGATCCCTATCCTTGAGTGAGCTGCGGGATATGCGAAAAGATTTTAGCCGACTTTCAGGCGAGCACATTGTCACCTGGCTGCTCCGGTGCTGGGATAATGGGGCCAGTAGCCTGGAATTAGAGGGTAGGGAGGCCAGGCAGCTGGGATCCCTGTCTAGGGAAGGGGGCATTGACAAGGCGATCGGGAAAAAGACCCAAGCCCTCAGCCTCTGGAAACGACTCCTGTTAGGCGTGAGGGAGAGGTACCCCTTCAGCGAGGATGTTGTATGTCAGCCAAGCAAGTGGACTACCATGGAAAGAGGTATCCAGTACCTGAGAGAATTAGCCGTGCGGGAGATGATTTATTATGACTTGGACAATGCAGACTTACCCACAGACCCTGATGAGGTGCGATGCACAAGGCCCATGTGGCGGAAGTTTGTACGGAGCGCACCATCGTCATATGGCAACTCACTGGCAGTAATGGAATGGAAAGGTGAAGAGGGACCAACGGTGGATGAGGTGGCTGGCCGGCTCCGGCGATATGAAGAAAGGCTCTCTTCCCCCCTTGTCTCAGCTGTGGAGAAACTGTCGCGGAAGGTCCAGTAACTTGAGGAGAATATCTCCTACTCCCCACCTGCACGGGCCAGCATCTCAGCTATTAGAAGCAGGCATTTCCCCACTCAAGAGAGAGAGTACGGAGGGTACACACCACGAGGCACCCTGTGGTTCTACCTGCGGGACCACGGAGAGGACATGAGGAAGTGGGACGGACAACCTACTTCGATCCTGCGGACACGGGTACAGGAGTTGCAAGGAAGGACAACCACAAAAGGGGATCCCTCCAGGAAAAGTGCCGCCCCAGTTTCCAGCGGGCCGTTCCCCAGACAAAGCAGAAGGCTTGATCTTGCTTCTGATCCTCTTGAAGGAACTTCCAAGTCATTTCTGCAAGAAGTGAGTAATGGATACTATGACCAGGATTAGGGGGGCCCTGCCTCCGGCCAGGTGGAGGAAAGGGACAACCGGGTTTATTGGACGGTGTGGATTCGATGGCCTGGCACATCAGACCCACAGGAGTATAAGGCTCTAGTGGACACGGGTGCACAGTGCACCCTAATACCATCAAGCTATAGAGGGGCAGAACCCATTTGTATTTCTGGGGTGACAGGGGGATCCCAAGAGTTGACTGTACTGGAGGCGGAAGTGAGCCTAACTGGGAATGAGTGGCAAAAGCATCCCATTGTGACTGGCCCAGAGGCTCCATGCATCCTTGGTATAGATTACCTCAGGAGAGGGTATTTTAAGGACCCAAAAGGGTACCGGTGGGCCTTTGGCATAGCTGCTTTGGAGACAGAGGAAGTTAAACAGTTGTCTGCCTTGCCTGGTCTCTCGGAGGATTCTTCTGTTGTGGGGTTGTTGAGGGTCAAAGAACAGCAGGTGCCGATTGCTACCACAACGGTGCATCGGTGGCAATATCACACTAACCGAGACTCTCTGATTCCCATCCATGAGCTGATTCGTCAACTAGAGGTTCAAGGAGTGATCAGCAAGACTCGCTCACCCTTTAACAGTCCCATATGGCCGGTGCGAAAATCTAATGGAGAGTGGAGGCTAACTGTAGACTATCGTGGTCTGAATGAAGTCACGCCACCGCCGAGTGCTGCTGTGCCGGACATGCTAGAACTCCAGTACGAACTGGAGTCCAAGGCAGCCAAGTGGTATGCCACAATTGATATAGCGAATGCATTCTTCTCAATCCCTTTGGCAGCAGAGTGCAGGCCACAGTTTGCTTTCACTTGGAGGGGCATCCAATACACCTGGAATCGACTGCCCCAGGGGTGGAAACACAGCCCCACCATTTGCCATGGACTGGTCCAGACTGCACTGGAACAGGGTGAAGCTCCAGAACATCTGCAGTACATTGATGACATCATTGTATGGGGAAACACAGCAGAAGAAGTTTTTGAGAAAGGGAGTAAAATAGTCCAAATCCTTCTCAACGCTGGTTTTGCTATAAAGCGAAGTAAGGTCAAGGGACCTGCGCAGGAGATCCAGTTTTTAGGAATAAAATGGCAAGATGGACGCCGTCAGATTCCAATGGATGTGATCAACAAAATAGCAGCTATGTCTCCACCAACTAGTAAAAAGGAAACACAGGCTTTCTTAGGTATTGTGGGTTTTTGGAGAATGCATATCCCAGATTACAGTCAAATTGTAAGCCCTCTGTATCAAGTAACCCGGAAGAGGAATGATTTTAAATGGGGTCCTGAGCAACGACAAGCTTTTGAACAAATCAAACAGGAAATAGTCCATGCAGTGGCCCTGGGGCCAGTCCGGGCAGGACAAGATGTTAAAAATGTGCTCTACACTGCAGCCGGGGAGAACGGCCCTACCTGGAGCCTCTGGCAGAAAGCACCAGGGGAGACTCGAGGTCGACCCCTAGGGTTTTGGAGTCGTGGATACAGAGGATCCGAAGCCCGCTACACTCCAACAGAAAAAGAGATATTGGCAGCATATGAAGGGGTTCGAGCTGCTTCGGAAGTAGTTGGTACAGAAGCACAGCTCCTCTTAGCACCTCGACTGCCGGTGCTGGGCTGGATGTTCAAAGAAAGGGTCCCCACCACACATCATGCAACCGATGCTACATGGAGTAAGTGGATTGCACTGATCACACAGCGAACTCGAATGGGAAACCCCAGTCGCCCAGGAATTCTGGAAGTGATCATGGACTGGCCAGAAGGCAAGGATTTCGGAATGTCACCAGAGGAGGAGGTGACGCGTGCAGAAGAGGCCCCACCATATAATAAACTGCCAGAAAATGAGAAGAAATATGCCCTGTTCACTGATGGGTCCTGCCGTATTGTGGGAAAGCATCGAAAGTGGAAGGCTGCTGTGTGGAGTCCTACACGACAAGTTGCAGAGGCCAGTGAAGGACAGGGTGAATCGAGCCAGTTTGCAGAGGTGAACGCCATTCAGCTGGCTTTGGACATTGCCAAGCGAGAAAAATGGCCGGTACTTTATCTCTACACTGATTCATGGATGGTGGCAAATGTTCTCTGGGGGTGGTTACAGCAGTGGAAGCAGGGCAACTGGCAGCGCAGAGGCAAACCCATCTGGGCTGCTGACCTATGGCAAGATATTGCTGCCCGGATAGAGAATCTGGTTGTGAAAGTACGCCATGTAGATGCCCACGTACCGAAGAATCGGGCCACGGAGGAACATCAGAACAACCAGCAGGTGGATCGGGCCGCTAGGATTGAAGTGGCTCAGGTGGATCTGGACTGGCAACATAAGGGTGAACTATTCATAGCTCGGTGGGCCCATGACTCCTCAGGCCATCAAGGAAGAGATGCGACATATAGATGGGCTCGTGACCGAGGGGTGGACTTGACCATGGACACTATTGCACAGGTCATCCATGAATGTGAGACATGCGCTGCGATCAAACAAGCCAAGCGTTTGAAGCCTCTTTGGTATGGAGGGCGATGGCTGAAATACAAATATGGGGAGGCCTGGCAGATTGATTATATCACGCTGCCACAAACCCGTCAAGGCAAGCGCTATGTGCTCACAATGGTGGAAGCAACCACTGGATGGCTGGAAACATACCCTGTGCCCCATGCCACTGCCCGGAACACTATCCTGGGCCTTGAAAAGCAAGTCCTGTGGCGACATGGTACCCCAGAGAGCATTGAGTCGGACAACGGGACTCATTTCCGAAACAGCCTCATAGACACCTGGGCCAAAGAGCATGGCATTGAGTGGGTATATCACATCCCCTATCACGCCCCAGCCTCTGGGAAGATAGAACGATACAATGGACTGTTAAAAACTACACTGAGAGCAATGGGTGGTGGGACTTTCAAACACTGGGATACGCATTTAGCAAAAGCTACCTGGCTAGTTAACACCAGGGGATCTAACAATCGGGCTGGCCCTGCCCAATCAAAATTTCCACGTACTGTAGAAGGGGATAAAGTCCCTGTAGTGCACATGAAGAATATGCTAGGGAAGACAGTCTGGGTTAGTCCTGCCTCAGGCAAAGGCAAACCCATCCGTGGGATTGCTTTTGCCCAAGGACCTGGGTGCACTTGGTGGGCGATGCGGAAGGATGGGGAAGTCCGATGTGTACCTCATGGAGATCTGATTTTGGGCGAGAATAGCCAATGAATCAGATTGTGTGCTGTTAATTGCTAAGTAACACTGTCACTGTATGTCCTCATTGCTATCAGTTGTACTACAAGTAAGGCACAGGGGTGATGGGATAAGAACTGATCTCAGCAGCCGGCGCCCAGCAGTTTCCTCAAGATCTACATCTTCAGCCTACAGACTGCGTGCATGAGCCACACCAGGTGCACCAGTCACAAGCTCCGAAAAATACAGCATGCAACAGACCAGCACCACCCAGCATCTCACCTGCCCTGAGAGACTGTTCTAACAGATGGAGCCCAAAGCCGTGGATTAAAAGAACTCAACGGACACTTTGGAGGGATGACCCATAAACTAAGGGTATTATATGTGTGTATATATATAACAGGGGAAAGTGGTGGCAATTCATTGGAACCTGCTGGGCATGGCATAGATGGTATGGAATAAGGGGTGGATAATGTCCTGGTTCCGGTGGGGATAGGGTTAACTTTTCCTGGTATTCCATGCCATGTGAGCCACGCCCACCCTGAGCTGCCGGGGGAGGGGGCAGGAAGTTGCTGCTTAAAAGCGGGCTGGGGCGGCCTGGGTCCGGCCGGCGAGTGGCGAGCGGCGAGCGGCGGGGGGAGCGGCGGTTCCGTAATCGCGTTTGTATATTCCCCTATCCGTGTTGTTGTTGTTGTTGTTGTTTGCCTGTTCCCTTTGCTGTTCTATTAAACTGCCTTTGTCTCAACCCAAGAGTCTTGCCTTTTCTTACGATTCTTCCTGTGTTTGGAAGGCACGAGCGAGCGGCACGTGGTTCTTTGTTGCCGTCTGAGGCTAAACCACGGCAATGTCCAACATGGGGCTTGAGACATCAGTTTTGAATTGAGCATGCTATGGCTGTAGTAGTTATTAATTGTCAGGCTTCTGCGTGGGTTACCAAGTTTGCTTGCTTCACTGTATAACAGAGGCTACAGCTTGTTAGTGACTGCTTTCAGGTCTTGCTGCTCGCTACACTGCTTATCTCTATTTTGATGGGCCTTGGGAACATTTTGATACAAACAATGGCTATGCACTTGGCCCTGGCATTGATGCTCTTGCTGTGCTGGGTGAGCTACCTTGAAGAGAGAATCAAGGAATACACCTCCCTCTTCTCCTTTGGGACTGATGTGGATAGTTGTGTTGTGCAGGCTCACGAGGTTCTTGCCCATCCTTATATAAGCTGTTTGATCTTTCTAACACCATTGGCTTATTGTCGGGTTTATGGAATCTGGTGCCATCTTGGCATAAAAGGAGAAAACTTGTTGGTGAGGTGATACTGAAACATGCCCTGAAGTGGCTGGTCCCTAGGTGGCAGGGTGTGTGGAAGGATCTGGGCAGGTGCCTAGGGTGGTTATCACCATGCATGGGATTTTACAACTGAACAGGCAAGTAACCCTGGTAAATTGATGCGCCACCTGACGGAAGGGTGCCTTGCCCACCCCAATGAAATCCAGAAGCTCCTAACACTGTATTGGGGCATGGTCCTTTGTCAAAGAAATGAGAAGAAGTAGTGAGAGAAATCACCCAAGAGGCAGAACATAACTGGTCCCTAACCCTGGGTAAACTTCAAGATATGCAGAAAGATTACAGCCACCTGCCACGTGAGCAGATTGCTGCCTGTCTGCTCTGATGCTGTGATAGTAGGGCCAACAGTCTGGACTTAGAAGGTAAAGAAGTCCAGCAGCTAGGATCCCTCACTAGGGACTGGGGTATTGACAGAGGAATTGAAAGAGGCAGCAATCCACTGTCTCTGGAGGCGGCTTTTTCAAGGGTGAAGGCAAGAAAGCCGTTCAAAGGAAGAGTCCTGTCTACACATCATGCAACCAATGATAGGTGGAGTAAATGGGTAGTGTTGCTAACACAATGGGCTCCAATAGGAAATCCAGGAATCCTGGAAGAAATCGTGGACTGTCCAGAAGGCAGAGATTTAAGAGCATTGCCCAAGGAGGTGACTTGTGCCCAAGAGGCCCCACAATATGAGTTATCAGAAGGTGAAAGTTACTGTGCTGTTTATCGATGGATCCTGTCGTGTGGTAGGAAACCATCAGGAGTGGAAAGCTGCTGTGTGGAGTCCCATATGACAAGTCATTGATGTCCTTGAAGGAGAAGGTGAATCGAGTCAGTTTGCCGAAGTGAAATCCATCTAACTGTCCCTAGAGATTGCTGAACGAGAAAAGTGGTCAGGATTCTGTACTGACTCATGGATGGTGGCAAATTCCCTGTAGGGGTGGCTACAGAAATGGATGCACACCAACTGGCAGGGCAGAGGTAAACCCATCTGGATTGCCGCATTGTAAAAAGATATTGCTGCCCAGTTAGAGAACCTGGTTGTAAAAATATGTCATGTAAATGCTCATGTACCCAAGGACAGAGCCAACAAAGAACATTAAAACAAGGATCAGGTAGACAAGGCTGTCAGAACTGAAGTGTCTCAGGTGGACCTGGACTGGGAGCATAGGGGTGAGCTCTTTGTAGCTTCATGGGCCCATGAAATATCAGGACATCCAGGGAGATCCACAATATACAGATGGGCACCATCTTGGGCAAGTTCTATGGTGACATGGTATTGTGGTTTCGGCCAGGTCGGTCAATGACAAGATGACAGATAGAATCACAGAATCATAGAATCTTCATGGTTGGAACGGACCTTTGAGATCATGAAGTCCAACCATACACAGACAAAAAAAAAACAACCCACCGCACCCCACAAACAACCTACCATCTCTGCCACTAGAGCATACCCTGAAGTGCCACATCCAGACGTTTCTTAAATACCTCTAGGGATGGTGACTCAACCACCTCCCTGGGCAGGCTGTTCCAGTGCCTGACCACTCTTTCAGTAAAGGAATTCTTCCTAATATCTGATCTAAACCTCCCCTGCCGCAACTTCAGGCCATTTCCTCTGGTCCTGTCATTATTCACCTGGGAGAAGAGGCCAACACCCACCTCTCTCCAACCTCCTTTCAGGTAGCTGTAGAGGGCAATGAGGTCTCCCCTCAGCCTCCTCTTCTCCAAGCTAAGCATGCCCAGCTCCCTCAGCCTCTCCTCATATGACCTGGTCTCCAGACCCCTCACCAGCCTGGTAGCTCTCCTCTGGACATGCTCCAGCCCTTCCATGTCCCTCTTGTACAGAGGGCCCAGAACTGAACACAGTACTCGAGGTGAGGCCTCACCAGTGCCGAGTACAGAGGCACGATCACTTCCCTACTCCTGCTGGCCACGCTATTCCTGATACAAGCCAGAATGCTGTTGGCCTCCTTGGCCACCTGGGCACACTGCTGGCTCATGTTAAGCTGGCCGTCCACCAGCACCCCCAGGTCCTTTTCTGCTGGGCAGCTTTCCAGCAGCCACTCTTCCCCGAGCCTGTAGCGTTGCTTGGGGTTGTTGGGACCGAAATGCAGGACCCGGCACTTGGCCTTATTAAACCTCATACAGTTGGCCTTGGCCCATCGATCCAGCCTGTCCAGGTCCCTCTGTAGAGCCTCCCTACCCTCAAGCAGATCAACACTCCCACCTAGCTTGGTGTCGTCTGCAAACTTACTGAGGGCGCACTCAATCCCCTCGTCCAGATCATTGATAAAGATAGTAAACAAAACTGGCCCCAAAACTGAGCCCTGAGGGACACCACTGGTGACTGGCCGCCAAGAAGATTTCACCCCATTGATCACAACTCTCTGGGCACGGCCATCCAGCCAGTTTTTAACCCAGCGAAGAGTACACTTGTCTATGCCATGATTCGCCAGCTTCTCCAGGAGAATGCTGTGGGGGACGGTGTCAAAGGCCTTACCAAAGTCCAGAGAGACAACGTCCACAGCCTTCCCCGCCTCCAGAAGGCGGGTCACATGGTCATAGAAAGAGATCAGGTTGGTTAAGCAGGACCTCCCTTTCCTAAACCCATGCTGGCTGGCCTTGATCCCTTGGCTGCCCTGCACTTGCCCTGAGAGCTCACTCAAGATGATCCTCTCCGTGATCTTTCCAGGTACTGAGGTCAGGCCTGTAGTTCCCCGGATCCTCCTTCCGACCCTTCTTGTAGATGGGCGTCACATTAGCCACCCTCCAGTCATCTGGTACCTCCCCTGTTGACCGAGACTGTTGATCAATGATGGAGAGAGGCTTGGTGAGCTCTCCCGCCAGCTCCCTGAGTACTCTTGGGTGAATCCCATCCGGCCCCATAGACTTATGTGCGTCTAGGTGCAGAAGCAGATCACTGACTACTTCCTCCTGGATTATGGGTGGGTTGTTCTGCTCTCCATCCTTATCTTCCAGCTCAGGAGGCTGAACCCCCTGGGGATAGCTGGTGTGACTATTGAAGACGGAGGCAAAGAAGGCATTAAGTATCTCAGCCTTCTCCTCGTCCTTGGTTGCAACTTCCCCCCTGCATCCAGTAAGGGATGGAGATTCTCCCTGGCTCTCTTTTTGTTGATGTATTTATAAAAACTTTTTTTGTTCTCCTTAAGGTTTGTGGCCAAGTTGAGCTCCGGCTGGGCTTTTGTCTTCCTAATTTTCTCTCTGTATAACCTAACGAGATCTCTGTACTCCTCCCGAGTTGCCTGTCCCTTCTTCCAAAGGTGGTAAGCCCTACTTTTATTCTTAAGTCCCATCAGAAGGTCCTTGTTCATCCAGACTGGCCATTTTCCCTGCCCTTTAGACTTGTGACACTTGGGGACGGCCTGCTCCTGGGCCTTTAAGATTTCCTTCTTGAAGAGCGTCCAGCCTTCCTGGACCCCTTTGCCCTTCAGGACTGTCTCCCAAGGGACTCTCTCAACCAGTGTCCTGAACATGCCAAAGCCCGCCCTCCGGAAGTCCAAGGTGGAGGTTTTGCTAACCCCCCCTCCTTACATCACTACGAATTGAAAACTTGACCATTTCATGATCACTAAACCCAAGACGGCCTCCGACCACCACATCTCCCACGAGTCCTTCTCTGTTTGTGAGCAGTAGGTCTAGCGAGGCACCTCCCCTGGCAGGCTCACCTACCAGTTGTGTCAGGAAGTTATCTTCCATGCACTCGAGGAACCTCCTAGCCTGCCTGCTCTCTGCTGTGTTATATTTCCAGCAGATACCCGGCTCTCCCCCACCTCTCACTCCAAGGAGAGAAAGAGAGATAAGGAGATTTATGAATTTAGAAAGAACTAAACTGCTTTAATGAAATATTAATAATAAAATAAAAAGGAAATAATGAAATAGATACAGTATATACAAATATATACAAAACCATATCAAGCTCCCAAGGAGATGTCACTGGCAGGCACTGGGGAAGTTCCAGGCTGGACTCAGTGACAAATGGGAACTGGAACACACTGACCAGGATCAAAAGGCAGATGAGCTGACAGGGTCCTCCTCAGACATCCCTATCCGTCCCTGGCCTAAGGAAATGCAGACCCAGAGCAAGACAACACTAGTTTTAGGAGTAAACTTATTGTTAAAATAACATGCATTGTGCGTGTATTAGAGCTGATAATATCCTATGACTTTAATCAATAGTATCTTTTACTCGTGCAGCTATAACAGGTATTTAGCTCATTGTTTTACACTTTTCTGTATAGCCTGGTCATTTTCTAAGCAAGTGACTTTGCCTGCTGCAACTCCACGTGCAACTAGTGGCTGATAAAGTCACAATGCAAACAACATAATCTGTGAGGCAAATAAAAGGTTCCAGAAGAACCTTGCTCAGTGGTAGCTGCTAGCCTTGAGGTCCAGGTATGTATGACTCACTCTATCAGATTCAGAGGATGATGAAGGAACAACTATGTTCCCCATCATAGACCTTGTTGGATAGTTATCTTCAGCTGTTAATCTTTGTTTTTCTTGGTTGAACTGTAACAGTAATTTTTCTAGTTGACCAGGTGTCTATGGCTAATTTTTTCTGGTTTATATAATTAGCAGTAACAAGTGTTTATTCTATACAGAATGAGATATTTACAACTCTAACATGATGAGATATGGGCCTGGTATGCTAGCAGTGGCCTTGAGAAGACACAGGATGTGGTGGTAGAGGAGTAGAGAGGCTTGAACCGATAAGAGATGGGGCACAGATTGGAAACTACGTGGCTATACACAGCTCAGTCAGACCAGTATGAGAAGTATATGTGTGGCTCAGCCCAATACAAATTATTAAAAAAAAAGAAAAGAAAAATGAATGAACGAAGTATCTCTGAAGAGAGAGCTGTGGGCTTGAGCTGGCTTCAACCCACATATTACTTCCCAGTGGCTGGGAATGCTCAGTGTTGTGATAGTGACCACATTCTATAGACTGGTAATGACATTCAAATTTATATTGCGATTCAACTGTATATTGCAATTGCTTTACTCTGCTAAGTGTAATCTGTACTTATATTGTAATTTAAGTGCATTCCTGTATCACTGGGCTAAATCAAAATCCCATGTAATTTCAAAAAACTTCAAATAGCTTTGCATTAAACACCAAACCCTCCATGTGTAGAATATCTAAAAAAACTGGTCAGAGAGTATTGGATTGTGACATCCTGTCTCCTCGATGGACCCATATCATAGGTACCTTGTGCCTGGATGTACATTGGACCACATCATGGGTGTCCTTGTCTGTGACTCTGTCTCCTGAAAGGACCCAGGCCCCACATCACAGGTGACTGTCTACTGGATGTGCCCTGCACCCAAGTCATGAGTAGCCCTGTCTGCACCCTTGATTCCTGTCCTGTCTGTGGTCCTGTCTGCTGGAAGGACCCTGGACCCATGTTAATATTTGGCCCTTTCTGCTGGATGAACTCTGGACCCACATCATAGATGGTCCTGTCTCCTGGATGGGCTCCAGACCCATATCATAGGGGACTCTATCTGCTGGATGCACCACGGAGCTTTGTTGTAGGTGGCCCTTTCTGTGGCCCTGCATCCTGCCCTATCTGCTTGATGGGCTCTGGACCCGTGTTACAGGTCAACTTGTCTCCTGAATAAACCTCAGACTCATTTAATCGACATCCCTGTCTGTGACGCCAGACCCATGTCACAGGGGGCCTTTTCTCCTGAATGGATATGTGATAAGCACACTGTCTTTTACCCTGGAGCTTGGATGGACCCTGGCCCCACCTCATAGGCAGCCCTGTCTGCTGCATGTTCCCCAAACACACTTTGCAGGCATCCCTGTCCCCTAGATTTGTTCCGGAACCATGTCATGGGTGGCCCCTATTCCCTGAATGAACCTTGGACCATATCATATGTGACCCTATGAGAGGCTCTGTTGCCTGGATGTACATTGGACCACATTGTGGATGTCCTTGTCTGTGACTCTATTTGCTGACTAGACCTCAGGCCCATTTGTAGACTGCCCTATATTTTGGATGCACCATGGATCTATGTCATGGGCTACCCTCTCTGCAGTCCTGCTGCTGGCCCTCTCTACATTCCTGTCTGATGGATGCACCCCTGACCCATATCATAGGCAGCCCTTTCTGCATCCCTTATTCCTGTCCTGTCTGTGGCCCTGTCTGCTGAAGGGACCCTGATCCCATTTTGTAGACTGCCCTATCTGCTGGATGAACCCCAGGACCTACATCATAAGCAGCCCTAGATGGACCCCAGACCCACGTCCGTAGGCCAGCCTGTCTCCTGGATGCATTATGGATCCATCATATGTGGACAAGTCTGCATCTTTGCATCCTGCTTTACCTACTTGATGGACCACGGACCCATGTCATAGGTGGCCCTGTCAGTGGCCCTGTCTCCTGAACCAACCCTAGACCATGTCATGGGCATTCTTGTCTGTGGCTCTGTCTCCTGACTGGACCCACACTGTAAGCAGCCCTGTGCGCTGGATAGACTCCAGACCCACTTCACAGGGAGTCCTTTCTATGACCCTTCTTCCTGTGCTGTCTGTGACCGCGACTCCTGAATGGACCCCAGCCCCACGTCATAGGCAACCCTGTGTTCTGGATGGACCATGAACCTACATTGCATGCAGCTCTGTCTGCAGACCTGCTTCTTGTCCTGTCTCCCTGATATATCCTGGACTCATATTGTGAGATGTTCTTCCTGCAGACCTGCCTCCTGCAATGTCTGTGGCCCTGTGTCCTAGATGAACCCTGGACCCTTGTCATAGATGGTCTTGTCTCCTTGATGCAGCATTTACCCATGTCATAGGCAATTCTGTGGTATTGTATCCTTCCATATCTGTTGGATGAACCATATACCCACATCATAGGTGGCCCTGACTGTGGCCCTGTCTGCAGCCCTGTCTGCTGGAGTGAACCCCAGACACATATTACAATGCTACATGCACCACACATCTATGTTATAAGCGGCCCTGCCTGCAGCCCTACATCCTGCCATATCCACATCACAGGTAGCCCTGTTTGCAGCCCTGTCTCTTGGATGGACTCCTGGATCCATGTCATAGGTAAGTCTTTCTTCTGGATGAACCCCAGAACCACATCATAGGTGTCCATGTCTGAGACCCTGTCTCTGGCCCTGATGCAACCCTATCTTCTGGATGAACCCCAGACCCATGTACTAGATGGACTTCAAGATGGCAGAAGGGCACCAAAAGGTGGGGGAGGGGTGCATGGACAAGTTGAAACATGACTGAGGGCTACGGATCCCTCCCAGGAGGCTCACTGGTGCAAATTCTGTCACATGCAAGGAAAAGACCAATCCTGTGAACAAGACTGAGAGGCCCCTGCATCCATTCCGGGCCCAACAGGATGACCATGCAGTGTTACCGGGTCAGACTTTTAGGCTTTGCACAGTGCTACAAGACACAGGGAATGCTGTCTGTGAAAATGGAAAACCAGAACAAAATGCCAACTTCAGAAAAACAAGTGTGAGGGGAAAATAAAAAAAAGACTCTAAGGGGATCCGAAAAAAGATTACACAAACCAGAAGAACAGGCCATTGGGCCTGTAAACCACAAACTGGATTTCAAGGTCAGTGTCACACAGAGAGGGCGGGTGGTGGTGGGGGAGCTCCCTTTGCCCCTGGTTGTGGGGGCAAAGAAAGCTACCTGTAAGACCATTATGGGGTGCAGGCTGGCGCTATATGTGCTTCCTTAGGTCAGTGACCTTATAGAACGTTTCAAAAAGCTCCAACTGACTGACTGAAGAGGCAGAAGTCATGAGTGTGCTGTGACTTGTTTGTGTTCCTGTATGGGCCTGTGGCAGCCAAAGAAATGAGAACAGGCATAGAAGTCACAGCAGCATTCAAGGAAAAAGTCTGGAGAAGTCTGACTGGCAACAAACTCTCCTCATAACCTGTTAATAAAGTTTATCTTTAAGTTAAATTAGTTGTCCGGTGTTTCATTTCATCCATGTGTGAAGTAGCAGCATGTCTACACTGCCACTTCTGCTAAAAGATATTTACTATGCTCCTGGGGAGGTGGGAAGTTTTCGGGGTATAAATCCCCTTTTTGAAGCTGCTAAAAAGCGAATTGCTGATTTGAACAGAAGCCACGTGGCAAACTGGCTTGCAATCCGAGATGCTTACAGCTCACACAAGGACACAAGAACGGACTTTAAAAGAAAGAAGGGGCTTGTGGCAGAGGCAGATGCAAAATGGCAGGCAGGCAGGCTTTGTGGATTTGCAATAGTTTTCCAAAGACAACGATGGTGTTAAGTACATCCGAACAATGACAGATATATCATCCAAACATGCCTGGGACATTGGTCTAAAAGGTAAAATATGTTCTGAAATAGATGGGGCTTTTAAAACCTCAGAAATTAAAGACCAACTGGGGAAAAGAATTTTTAAACCAGCCTTTAAACAAGCTGTTAAAGCAGTGCAATGTTCACCATCTTCTTACTAATAATGAATCACCAAGATGTGGAGGTATTTCACAGCACACAACACTTTTCACTACATTGATGTGCTGTCATAGTTTATAAAGAGCTATAATCATAGCTTCCACAGGACTATCAGAGCCAGGCCCCTGGATGTGAGCACTTTAAACTTTGCGAGTGTTTCGAAAACCATATATGACGGTGTGTTTAAAATGAAAGAATCTGAGCATCTGCTCAAAAAGGGAGACCACATCAGGGTGTCTAGAACAAAAAAGAGATTTGAGAAAGGTTATGAGCAGACATTCACAGATTAAATTTTCATAGCAGCTGAAACTGTGAGAAGGGGATAGATACCTGTGTACTGCTTAAGAGATTTTGATTATGTAACAGTTTAGGGGACATCTTACCCTGAAGATCTTAAAAAAGTGAATCCTGATGAGGACAGAATCACAAGACTGAGAATATCATTTCTGCTAAAGGTAAAGGAAGAAAGCAAGCTGTTGGTGAAGCGGCATGGCTGGTACCAGAAATTTAACAGTTGGATAGAAACCTCCTAAATTCAGGAAATCTAGTGACTCGCAGTGGAGAACAGAGGGAAAAGAAGGATGGCAGACAGGGATTTCTACGTCATGCTATCCAGCAACGACAATGCCGGAATTTTCCTACAAAATACCAGCTCGAACTTTACCATACAGCTGGTAAGGCCCTTGGAGCTCACCAAGAAGTAGGAGGTGGGATGGAGGAAATTCAGTACCCACATGGCTGAAATAACATCACCAAATATGCCATCTTTGAGCTAGTGCTGCAGGGTAAGTGTGGTGTGTTGATGATAGCTGGCTTCAAGACACCCCCCCGCCCCCCAGTCACTCTCTCACTTCCCCTCCTCAACCAGACAGGGGGAGAAAATAAGGTGGACAAGCTCATGGATTGAGATAAAGGCAGTGTAATAAGAAAACCAAAATCCATGCACAGAAGCAAAGCAAAAAGAAGAAATTCATTCACTAGTTCCCATTGGTAGGCAGATGTCCAGCCACCACCTGGAAGCAGGGCCTCAGTATATGTAGCAGTTATTTCAGAAGACAAATGCCTTAATAATAAATGTCAGTTGCTTCCTCCTTTCTCTCAGCTTTTATTGCTGTGCATGAAATCATATGGTATGGAATATCCCCTGGGTCAGTTTGAGTCAGCTGTCCTGACTATGTCCCATCCCAGCCTCTTTCCCACCCCCAGCCTACTGGACTTTGAGTGGGGAGCGGGGTATTGGACAAACAGCCTTGATGCTGTGTGAGCACTGCTCATAAATATCCAATACACTGGTGCGTTATCACAGAATCACAGAATGGTAGGAGTTGGAAGGGACTGCTGGAGATCATCTAGTTCAATCCCCTTGCTAAAGCAGATTCACCTAGAACAGGTTGCACAGGATCACGTCCAGGCGGGTATCAACACTGAGTCACAAATGCGAAGCACAGCGCTACATGGGCTGCTATGAGGAGAGTTATCTCCATCCCAGACAGACCCAATACAGTAAGACATGGCAGTATACTTTTGGAAAGACTATTATCCATCACTCACCATGTTGATGAAACATATGACCCATCTTTTTAACCCCCACATCAAAGCTTCAGCTGTTGACTCTCCAACAGTGGGCCTGGTCTATGACCCTGTCATAAGGAAAACAAAGCTCAAAACAGAAGAAAAACTATACAGTTTTACTACAAATGGGGATCTAGCACATATTTTGGAGACTTCTCTGGGGATTGCAGCTAAGAAATTTCCTTTTGTGGGTGACATCATTGGAGGGTTTAACTCTACCTCTACAGATCTTGTATAGCACCAGCTTGTTGGGGACTTTGCAGTTCCATTATTGTGCTGTGTTTCAACTTGTAATAACAATGAGATTGTGACAGTGACATATGATAGGTGATACTATGAGCCGGTAAACTGCCAACACACTGACACAATCAGCACTGAAATAGAGACTGACAAGAACAAGTGTTTCTCATTTCACTTTGGGAATGTGTGCTAGTTTTGGCTGGGCTAGAGTTAATTTTCTTCACAGTAAGTACTATAAGACTATGTTTTGGATTTGTGCTGGAAACAGTGTTGATAATACATAGAATTATAGAATAGTTTGGGCTGGAAGGGACCTTTAAAGGTCACCTAGTCCAACCTTCCCTGCAATGAGCAGGGACATCTCCAGCTAGACCGAGTTGCTCAGAGCCACATCCAACCTGACCTTCAATGTTCAGTAATGTTTACAGGGATGGCGCATCTACCACCTCTCTGGGCAATCTGAGTGTTTCACCACCCTTATTGTAAAAAAATTTTTCCTTATATCTAGCCTGAATCTACTCTCTTTTAGTTTAAAGCTATTACCTCTTGTCCTATCACAACAGGCCCTGCTAAAAAGTCTGTCCCTGTTTTACTGTAGGCCCCCTTTCAGTACTGAAAGGCCACTATAATGTCTCCCCAGAGCCTTCTCTTCTCCAGGCTGAACAACTCCAGCTCTCTCAGCCTGTCTTCATAGGAGAGCTGTTTCTTACAGAAGTCCAGGTAGACAACATCTGTAGCTCTTCCCTTGTCCACTGATGCAGTCACTCCATTGTAGAAAGCCGCTGGGTTAGTCAGGCAGGGCTTGTCCTTAGTGAAGCCATGCTGGCTATCTCGAATCACCTCCATGTCCTCCATGTGCCTTAGCATAGCTTCTAGGAGTATGTGTTCCACGATCTTCCCAGGCACAGAGGTGAGGCTGACAGGGTGGTAGTTCCCAGGGTCCTCCTTTCTACCCTTTTTAAAAAATGGGTGCGATGGTTCCCTTTTTCCAGTCACCAGGGACTTCACCTGACCGCCACGACTTTTCAAATATCATGGAGAGTGGCTTGGCAACCACATCAGCCAATTCCCTCAGGACTCTGGGATGCATATTGTGAGGTCTCATAGATTTCTGTACGTTCGGGTTGCTCAGGTGGTCTCAAACCTGATCTTCACTTACAGTGGGAGGGACTTTTCTACCACAGACCCTGCCTTGTGGTCTAGCCACTCAAAAAGCATGAGGAGAGAGGTTGCCAGTGAAGACTGAGGCAAAAATTGTTGAGTACCTCAGCCTTCTCCTCGTCTGTTCTTACCAGTTTGCCAGTGTTGCTCATCAAGGGGAATATGCTTTCTTTGACATTCCTTTTCTGGCTGACATACCTGTAGAAGTCCTTCTTATTCTTTGCATCCCATGCCAAGTTCAGCTCCAGCTGCGCCTTGGCCTCCCTGTCCCCATCCCTACAAAAACAGGCAGTGTCCCTATACTCTTCCCAGGACACCTGTCCCTGCTTCCACTGCCTGTGCATTTCCTTCTTGCCCTTTAGGTTGACGTGCAGGTCTTGACTCAGCCAGGCTGGTCTCTTTCTCTTGCCTTCCTCTCCTGATTTCTTACACCTGGGGATCGAGAGCTCTTGCACTCTGTGGAAATCATCCTTAAAGATCTGCCAGCTCTGTTCTGCTCCCTTGTCCCTGAGGACCGTTTCCCAGGGGGTCCTATTGTCTAACTCCTTGAACAACTGGAATTTTGCTTTCCTAAAATTCAGGGTCCTGACTTTATTCTTTGCCTGACCCATATCCCTCAGGACTCTGAACTCCACCAGTGCATGACTGCTGCAGCCCAGGCTGCCTCAAATCTTGACATCACCGATTAGCTCACTTGTGTTGGTGACCATCAGGTCCAGTATCACATCTCCTCTGGTAGGGCTGTCTATTACCTGGCTTAAGAATTTATCCTCCATGCACTCCAGGAGTCTCCTGGATTGACTACAGCTCACTGTGATACTTTTCCAGCAGATGTCGGGGTGGTTGAAGTCCCCCAGCAGGATGAGAGCCTGTGAGCATAATGCCTCCTGTAGCTGGAGTAAGAAGGCTTCGTCAATAGGCTCCCCTTGATAGGGTGGCCTGTAGTAGACACCAACCACAAGTTTCCCCTTGTTGCCTCAGTGTCTAATTCTTACCCATAAGCTTTCAACCTGCTCATGGCTATTCTTCAGAGACAGCTCTTCACACTCTATCCATTTCTTGATGTAGAGGGCAACGCCTCCACCCCTCCTTCCTCGCCTGTCCCTTCTGAACAGCCTATAGCCACTGATAGCTGCACTGCAGTCATGGGATTTGTCCCACCAGGTATCAGGAAAGGCAATCAGGTCATAGCTTTCTAGCAGCATGGTGGCTTCCAGCCCCTCCTGTTTGTTGCCCATGCTGCGTGCATTGGTGTAGAGGTGCTTCAGCTGGGGGAACACCCCTTAATTCCTTTGAGGTATTTCACTGCTGTTTCCCTCTTGGCTCCTATGACCTCAGGAGTGTCTGGCCTATCTCTGTTAGACATCAAGTGTGCTGAAGTGTAGCCAGCATGTCTCAGAGCAACAGGCTGCAGGTCCTCACTAGCACTCCATCCCTCTAACCATTGCCTGTCATCCCACAGCTTGTCACGGGCAAGCCTAATATTGCTCCCCTTTCCCCCTCAACCTTAGTTTAAAGCTCTGTCAATAAGACCCGCTAGCTCATGAGCATATACCCTCTTCCCCCTTTCAGAAAGGTTAAACCCATCCGACGCCAACAAGCCTAGCAGCCTATAGGCTATCCCATTATCAAAAAAGCCAAAATTCTGGTGGTGTCACCAGCCATGGAGCCATGTATTAATAGACTGAGCCCGTCTGTTTCTTCCAATGTTGCTACCCACAACTGGGAGGAGAGAGGAGAAAATAACCTGTGCTCCAGATTCCCTTACCAACCATCCCAAGGCTCTGAAGTCTCTTTTGATTGCCCTTGGACTACGCGTTGCAGCTTCATTGCCACCCATGTGGAAGAGCAGTAATGGATAATTGTCCGAGGGCCCTACCAAGCTAGGAAGTTTCCTAGTTTTGTCCTTAACCCAGGCCACAGGGAAGCAGCAAACTTCCCTAAGAGGAGGATCTGTCCAGCATACTGGACCCTCTGTTCCCTTCAGAAAGGTGTCACCTACAACTATAACCTGTCTTTTCTTGCTGATGGAGGTGGTCGTGATACAGGAGGTTGGCCTTTCTGACCTTGGCAGCACCTCTGGTGAAGATGGACTGTCATCCACATCATTACCTAGTGACTGGCTTCCACATGCAGAGCCTGATACTTGCTGTATAGAGGCACTTGGGAAAGCAGGGTGGGCAGGGAGGGTGTTCACCTGCTGCCCCAAGCATGGACTTGCCTCCACTCACTCCTCTCCTTTAAGCTACTGCCTTTAGCCTGGTGCGGGGAGGATCCAGGATCCCCTTGATCTTGGGTTTTTATCTGGTGGCTGTTCCCATTTCTGTCTCAGGGAGGGTAGAGTATGGTTCCACAAGTCTATCTCTTTCTCGGACTCCCTAATGCTCCTTAACCTTTCTACTGCCTCTTAAGCTCTGCCACCAGGCTGAGCAGATCATCCACCTGGTCACACCTCACACAGGTGTTCTCTCTACTGCCATCTGTTACAAATGAAAGGCTCTAGCGCTCCCTGTGGCATGAGACCTAGATGGCTGCATGTTTTTGTGGCAGCTCTGCCTGGGTTGCCACATCCATTCTGCTGAGTGAAGAGGACATAGTTTTCCACTGGATGGATACCATAGTTAAGCTCTTTCTGAGAGTGTGACGACCACCAATTTAACATACCTCTTGATGTGGTAGGGCTACTATGCTCTTCCTCTGTGCCTTTCCATGCAAACTGCTGCACTACACCCTGTTTGCCCTCTCTGGTCACTGCACCCCTGGTTGATGGTGCTTCTCCCACGAGAGCTGCTGGCCCCTTTCGGGTCTGTCTGCTGCCCTGGTGTTTCCTTACCTCTGGAAAAACCCCTGTGCACCAAGATCAGCCACTCCGCTGCGGGTTGTACTGGGTCTGGAGAAAATCCCCTCGGCGACTGCAATTATATGAATTCATTATTAGTTGCATCATAAAGCAGAAAATTTGGATTTGCAAACAGCAAATATGTTGTCATATTTTGCTCAAAGATGATTGATAGATTCGTAGCATTTTTGAAAACTTTAACTTTATATGTCTTAATTGAAGCAACGGCAATACAGCTGTTGTAGTGTGTAGCTCAGTTCAGACTAAATGCCTGATAATGGAAGAGCTTGCAGATGAACTCCTACACTTGCCCATTGTTTTGATTTAACACCACCCAGCAGTTAAGCACCGCACAGCTGCTCGCTCACTCCCTGGCAGTAGGATGGGGAAGAGAATCATAACTGTAAAAGTGCAAAAACTAGTGGGTTGAAATAAAAACAGTTTAACAGATAAAACAAAAGCTTCACGCCAGCAAAGCAAGATAAGTGTCGTGGTTTAGGCTGGGCTGGCCACTAAATGAACCACCTCAAAGCAGGACACCTTCACAACTAAACAATACAATTTCAAGGGCCACCTACAGCCAAACTCTCAGGCAACAATATACAGAATTAGAGTAGCCTTTCAATACCACACATGCAATGTGCTGATGTTGCCCATCAAACTAAGGGATGTATTAAGGCCCCTTTATTTTATTTTTTGCCACAATATCACAGAATCATAGAATGGTTTAGGTTGGAAGGGATCTTAAAGTTCATCTAGTTCCAACGCCCCTGACATGGGCAGGGACACCTCCCACTACACGAGGCTGCTCAAAGACTCATCCAGCCTGGCCTTGAACGCTTCCAGGGATGGGGCATCCACAGCCTCCCTGGGCAACCTGTTCCATCGCCTCACCACCCTCACAGTAAAGATTTTCTTCCTAATATCCATCTAAATCTACCCTCTTTCAGTTTAAAACTGTTACCCAACATACTACCATTACATTCCCTGATAAAGAGTCCCTCACCATCCTTCCTGTAGGCCCCCTTTAGGCACTGGAAGGCTGCTATAAGGTCTCCCCGGAGCCTTCTCTTCTCCAGGCTGAACAGCCCCAACTCTCTCAGCCTGTCCTCATAGCATAGGTCCTCCAGCCCTCTGGTCACCTTCGTGGCCCTCTACTGGACCTGTTCCAACAGGTCCATGTCCTTCTTGTGCTGAGGATTCCAGAGCTGGATACAGTACTCCAGGTGGGGTCTCATGAGAGCAGAGTAGAGGGGCAGAATCACCTCTCTGGATCTGCTGGCCACGGTTCTTTTGATGCAGACCAGGATGCAGTTGGCTTTCTGGGCTGCAAGTGCGCATTGCCTGCTCATGTTGAGCTTCTCGTCCACCAGCACCCCCAAGTTCTTCTCCTCAGGGCTGCTCTCAATCCATTCTCTGCCCAGCCTGTATTTGTGCCTGGGATTGCCCCAACCCAGGTGCAGGACCTTGCACTTGGCCTGGCTGAACTTCATGAGTTTCACACAGGCCCACCTCTCAAGCCTGTCCAGGTCCCTCTGGATGGCATTCTTTCCCTCCAGCATGTCGACCGTGCCACACAGCTTGGTGTCATTGGCAAAATTGCTGAGGGTGCACTCAGTCCCACTGTCCATGTCACTGATAAAGATGTTAAACAGCACCAGTCCCAGTACTGTCCCCTGAGGAACACCACTCGTCACAGATTTCCATGAGGACATTGAGCCATCCAGAGTAGTTTTGAGAATAGCTCAATGGATTCAGCTTTATAGGAATGTAGGGGGCAACTGGATATTTTCTTTTTAAAATGAGAGAGAGAAGAAAGGATTATTTTTCTTCTAGGATAACAATAAAGCTATACAGTCCAGAAACAGTATTTTTGTGGTTTAACCCCTGCCAGCAACTAGGATGACACAGCTGTTCGTTCACTTCTCCCCCACCCAGTGGGGTGGGGAGAAGAAATCGAAAAATAAGGAAAACTCATGGGTTGAGATGAAGACAATTTAACAGGTAAAGCAAAAGCCGCTCACGCAAGCAAAGCAAAACAAGGAATTAATTCACTATTTCCCATCAGCAGGCAGGTGTTCAGCCATCTCCAGGAAAGCAGGGTTTCATCACATGTAATGGTTACTTGGGAAGAAAAAACGCCATAACTCCTAACATCCCCCCTTCCTTCTTCTTCCCCCAGCTTTATATCCAGAGCATGATGTCATATGGTAAAGAATAACCCTTTGGTCAGTTCGGGTCAGCTGTCCCAGCTGTGTCCCATCCCAGCTTCTTAGGTGCCCCCCACCTTCTTGTTGGCAGGTCAGTATGAGAAGCTGAAAAGTCCTTAACTGCTTATCAACAAATACAATATTAGTGTGTTATTAACATTATTCTCATCCTAAATCCAAAACACAGCACTATGCTAGATTCTAGTAAGAAAATTAACTCTATCCCAGCTGAAACCAGGACAAGTATATATGTCTATATTCCCAATAGCCAAACAGCAGGATTTCATAACATGCAACATCAGTACTTCATCTCAAGCTACCTGGTGTATAATGCCTCACAGCCCTTATCCCATTGCTATCCCAGGAGTGATTCAGAGTGACACAGAGCAGATTAGCAGTCACTGCACAGCTTGACATTTGCAAATGAGAGCACAGTTAGATAATTTCAACTCTGATGTTAGCACTATGGTAATTACGGCTTTAGCTACAAGGAGTTAGTGATGTTTCTTTTCTCGTATTTTACAGTACAAGCCAGAAGGTGTGTTTATAGCATTTAATACTAAAAGGTAGACCCTCAGAAGGTAAACTAGGGCTGAAAAGAAAGAAGCAGCTTTTTAGATTATTTCAATACAGCTTTTATCAGGGGGTAGCATAAAGCAACAGACAGCATAGAGTCAAGCAATATTTAATGGAAACCTGAGAGGGATTACAGATTTCCTCCATACCATGACATATTTCAATTTAAGGCATGGAATAAATCTGAGTAGACAGTATGGAGTTGGAACACAGAAAAGTCAGTAATAAACTTGGAGGATAGTAAGAGATAGTTGAAAATATGGGGCTAGACCCTACCTTTCAATTGATTTAGATTCAAGTGGACACTGCACAGCACTAAGGAGAACTAGCAAAACCACAAGTGTTGGTAGTTTGCAGGCCATGTTGTCATTTAGGTTATGGTCTTCATTCTTTCCCCTCCATCTCCCTTCTTGAAGTATCATAGGATGTAGGATAAAGGTGCCAGTAAGGGCAACAAGGATATAAAGGAATCAGTCTTTGCATCTGATCCCTGCTTTGGAATTTTGTGGCACCTTTGTAATCTAACCCTAACACCATCTGGCTATTTCTGCATAATAGCCAGCACTGAAAATCATTGACCTTTTATAATGAGCTTGTAACTTAATAGTATCAACTTACAAATTCAGGCAGAGTTTCACACTATTGTTGTACAAGAACTAGTATAATAACTTTGTAGATGGAAAAAAAACAAAAATGGAGAACTTACTATCTAAAGAAAATATACCTACTATCTCCCTCTTCTGACAGGTCTGCATCTGAACTCAGACTTTTAGCACAGAATTATTCGCTTTTGACACAAATAGTCTTGGTGACCCCAGAATAGGGTGGACAGAACTGGATTCTTCTGTGGAACCATATCTGGTCTCCATGCTATTTCTGTTCAAGCTGGAGATTTGGAATTTATTTTTCTGATAACATTTGAAGACCAAGAGTTGAGGAAATATTTTTAGTTCCTTCACAGGGTTTATAGCTCCAGCTATTTATCTGCTTTGCATGAAGAAAAAAAAAGATTGACAGCTACAGCAGCTATTTGGATGCATGTTTTTTCTCTGATTAAAACTAGAACATTATATGACTAATACTTTCCATTTCTGAGGAATTTTGTCAGTGACATTTGTTGCAGAACAATGTATCTATCTTTAACTTCAATAAACTCTTCAGGAAGACTTATTCAGACATGGCCATCCTACTCCAGAAGTCTAACTGTGGCCCAGGAAAGGCATGCTCTTTTGTTTATTGGGAAATCAGGCCTGGTCCACAAGAAGACAGCGTAGCACATCTCAGAGTACTCTACAGCTTTGTATTCTACCTTGTTCTGTACTGTATTTCTGTGCTTCAGAAGACTCACAAATTCAGGTGAGGTAGCTCATAGTGTCATGAACAAAAGCGGCAAAATTTGGGATGTGTTAAAAACTTGACTAATTGATGTAACTCTTATTTTCTGTGCCATTTGTGATTTGCACTACTGCTTTTCCCAGTTTTTTAATACATCAAAATTGGTATTGTATCTTAGTTACAAAAATTAGGATTTTGGACAGGGTAGAGCATGGAACAATTGGGGACACTAGATTATCCTGTTATTCTATTAAGGATCACCCATCAATTCAAATATCCCTCCAGAAATGTGTTAGGAGACATGACTAGCTTCTTTCATCCTTTTTTGAAGAAAACAAACACATGTACCTCTCAATACCTCAGGCAGCATTTTCAGTGTTCTTTTTCTTTTAAAACTGTTAGCTCTATGACAAGAAGGCCATCTCAAAGAAATGCACCTTGCTATTAGAGTAGAAGGGCTGAGACTGGAATATCACTAGTCTTTAACTGTTCTCAGGGTGTTAGCAGATCAGAAATGATTTCAGAGAATCACAGAATGGTAGGGGTTGGAAGGGACCTCTGGAGATCATCTAGTCCAACCCCCCTGCCAGAGCAGGGTCACCTAGAGCAGGTTGCACAGGAACGTGTCCAGGTGGGTTTAGACTATCTCCAGAGAAGGAGACTCCACCACCTCTCTGGGCAGCCTCTTCCAGTGCTCTGACACCCTCAAAGTAAAGAAGTTCCTCCTCACGTTTAGGTGGAACTTCCTGTGTTTAAGTTTGTGCCCGTTACCCCTTGTCCTGTCACTGGGCACCACTGAAAAGAGCCTGGTCCCACCCTCCTGACACCCACCCTTTAAGTATTTATAAGCAGTGATAAGATCCCCACTCAGTATAGGAATGTATCTGAGAGAAAATGGCCATGTGAGCCAGCCTCCCTACTATGAGAGATTAGATTAAGGGCAAAACAGGTGGCAGAAGATGGAATTAGTACATGGGAAAAACGGGAACTGAGAAGGTAGAAAACATGTTGTGCTAATGACTAAGCAATTTACTATGTGAATTCTTGTAACCAATCTGATCTGTGAATGAACTGCATGGACAGCGCGTGGACAGTGTAACTAGCTAATCAGAAATAGGCGAGTCGCGTGTACGGCTACAACACAGGGTATAAAAGATGATGATCTGTGCTTAATAAACGGCTTCTGTTGATTCACATTGGATCGTCTGGAGTCCAGTTATTTCTCCTCAGATGGTGACCCTGACGTGATACCGATCGGCGCTTGGCTTGAGCAACGGAATGCGAGGGGCGGAAGACCCAGAAGGAGATGCACCGGCTGGAGGACGGCTCAGCTGGACTGAGACCGGGTGGATTGGGCGGCAATCCGGAATAAACAGACGACGTGGCCACGGACACCCAGAGAGAGGTGAGCAGCCGGGGCAGGAGATGGGGCAACAAGTAACAAAAGAAGAAGGGGCTATATTAAGACTTCTCCTGCATATCCTCTCTAAGAGAGGGGTGAAATACAATGAGCGTATGCTCCGAAGTTTGTTAACCTGGTGCAGAGAGAACGGATTCGCACCAGAGCCCCAGACAGCTTTTAAACCAGAAATATGGGAGGCTGTTGGGAAAAAACTGTGGGAAGTGCTAAGTAAAGGAGACAAAGAGGCATCACCGTTAGCGATGACATGGTGGTTGGTGTTATCGACCTTACAAGATATGAAGGCGGAACGAGCCACGGCAGCCGGGGCTTTTGCAGCATTACAACCCACGGGAGGGGGATCGAACAGGCCAGGTCCGAAGGTCTGGGACGATCCCCTGCTGATCCCCTCTGCTCCACCTGAGGCCGAGGGAGGAGGCATAATGTCAGGAGAGAAGGACAGAGCCGGAGCTGTTTGCTCCTGCCATTGCCCGCCTCGCCCCCTCCCCTCCCCTCCCCAGTCGTCTCCCTGAGATAGAAGTGCTGTTTTTGTATGTCTGCTGTGTAAGTGTGTGTGGGCGCCAGCTTATACCTGCTGATCAGCATGTGTGCTACTGTTTGCTTTTTGTTGTGTGCAGTGTCGTTAGGTGACTCCACTTGAGCAGGTGTTCTGCCCGGTGTGGTACTGTTCTCGTATGCAACTAGGGCTGACACTCCGTCAAGTGAAGAAGTTTGTGTATACACAATGTTTAGACATAAGGCGAGCGTGCCCCAGGTAGATACACCAGGATGGGCCGTAGAACTGATGGAAGTCCTGAAATATTGGGGGAGTTTTCACCAGCCGACATGTTTACGGTCTCGGGAATGGCTCGCCCGTGCAGGGCGTATCGCTGGTTGTTTGTTGTTTGTCTATAAGATCATGGTTGATCGGGAAAAGGAGTTCAGCCAAAATCTATAGGATGCTCTGTAGGAAAATGAGAAACTTAAGGAAAAATGAGAAACTGAGCTCTTGTTGCAAAGGCAGACTTTTATGTCAGTCGTAAGCGATGGGGGGGAAAAAAAAAAGAAAAAAAAAGAAAAAAAAAAGAAACCAAACAGGAACAATTAGATGGGAAATGTGCCACGTTAGCACAAAAGTATGCCATACGCGCTACAAGAAAGTGGCAGAAAAAGAGAAATAGGACACCTGATTCAAAGCAGTACCATAGAGATATGTTTTTGGTTTTTTCCTATATGTGTCTATGTTATTGCATGCCTTAGTAGATTGCTCTGTGTTATACCCTGCGAGACTAAAATGAACCCCAGCGGAAGCGGTCTCTTGAGCAAGGCAGTGGAATATGGGAAAGCAACGGAAGATCGGCAAGGAGGATTGTAAATACACTCAAGGGACTCGCACCTGGGTGCTGGAAAACACATATATCACGCCAGTTGTTATTCAGTCTCGGGTGCTGGCAAGAAAAACATTTGGATGACATAAGCCTGTAATGGACTCACAGACACCTTATCCAGCTGCTTGAGAATCTTGGCCTGTTGTGGAAGAAGATCAAAGCACAGTACCAGCGAGAACAGGGAGTCCACATGCGCTCTTGCTAACAAGGACTCTTTTGCTGCCAAGGATTCTTGCTAACAAGGACTCCCTTGCTGCCAAGGATAAGTTTAACAATGCTACTAGTACCGCTATTTCTGAGTTATTGCTAGACGTAGATAGTATTCGATATGCGATGTTGCAAAACAGAACTGCTACTGATTTTTTGCTTTCAGCTCACAGACATGGTTGTCAAGATTTTAAAGGACTGTATTGTATGAATCTAAGTGACCACTCCAAATCCATCCATGCCCAGTTGCAGGAACTGCACCGACCGAACCAGCAACTTGTGGAGACCACTGGGTGAAATCTCTTTGCTGGATGGACTTGGGGGTGGGGTTGGTTGAAGCAAGTTATACTCATTGCCTGTGTGGAAGGAATTTGTCTGTTATGTTTAGTATGCTGTTTGCCGTGTTTAATAAGCATTATACGATCAGCTGTAAATGCCGCTTTGCGTCGTACCCTTGTACGAGTTGTAGAATATGTTGCTCTAAAAACTATGTGTGTATCCATGAGAACCTGACCTTCACAGAAGAAGATAACAAGAAGGGATTACAACAATGTAGTCACGTATCAGACAGCTGCTGTTAGCAAAGCTGGATCATGAGTTTGGTGAGACTCGCTGCATACGCTGACCACGCGTGCAGCGACTCTGGCCTGTACTTTTCTACTCGATCCAGTGCAGGAGAGTCTGGTGGGACTTGCTGCATGCACTGGCCATGCATGCAGCGACTCTAGCCTGTACTTCTCCACTCAATCCAGTGCAGGATATAGGGGGGCTGTCTCGGGTCAGAGAGGGGGAGAGAGACGTGAGCGAGGGGGAGAGAGACATGAGTGCACTTTGAAGATACAGGGGATGCCCTGAAGCACTGTGTCTGCCCCCGCCCGCCCCCCCATAAGCTCTATGTTCATTAACCCCAACAGCTCCGAAGGCATTACAGCATGTTGCAAGATAAGATATAGTCTACTACTGCTGCAAGACACATTGAACACCTTCCTACAAGAATTTCTACTTTATGCCCTGACAGGACAGCGGGATGATGCACTCGCAAAGAGCCTGACTGCATTAGAGTGGGTATTTTTGCCGATTGTCAGCAGCTGGCTCCTCTGCCATCATTTGCAGGGGTTAACCTGCGAGGGCTTACACCTGATGAACTTTGGCAATCCGATGTTACGCGCATTATGGAATTTGGACATGTTTCAGTTGATTTGTTTTCTCACTTTGTTGTAGCTACTGCTCATACAGGAGAGAAGGCTTGTGATGTTATTCGACATTGGTTGCAATGCATTGCAGTCATGGGAGTACCAAAAACTATAAAAACTGATAATGAACCAGCTTATGTGTCTGCTAAAGTACAGGTCTTTTTTTTTTTACAGACATGGGGTATTAAACGTGTCACCAGTATTCCTCATTCCCCGACTGGGCAAGCAATTGTGGAGCGTATGCATCATACTTTAAAAACCATGCTTGCTAAACAAAAAAGGGGGAATCCCGTAGGTACGACACCTCAAGAGTGATTGTATAAAGCAACTCATGTTTTAAATATTCTAAACATGTCTTCTTTGTCATCCACAGCAGTAGATCGACATTTTGGAAGAACTGTTGAATGGCCTGAACAACCGAAGGTGTACTATAAGCACCTTAAATCGGGGTGCATGCTAACCACAGATAACACTGCAACAAATAGAAGTTCTGAGCAAGACAATTCTGTAATGATTTGTACTTTCAGTGTAAATTTTTTTCCTAATATCCGGTCTAAACCTCCCCTGGTGCAACCTGAGGCCATTTCTTCCTGTCCTATCACCTGTTACTTGGGAAAAGACACCGACCCCCACCTCTCTACACCCTCCTTTCAGGTAGTTGTAGAGAGCGATAAGGTCTCCCCTCAGCCTCCTTTTCTCTAGGCTAAACAATCCCAGCTCCCTCAGCCTCTCCTCATAAGACTTGTTCTCCAGACCCCTCACCAGCTTCGTTGTCCTTCTCCAGCACCTCAATATCTTTCTTGTAGTGAGGGGCCCCAAACTGAACACAGTACTCGAGGTGGGGCCTCACCAGTGCCGAGTAAAGGGGGACGATCACTTCCCTAGTCCTGCTCACCACACTGTTCCTGATACAGGCCAGGATGCTGTTGGCCTTCTTGGCCACCTGGGCACACTGCTGGCTCATATTCAGCCATCTGTCGACCAACGCCCCCAGGCCCTTTTCTGCCAGGCAGCTCTCTAGCCGCTCTTCCCCAAGCCTGTAGCGCTGCATGGGGTTGTTGTGACCCAAGTGCAGGACCCGGCACTTGGCCTTGTTGAACCTCATACCATTGGCCTCGGCCCATCGATCCAGCCTGTCCAGATCCCTCTTTCAGATCCTTTCTACCCTCCAGCAGGTCGACACACCCACCCAACTTGGTGTCGTCTGCAAACTTACTGAGGGTGCACTCGATCCCCTCGTCCCGATCACTGATAAAGATATTAAAGAGAACTGGCCCCAATACTGAGACCTGAGGAACATCACTTGTGACTGGCTGCCAACTGGATTTAACTCCATTCACCACCATTCTCTGGGCCCGACCCTTCAGACAGTTTTTTTACCTAGTGAAGAATACACCCATCCAAGCCATGGGCCACCAGTTTCTCCAGGAGGATGCTGTGGGAAACAGTGTCAAAGGCTTTACTAAAGTTCAGGTAAACAACATCCACAGCCTTTCCCTCATTCACCAAGCGGGTCATCTTGTCATAGGATCAGGTCAGTGAAGCAGGACCTGCCTTTCATGAACCCATGCTGACTGGGCCTGATCGCCTGGTTGTCCTTCATGTGCTGCATAATGGCACTCAGGATGATCCGTTCCATAACCTTCCCAGGCACTGAGGTCAGACTGACAGGCCTGTAGTTCCCCAGATCCTCATTCTGGCCCTTCTTGTGGATGGGCGTCACGTTTGCTAACCTCCAGTCAACTGGGACCTCCCTGGTAACTAACGTAACTTTATCCTTATGTCCTGAAGCTATTAACAGGATCTCTCCTTAACTTTACTGTAATAAAATGGCATCCACAATTATACAGAAGAGCAATTTTCTCCTATTTTGCAGAAAATCTGAGGTAAATTGTAAATAACAATAGCAACATCAGTCCAACTTGCAACTCAGTGATGCAGATCAATAAATTATTCCCCTATAGCAGCTAAGCCATTGTTGCTTTTTTACAACAATATGACAAAACAGATTAAAGTATTCACAGACTCTGAATCACTTACCTGCTGATGAGAGAATTTCACTTTGGGATTGTTGTCAATTTCCCATAATCCTTCATTAAAGCCCTTTCTTTTATTTGGTTTGCCATATTTTTCTTTATTTTCATAATAAGGGAATATATCCTTTGGTCCCAGGAATGCCCTTCAAGAGATTAAAACATTAGTTACCAGAAACATCACATTTTTAAATTGCTACTCTTCAAATTAACTTTAGTACCAGATATTATAAAAAATAATAATATTCATTAATGAGGCATCTGAAGTGATAGTCTGTAATCAGCGAAGTGCTGCTACTGAAGCGTCTTTAGCCTTCTAAGCTTTTGCTTTCAACAAATCCAGTTTTCCATTAGTACTGCCACACCCACTGCTCTCTCCTAGGTGTTCGGTGTTCAGTGTTCCAGCAAGAAACAGCCAATGCTGTGTCTTGAATGTTAAGTCTTGTTAAGATCACAGTTGACAGAGCCACCCACCACTGTCAAACAATGATTAAAAATGGAGCAACTGACTGATGTACAGAAAGAGCCATTGCTTCCTTAGCAAACCAAGCTAAAATGTGAAGAAATAAAGATTCCTTAAATCCTGGAAACATAATGAAAGATGAGTACAAGTATAAGAAGATATGGCTCCAAGCCAAAGAAAAATCTTTCAAAATTATTAAATTAAAACCAGTATGACTGGGATGACAAAACAAAGTTGGAATAGAATGATTTGCCTAGATCTTTGTAAGAATGATATATAGTTTATCCTGAAAGACACGGAAATCTAACAAAAAATATACAATTTTATTAAATGCTTTACATTAAATGCTCAACATTTCTGTCTTGCTTCCTCTCCCCACAAAACCACAAAAAATAATTGAACCTATATAGAACTATATGGAGTGATGTGAACAGTCAATGAAATGCATGGTTATAGGAGTCAAACATGCACAAAGCTCACTGACAGAGAAGTCACTTCTTAAAGAGAGTCAAATAGAAAGTAGTGTCAGTGAGGGCTGATAGTGCTTTATTTTTAATTCATAAGAATGCTGTGTTTTCTCTACCACATCTATTTTTAAAGATAGGTAGGAAGTACCACCTTAGAGAGATTTTTATAGATTTCTTAATGGTCTTAAGGAGGACAAAAAAAGCTTTCTGCAAGCTGTACAAGAAATGAAACAATTATACAGACAACAACTAGCTCTGTGACCTGCTTTACAATACTATTTGCAGCTTATTAAAAAAAGGGAATAAAAACAGCATTTCCCCCAAAAGTCAAACAGGAAATTAACACTGAATTAAAGATCTCTGTAATCTACAGTAGAACAACATTATGAAGTAGCATGACAAATTTCACTATAATAGTCAGAGAATAGCATAAAAACATATTTAGAAGTGGGAAAAATCAGGTTCTTTCAAAGGAAATGTCATGTTCCATTGCAAAATGTTAGTGTTACCAAAATGTTAGTGTTCTGTCTTTCTTGGATACTTAACATAATAGCAGGCATGAAACTAACTGGGATGAGACCCTGGGCTTCAAATGCACCTCTTGACTTATTCTCAAACCTTCCCCTTCTCCCCCTCAAAGGACTCAAATGCTACTTATTCCATATTTTTGATTTTTCAGCTTTATTTCATCTACCCTTAGAACACAGTTTTGAGGATACACGGGACTATAGTTAAAATCCCTTACAAAAGATAGATATATCAATCATACCACTTTGGGTAGGCTCCTGCTTTTTTACTGAGCAGGAAAAAGTGCGTGTTGCAGGGGATAGTAGACTATAACCACACCATTTCATAGCAAATGTGGAAAGAAAGCTGCCTATCTTACCACTGGAGATTAATTTAAGAAAATATAGTCTGCTACTGAATCACATAATTTTCAAACACACGATGCAAACTGTTAAGCTACTGTTAAGACATCCTGCAATGAAAACAATATGCCCTTTAGTCTAAAGGACTTACGTCTCATGAGTGCCAAAAAAGAATATAGGCATTTTATTCACAGGAGGTTTTACTGCTCCATCTGGAATTTCATCCACCTAAGAGAAAGAGAAACTAGAATTAAAGTTTAGTAACAATTAAAAACACTCTAGGGGAAAACACTTAAGTGTTAAGTATTAACCTGAAGAAACAAAATACTATTGAAAAAGTGAGAGAGATGTAAACAAAACAAGTCTCAAGGATTATATACAAAAAAAATGAGTGATATTTGTAAGCATATGTAGAAAGAGAGTGTCTGTTCCTTTAAGGGTATCTGGTCAAGGACCTTTTCAATGCAAAAAAGGTGTAATAAGTAAAGGAGGAAACCATAAACAAGAATATACAGGGACACAAACCTGACTAACAAATAATAAGGAAGGCAGTGATGAGAACCAAACCTGGTAAGTCATACTAATTGATGAGGACATGTGGAGTGTGAGAATGTTTATTCCAGCAAGGTTATCTAATCAGGGACCTTGTCAGTTGGGAAACTAAGGAAAAGGGGGAAGCCAGAAACAAAATATGCAAAGAGGCAGACTTGACAAAACAAACACGGAAAGAGTGAGAAGAAACAAACCTTGCCACTCACACTAATTGATAGGCTAACAAGAAACTACGGGCGCCACTTCCAGGAGGACTAAGATTATAAACCAGGGTAGATCCTGGACACCAGACTGGGAGGGGTAAGGGAATCAATAGTACTATGCAAACCCATAAAGGGACATGTTGGGAAAATGGAAAGCAGGGAGAAACAAAGAAGAGGATAGAAAGAAAGGGTTAAATACAGGGCTGGTCAGTATGCTTGTCTAGCTGAGCCCTGTGCCTGACCACTGCAGTCTGTCCTATCTTCTTATTAAATCTTTTCTCAACTGTCTCTCTGCGTAATCCCACTCTCTATCCCATGTGTATGTTTCTTGCAAGGACTAAGTGTCAGCTACTAGAGTCAGAACGAGGGTGTAGGCACATGTATTAGATTTACATATTGTCCTGGTTTGGGATGGAGCAGAGCCAACTTTCTGTTCAGTGAGAGAGGCTCTTGCTTATACTTGTTGCTGTGGCAACAAAAAGAATTTTTTCAGGAGGGTGGCTGATACAGTCCATGGTAAGCAGTTCTCTGGTCCAGACAGGAACTCATCTGCTAATGGTAGATGTTGTCCTCAAAGTTAGGGGGGCCCTGCCTCCAGCCAGGAGGAGGAGAGGGATAACCGAGTTTATTGGACTGTGTGGATTTGATGGCCTGGCACATTAGAGCCACAAAAGTATAAAGCCCTTGTGGACACTGGTGCACAGTGCACCCTATTGCCATCGAATCATAAAGGGACAGAATCCATCACTATTTCCGGTGTGACAGGCGGGTCTCAAGAACTGACTGTATTGGAGGCTGAAGTGAGCCTAACTGGGAACAAATGGGAGAAGCACCCCATTGTGACTGGCCCAGATGCTCTGTGCATCCTTGGCATAGACTGCCTCAAGAGAGGGTATTTCAAAGACCCAAAAGGTGGGCTTTTGGTATAGCAGCTGTAGAGACTGAGGATATCACACAGCTGTCTACCTTACCCAGCCTTTCAGATGACCCTTCTGTGGTGGGACTGCTGAAGGTTAAAGAACAGCAGGTGCCAATTGCTACTGCCACGGTGCATCAATGACAGTATTGCACTAACCGAGACTCCCTGATTCCCATTCAGAACCTGATTCATCAGCTGGAGACCCAAGGAGTGATCAGCAAGACTCACTCACCCTTTAACAGCCCTATATGGCCAGTGCAAAAGTCTGATGGAGACTGGCAGCTAACAGTAGACTCTGGTGGCCTGAATGAAGTCACACCACCACTGAGTGCTACTGTGCCAGACATGCTAGAACTCCAATATGAACTGGAGTCAAAGGCAGCCAAATGGTATGCTACAACTGACATTGCTAATGCATTTTTCTCCATTCCTTTAGCAGCAGAGTGCAGGCCACAGTTTGCCTTCACTTGGAGGGGCGTCCAACACACCTGAAACTGACTGCCCCAGGGGTGGAAACACAGCCCTACTATTTACCATGGGCTGATCCAGACAGCACTGGAGAAGGGTGGAGCTCCAGAACACCTGCAATAGAATCATAGAATCATAGAATAGTTCGGGTTGGAAGGGACCTTAAAGATTATCTAGTTCCAACCCCCCTGCCATGGGCAGGGACACCTCCCACTACACGAGGCTGCTCAAAGCCTCATTCATCCTGGCCTTGAACACTTCCAGGGAAGGGGCATCCACAACCTCCCTGGGCAACCTGTTCCAGTGCCTCACCACCCACACAGTAAAGATTTTCTTCCTAATACCCAATCTAAATCTCCCCTCTTTCAGTTTAAAACCATTACCGCTTGTCCTATCATTACACTCCCTGATAAAGAGTCCCTCACCATCCTTCCTGTAGGCCCCCTTTAGGTACTTGAAGGCTGCTATAAGGTCTCCCCGGAGCCTTCTCTTCTCCAGGCTGAACAAGCCCAACTCTCAGCCTGTCCTCATAGCATAGGTCCTCCAGCCCTCTGATCATCTTCGTGGCCCTCTGCTGGACCCACTCTAACAGGTCCATGTCCTTCTTGGGCTGAGGATTCCAGAGCTGCATGCAGTACTCCAGGTGGGGTCTCACCAGAGCGGAGTAGAGGAGCAGAATCACCTCCCTCGACCTGCTGGCCACGCTTCTTTTGATGCAGCCCAGGATGCGGTTGGCTTTCTGGGCTGCAAGCACGCATTGCCGGCTCATGTTGAGCTTCTCGTCTCCCAGCACCCCCAAGTTCTTCTCCTCAGGGCTGCTCTCAAGCCATTCTCTGCCCAACCTGTATTTGTGCTTGGGATTGCCACGACCCAGGTGCAGGACCTTGCACTTGGCCTGGTTGAATTTCATGAGGTTCACACAGGCCCACCTCTCAAGCCTGTCCAGGTCCCTCTGGACGGCATCCCTTCCCTCCAGCGTGTCGACCGTGCCACACAGCTTGGTGTCATCAGCAAACTTGCTGAGGGTGCACTCAATCCCACTGTCCATGTCACTGATAAAGATGTTAAACAGCACCGGTCCCAGTACTGACCCCTGAGGAATGCCACTCGTCACTGGTTTCCACTTGGACATCGAGCCATTGACTGCAACCCTTTGAGTGCGGCCATCTAGACAACTCCTTATCCATCAAGTGGTCCATCCATCAAATCCATGCCTTTCCAATTTAGAGACCGGGATGTCGTGCGGGACAGTGTCAAACACTTTGCATAAGTCCAGGTAGATGACGTCAGTTGCTCAATACATTGATGACATCATTGTGTGGGGTAATACAGCAGAAGAAGTTTTCTAGAAAGGTAAGAAAATAATCAAGATTCTTCTGAAAGCAGGTTTTGCTATAAAAAGAGGTAAGGTCAAGGGACCTGCACAAGACATCCAGTTCTTGGGAATTAAGTGGGAAGATGGGCGTCGCCGGATCCCAATGGATGTGATTAACAAAATAACAGCTATGTCCCCGTCTACTAACAAAAAGGAACCACAAGCCTTTTTAGGCGTTGTGGGTTTCTGGAGAATGCACGTTCCAGGTTAGAGTCAGATTGTGACACCTCTCTATGAAGTGACTCGAAAGAAAAATGATTTTACATAATTTTATGTGGGGTCCTGAGCAACGACAGGCCTTTGAGCAAATTAAATAAGAGATCGTGCTTGCAGTAGCACTTGGACCTGTCTGAACAGGACAGGACATTAAAAACGTGCTCTACACTGCAGCCGGGGACAACGGCCCTACCTGGAGCCTCTGGCAGAAAGCACCAGGGGAGACTCGAGGTCGACCCCTAGGATTCTGGAGTCAAGGATATAAAGGCTCCGAGGGCAACTATACCCCAACAGAGAAAGAGATCTTGGCAGCATATGAAGGAGCTAGAGCTGCATCAGAAGTAATTGGTACTGAAGCACGGCTCCTCCTGGTGCCCTGATTACCAGTGCTGGGCTGGATGTTCGAGGGTAAAGTTCCTTCTACTCATCTCGCCACCGATGCTACCTGGAGTAAATGGGTTGCCTTAATCACACAGCGAGCTCGAATAGGAAACCCCAATCAGCCAGGAATCGTAGAAGTGATCACTAACTGGCCTGAAGGCAAAAACTTCACAATGCCACTAGAGGTGGTGACTCCTGCTGAGAAAACCCCACCATATAACGAACTCTCAGATAATGAGAAACAGCATGCCTTGTTCACTGATGGGTCTTGTTGTATTGTAGGAAAGCATCGAAGGTAGAAAGCTGCTGTGTGGGGTCCTACATGACAAGTCGCAGAAGCTGCTGACGGACAAGGTGAATCAAGTCAATTTGCAGAGGTAAAAGCCATTCAGCTGGCATTAGACATTGCTGAATGATAAAAGTGGCCAATATGTCTATACTGACTCATGGATTGTAGCCAATGCTCTGTGGGGATGTTTAAAGCAGTGGAAGCAGAGCAACTGGCAGCACAGAGGTAAACTCATCTGGGCTGCTGAATTATGGCAAGATATTGATGACTGGCTAGGGAAACTAGTCGTGAAGGCATGCCATGCAGATGCCCACATACCCATGAGTCGGGGCACTGAGGAACATTGAAACAATCAGCAAGTGGACCAGGCTGCTAAGATTTTCCAGACAGATTTGGACTGGGAACATAAAGGTGAACTGTTTTTAGCTTGGTAGGCCCATGACACTTCAGGTCATCAAGGAAGGGATGCAACATATAAATGGGTCTGTGACCGAGGGGTGGATTTAACCATGGATGCTATTGCGCATGTTATCCACAACTGAGAAACATGCGCCGAAATCAAGCAAGCTAAAACATTAAAACCTTTTTGGTATGGGGGACAATGGTTAAAATATAAGTATGGGGAGGCTTGGCAAATTGACTATATCACACTCCCTCAAACCCACCAGGGTAAGCACTATGTGCTTACTATGGTGGAAGAAAGCACCAGATGGTTGGAAACCTATGCCGTGCCCCATGCTACTGCCAGGAATACCATCCTGGGCCTTGAAAAGCAAGTCTTGTGGCGACATGGTACTCCAGAAAGACGACGGGACTCATTTCAAAAACAGTCTTATAAGTAATTGGGCAAAAGAACGTGGCATTGAGTGGGTATATCATATCCCCTATCATGTACCAGCTTCTGGGAAAATCGAGCGATATAATGGATTGGTAAACACTACCCTGAAAGCAATGGGTGGTGGATCCTTTAAAAACTGGGACAAGCATTTAGCACAAGCCAACTGGTTAGTTACTGACCATTAGGGTATTCCATCCCATCTGCCGTGCTCAGTATAAAAGCTGAGGGATCAAAGGGTCAGTCTCTTCTTCGATGGTTTGGCTTCTTCAATGGCTCTCTTTCTTCAATGACTGATGCCCAAGGAGGACCTTGTCTGTTTGTTTGCCTTTGATCCCGGTCCGTGGGTTCCTGAATCAAGATCTGGAATCCAATTCCCATCTGTCACTGCGTACGATCTGGAACTTCCCCAGTGCTTGCTAGTGACATCTCCCTGGGAGCTTGATAGGGTTTTGTATATATTTGTATATATACTATCTATTTCATTATTTCCTTTTTATTTTATTATTAATATTTCATGAAAGTAGTTCAGTTTTTTCTAAACTCATGAATCTCTTTATCTCTCTCCTTCCTCTCCTTGGAGCGAGAGGTGGGGGATAGCATCTGTTGTCTTGTCATTGGCCAATCTGGCCTAAACCGTGACACATATCAAAGTTTTGGTAGCGGGGGCTGCAGGGGTGACCTCTCTGAGAAAACGAGCCACCCCTGTGCCAGACAGAGCCAGTTCCAGAGCCAGTAGGAGCAGGTTGTCTGGCAGGAACTGTGTCCCATTGGGGATCCACACTGGAGCAGTCTGTTCCTGAAGGACTGTACCCTGTGGAAAGGACCCATGTTGGTGCAGTTCTTGAAAGATTGTTTCCTGTGGTAGGGACCCCATGCTGGAGCAGAGGTAAAAGTGTGAGGAGGAAGGAGCAGCAGAGAGGAACTGTTATGAATTGACTGCAACCCCCATTCCCCATCCCTCCTGAGCTTCTCATAGGTGGAGGAGGTAGAAAAGTTAGGAGTGAAGGTGAGTCTGGGAAGAAAGGGTGGGGTGGGGGGAAGGTGGTTTCAGTTTTGTTTTGTTTCTTGTTATCCTACTTTATTTTCAATTGGTAGCAACAAATTAAATTAATTTCCACAAGTCAAGTCTATTTTGACCGTGACAGGTGAGAGATCTCCCTGTCCTTATCTTGACCAATGAGCTTTTTCATCTTATTTTCTCCTTCTGTCCCGCTGGAGAGGGTGAGCGAAAGAGCGTCTTGGTGGGTGTCCTGGTTTGAGGTAAAACAGAACCAATTTTCTGATTTGTAATTTTACTTTTTAGCTGGGCCTCTTCTAACTGACTAAAGTCTGAAATGAACAGCATATTGTTCAGAAACTGTTCACCCTCAGAGTGATAAGGCCTGATTATACCAAGGAATGGGATGCACAAAGGCTCTTGCTTAGACTTATTGCTATAACAACCAAGGTCAGCTAACTTCGCTGTTTTGCCCCGTTAGAGGGTCGGAAGCGGAGAAGCATAGAGGGGTCCCACCCACAGGGAGGAGCAGACGGGACAGGTGACCCAAAACTGACCAACAGGGTATTCCATCCCATTTGCATCATGCTCAGTATAAAAGCTGAGGGATCAAAGGGGCAAGGGGGCTCTGGCTCATGTTTTTTTTCTTCAGTGGCTGACATCTGAGGAGGACACTGTCTGTTCGTCTGCCTTTGATCCCGATCCGAGCACTCCTGACTCTAGTTCCGGAATTCAGCTCCTGTCCGTCGCTGACTCCAGTCTGTGACTTTCCCTGTATCTGCTGGTGACGCAATCGTCATCCTGGGAGCTGGAGACGGTTTTGTATATATTGTATGCTTTTTTCTTTAATTTTTATTATTCTATTATTACTTACTTTGAGTGCGGCCATCTAGCCAGTTCCTTATCCATCCTTATCTATCTAGCCAGTTCCAGTGGTCCATCCATCAAATCCATGCTTTTCCAATTTAGAGACCAGGATGTCATGCGGGACAGTGTCAAACACTTTGCATAAGTCCAGGTAGATGACGTCGGTTGCTCTCCCCTTATCCACCAATGCCGTGGCAACATCTTAGAAGGCCACCAAATTTGTCGGGCACGATTTACCTTTGGTCAAGCCATGTTGGCTGTCACCAATCACCTCCTCATTTTCCATGTGCCTTAGCAGAGATTCCAGGAGGATCTGCTCCATGATCTTGCTGGGCACAGAGGTGAGACTGACCGATTTGCAGTTCCCCGGGTCTTCCTTTTTTCCCTTTTTGAAGATGGGGGTTATTTTTCCCCTTTTCCAGTCAGTGGGAATTTCACCAGACTGCCACGACTTTTCAAATATAATGGAAAGCAGCTTAGCGACTTCGTCTGCCAGCTCCCTCAGGACCCGTGGATGGATTTCGTCCGGCCCCATGGACTTATGCACTTTCAGGTTCCTCAGACGGTCTCGAACCTGATCTTCTAACTACAGTGGGTGGTTCTTCATTCTCATAGATCCTGCCTTTGCATCCTGCAACTTGGGTGGTGTGGTTGGAGCCCTTGCTGGTGAAGACCAAGGCGAAAAAGTCATTCAGTACCTGAGCTTTCTCCATATCCCGGGTGACCGGGTCTCCTATTTCCTTCATGACCATGTCTCTCTTGTACTACTGGGGAGCCCAGAACAGGACACTGTACTCCAGGTGTGGCCTCACCAGTGCTGAGTAGAGGAAAAGGATCACCTCCCTCGACCTGCCGGCAATACTTTGCCTGATGCCGCCCAGGATACCATTTGTCTTCTTTGCGGCAAGGGCACATTGCTGGTTCATATTCAACCTGGTGTCCACCAGGACCCCCAGGTCCTCTTCTGCAAAGCTGCTTTCCAGATGGGTGGCCACCAGCATATATTGGTGCATGGGGTTGTTCCTCCCCAGGTGCAGGACTTGGCACTTCCCCTCGTTGAACTTCATCAGGTTCCTGTCAGCCCATTTCTCCAGCCTGTCAAGGTCCCTCTGGATGGCAGCACGACCCTGTGATGTATCAGCCACTCCTTCCAGTTTCGTGTCATCTGCAAACTTGCTGAGGGTACACTCTGTCACATCATCCAGGTTATTAATGATGGTGTTTTGTAACAGAATCATAGAATCTTCATGGTTGGAAAGGACCTTTGAAATCATCGAGTCCAACCATACGCACACACACAAAAAAACAACAAACAAAAAAACCAACCTACAATCTCTGCCACTAGAGCATGCCCTGAAGTGCCACATCTAGACGTTTCTTAAACACCTCTAGGGATGGTGACTCAACCACCTCCCTGGGCAGGCTGTTCCAGTGCCTGACCACTCTTTCAGTAAAGGAATTCTTCCTAATGTCTGATCTAAACCTCCCCTGCCGCAACTTCAGACCATTTCCTCCGGTCCTGTCATTATTCACTTGGGAGAAGAGGCGACACCCACCTCTCTCCAACCTCCTTTCAGGTAGCTGTAGAGGGCAATGAGGTCTCCCCTCAGCCTCCTCTTCTCCAAGCTAAGCATGCCCAGCTCCCTCAGCCTCTCCTCATATGACCTGGTCTCCAGACCCCTCACCAGCCTGGTAGCTCTCCTCTGGACCCGCTCCAGCACCTCAATGTCCCTCTTGTACAGAGGGGCCCAGAACTGAACACAGTACTCGAGGAGAGGCCTCACCAGTGCCGAGTACAGAGGCACGATCACTTCCCTACTCCTGCTGGCCACGCTATTCCTGATACAAGCCAGAATGCTGTTGGCCTCCTTGGCCACCTGGGCACACTGCTGGCTCATGTTAAGCTGGCCGTCCACCAGCACCCCCAGGTCCTTTTCTGCTGGGCAGCTTTCCAGCAGCCACTCTTCCCCGAGCCTGTAGCGTTGCTTGGGGTTGTTGGGACCGAAATGCAGGACCCGGCACTTGGCCTTATTAAATCTCATACAGCAGCTGGGAAAGAGGAGTGAGAATATGTGAGAGAAACAACCCTGCAGACACCAAGGTCAGTAAGGAGGGGGGAGAGGAGGTGCTCTAGGTGCCAGAGCAGAGATTCCCCTGCAGTCCATGGTGAAGACCATGGTGACATAGGTTGTCCCCTTGCAACACATGGAGATCCACAGTGGAGCAGGAGCAGATATCCACCTGCAGCCTATGGAGGACCCCATGGCAGGTGGGTTGGAACTAGATGATCTTTAAGGTCCCTTCTAACCCGAACCATTCTATGATTCTAGTCCACTCCCCCCGCCATGACCAGGGACATCTTCAACTAGATCAGGTTGCTCAGAGCCCTGTCCAACCTGACCTTGAATGTTTCCAGGGATGGGGCATCTACCACCTCTCTGGGCAACTTGTTCCAGTGTTTCACCACCCTCATCATAAAAAATTTCTTCCTTATATCTAGTCTGAATTTACCCTCTTTTAGTTTAAACTGAACTCTTGTCTAACAAAAACCACCATCATCTATGGGCATATGTCTCCCCTCATCTCTTTTTCTGTCAAAATGTCAGCTTTGCTAAGAATGTGTGTCCTCTTGTGACTACAATTAAAGTTGTGTCCTCCTTAATACAATTTATCATACAGGGTACAGTGATGCAGTATACTAAGCAAGGAAGAGAAACGATCACCATGGTGTTTATTGACCAGTCATTCTGCTTTATACTCATTTCCTCCCCTTAATTCCCTGCAAATATATGTTGGCTCAAATCAAAAGAAATGCAGTACTCTAAAAAAAAAATAATTAATATATTCTTGAATGAATGTATTATTCGATACATCCTGATGGTGCAATTATCTCTGATGATGCAATTATTTCTTTCCTGTGATAAGTGAAAATGTTTGTTAACAAAATTTGTTCCAGAAGAGCAGAGCATTATTTCATTATGTTGTTTGTATCCCAACTAATTATTATTTTTCTCTTCAAAAATCAAGTTTTAGATGTGAGACATCATCCTTTTAGAATAGAATAGAATAGAACAGAATAGAATAGAATAGAATAGTTCAGTTGGAAGGGACCTACAATGATCATGTAGTCCAACTGCCTGACCACTTTAGGGCTGAACAAAAGTTAAAGCATATTATTAAGGGCATTGTCCAAATGCCTCTTAAACACTGAGAGGCATGGAGCATCAACCACCTCTTTAGGAAGCCTGTTCCAGTGTTTGACCATCCTCTCGGTAAAGAAATGTTTCCTAATGTCAAGTCTGAACCTCCCCTGATGCAGCTTGGAACCATTCCCAGGTTGGTTTTCTGGGACATCTTCACAATTTTGTCAGTAGTCTACACAAGATGAATTTGGCATCTTGGCAGATGGATACCAGTGGATGTAGATAAATGAGTTCCATGCACGATAGGGTTGCCTTAGATTGGCTCATAGATTATAGACAATGTTTAGTTTGATTTATAAGGCTTTCTAAACCAACTTTTCAACCTAAATCCCCAAACGTCATTTTTCATAATTTAAAATCTCCAGGTTTTGAAGATATTATATTTTTTAAAAAATTTAATCTTGCTTTAAATAAAAACATGATGTTCCTTTCTTGATTGTGTCAGGTTTGTCATCCTGAGAACCACTATTTACACACATTAAAGAAGGATGGTGGAGGGAACAAACAGAGTAATGAAAATATTTGGTTTTGCCAGTTCTATTCGGCCAAGAAAAAAGCAGAAAAGGTTCACAGCCAGAATATGCTGTACCAAGCCCTTGCTGGCTGATGATTCTATAAAATTAACTCATCTCATCCCTACAAAATCAGCTAGGAAACATAGAAGCTCCCAATATAAAGCCAATGAACTCCACCACTCAACAGCATAGAAGAAAATAATCACTACATTGTGTATTAGAGTGTGCAATCACTGCACATTAAGTATGGGTGGGGAGAACAATACGTCTTTCTTGGTTCTGCTTTATCTTTTTTTCTGCCAGCAAAATTTTGACCCTGGATATGGGGAGACCAGACTTTGGGCTGCTGAAGGAGCTAATTAGTAAGATCCCCTGGGAATCTGCTTTTGAAGGTATTGGGGTCCACGAGTGTTGGTTACTTTTTAAGAGCCATCTCTTAAGAGCACAGGAGCAGGCAATTCCAAAGTGTCATTAGTCAAGCAAGAGATGCAGAAGGACGACCTGGCTGAGCAGGGATCTTCTTCTGGAACTTTAGGTGGAAAAGGAAAGTGTATGGACATTGGAAGCAAGGACAGGTGACACAGGACTACATAGATGCTGTTCACCACTGTAGGGAGAAAATTCGTGCAGCCAAAGCTCGATTAGAGTTCAAGCTGGCCAGCACTGTGAAGGACAACAAAAAGGGCTTTTTAAAATATGTTAACAGCAAAAGGAGGATCAGAGATAACATTGATCCATTACTTGATGAGGTCGGTCACCCCATAAATAGGGACGTAGACAAAGTAGAGACATTTAATGCCTTCTTCGCCTCTGTCTTTAACACAGATTCTGGGCCCTGGGACCCCTGGAGCCCTGTGTTGGAGGACTAGGAGAATGATAAATTCACAGTCGACTCTGAACTCATTTGAAACTTGCTGCTCCAGCTGGATGCACATAAGTCTATGGGGCCCGATAGGATTCATCCCAGGATACTGAAAGAGCTGGCCAAAGAAAGAAAGAAGGAAAGAAAGAAAAGTAAATTTAAACCAAGGCCTTTTCTTAAGCTTTCATGGAACTAACTCATCTAGGACATGGTCTAGCCCTAAAGTCAGTGCCAGCCTTTTCACAAGAGGAAAACTTACAAGCTCTCTGTTATTCTGGATTTATGACTTTTTTGGCTTTAGTGCAACAGGCCTGAAATAAAATTGTAGACTGACCCTTTTCTTATGCATTTTTTCCCAAGACAGAGCACAGAACCTCTGATAAGTGCAATAACATCAGGAAAGACACCTTGCTGATTTCTCTTTAGGTGAAAATCTTCTCACAGCTACATTATGCAGAGGAAGGAAGTGGTGATGATTCAGTAAGAAGGCAAAGAATAAGAGAAGAAAATCTCTTGGGTATGAAAGGAACTAATGAACAAGAGACAGGAACAGAAAGTTTACTCTTATGCTACAAATATAAAAGGTATAGTCAAATAGGCTCATAGGAAAGAAAATGAAATCTGACATTTTACAATGCTAGATTGATTAGGGAAGACTTGGAATGTGACCAAGGTCTAAGAATGTCATGGGAAATTATTTCAAAGGAAAAAGAACCTCACACTCTACTCTGGGAGAATACAGCAGTATAATAAGAGGCAAAGAGGATATTGGAAAGCTGACATGAATTCTGTGTTGAGAGGAAGCAAAAACATATGACTGTTTGTGGTTATAATGGATACTTGCACAATTTGCACAGTGATGTAAATTATTAGCATCTACAATGACCTGAGAAGTGCTAGATTTAAGAGACACAGGACTGTCTTCCAATTTGCCAGTCTGCCCCATGCTTATTCAGATACCTCCTAGAGACTTCCTACAGTACCCACAAAATAACATTACAACAAAAGAATAGATATTACCACACTCCAGAATATCATAGAAACATAGAATGGTGTGAGTTGTAAGGGACCTTAAAGATCATCTAGTTCCAAGCCCCCTGCCATGGGCAGGGACACCTCCCACTAGACGAGGCTGCTCAAAGCCTCATCCAGCCTGGCCTTGAACACTTCCAGGGAAGAGGCATCCACAGCTTCCCTGGGCAACCTGTTCCACTGCCTCACCACCCGCACAGTAAAGAATTTCTTCCTAGTATCTAATCTAAATCTACACTCTTTCAGTTTAAAACTGTTACCCCTTGTCCTATCATTACACTCCCTGATAAAGAGTCCCTCCCCATCCTTCCTATAGGCCCCCTTTAGGTACTGGAAGGCTGCTATAAGGTCTCCCTGGAGCCTTCTCTTCTCCAGGCTGAACAAGCCCAACTCTCTCAGCCTGTCCTCATAGCATAGGTCCTCCAGCCCTCTGGTCATCTTCGTGGCCCTCTGCTGGACTGGTTCCAAAAGGTCCACATCCTTCCTATGTTGGGGGCCCCAGAACTAGACACAGTACTCCATGTGGGGTCTAACCAGAGTGGAGTAGAGGGGAAGAATCATCTCCCTCGACCTGCTGGCCACGCTTCTTTTCGTAGAATTATAGAATCTTCATGATTGGAAAGGACCTCTGAGATCATCGAGTCCAACCATACACACACACAAAACCCCCTACAATCTCTGCCACTAGAGCATGCCCTGAAGTGCCACATCTAGACGTTTCTTAAATACCTCTAGGGATGGTGACTCAACCACCTCCCTGGGCAGGCTGTTCCAGTGCCTGACCACTCTTTCAGTAAAGGAATTCTTCCTAATGTCTAATCTAAACCTCCCCTGCCGCAACTTCAGGCCATTTCCTCTGGTCCTGTCATTATTCACCTGGGAGAAGAGGCCAACACCCACCTCTCTCCAACCTCCTTTCAGGTAGCTGTAGAGGGCAATGAGGTCTCCCCTCAGCCTCCTCTTCTCCGAACTAAACATGCCCAGCTCCCTCAGCCTCTCCTCATATGACCTGGTCTCCAGACCCCTCACCAGCCTGGTAGCTCTCCTCTGGACCCGCTCCAGCACCTCAATGTCCCTCTTGTACAGAGGGGCCCAGAACTGAACACAGTACTCGAGGAGAGGCCTCACCAGTGCCGAGTACAGAGGCACGATCACTTCCCTACTCCTGCTGGCCACGCTATTCCTGATACAAGCCAGAATGCTGTTGGCCTCCTTGGCCACCTGGGCACACTGCTGGCTCATGTTAAGCTGGCCGTCCACCAGCACCCCCAGGTCCTTTTCTGCTGGGCAGCTTTCCAGCAGCCACTCTTCCCCAAGCCTGTAGCGTTGCTTGGGGTTGTTGGGACCGAAATGCAGGACCCGGCACTTGGCCTTATTAAACCTCATACAGTTGGCCTTGGCCCATCGATCCAGCCTGTCCAGGTCCCTCTGTAGAGCCTCCCTACCCTCAAGCAGATCAACTCTCCCACCTAGCTTGGTGTCGTCTGCAAACTTACCGAGGGCGCGCTCAATCCCCTCGTCCAGATCATTGATAAAGATATTAAACAAAACTGGCCCCAAGACTGAGCCCTGAGGGACACCACTGGTGACTGGCCGCCAAGAGGACTTCACCCCATTGATCACAACTCTCTGGGCACGGCCATCCAGCCATTTTTTTACCCAGCAAAGAGTACACTTGTCTATGCCATGATTCGCCAGCTTCTCCAGGAGAATGCTGTGGGGGACGGTGTCAAAGGCCTTACCAAAGTCCAGAGAGACAATGTCCACAGCCTTCCCCGCCTCCAGAAGGCGGGTCACATGGTCATGGAAAGAGATCAGGTTGGTTAAGCAGGACCTCCCTTTCCTAAACCCATGCTGGCTGGCCCTGATCCCTTGGCTGCCCTGCACTTGCCGTGAGAGCTCACTCAAGATGATCCTCTCCGTGATCTTTCCAGGTACCGAGGTCAGGCTGACAGGCCTGTAGTTCCCCGGATCCTCCTTCCGACCCTTCTTGTAGATGGGCGTCACATTAGCCACCCTCCAGTCATCTGGTACCTCCCCTGTTGACCAAGATTGTTGATCAATGATGGAGAGAGGCTTGGTGAGCTCTCCCGCCAGCTCCCTGAGTACTCTTGGGTGAATCCCATCCGGCCCCATAGACTTATGTGCGTCTAGGTGCAGAAGCAGATCATTGACTACTTCCTCCTGGATTATGGGTGGGTTGTTCTGCTCTCCATCCTTATCTTCCAGCTCAGGAGGCTGAACACCCTGGGGATAGCTGGTGTGACTATTGAAGACGGAGGCAAAGAAGGCATTAAGTATCTCAGCCTTCTCCTCGTCCTTGGTTGCAACTTTCCCCCCCGCACCCAGTAAGGGATGGAGATTCTCCCTGGCCCTCTTTTTGTTGATGTATTTATAAAAACTTTTTTTGTTCTCCTTAAGGTTTGTGGCCAAGTTGAGCTCCGGCTGGGCTTTTGCCTTCCTAATTTTCTCTCTGTATAACCTAACGAGATCTCTGTACTCCTCCTGAGTTGCCTGTCCCTTCTTCCAAAGGTGGTAAACCCTCCTTTTATTCCTAAGTCCCATCAAAAGTTCCTTTTGATGCAGCCCAGGATGCTCATGTTGAGCTTCTCGTCCACCAGCACCCCCAAGTCCTTCTCCTCGGGGCTGCTCTCAAGCCATTCTCCGCCCAACCTTTATTTGTGCTCGGGATTGCTGTGACCCAGGTGCAGGACCTTGCACTTGGCCTCGTTGAACTTCATGAGGTTTGCACAGGCCCACCTCTCAAGCCTGTCCAGGTCCCTCTGGATGGAATCCCTTCTCTCCAGCGTGTCAACCACACCACAGAGCTTGGTGTCATCGGCAAACTTGCTGAGGGTGCACTCAATCCCACTGTCCATGTCACCAACAAAGATGTTCAATCGTACCAGTCCCAGTACTGACTCCTGAGGAACACCACTTGTCACTGGTCTCCACTTGGCCATCAAGCCGTTAACTCTTAGAGCGCGACCATTCTGCCAGATCCTTATCCACCGAGTGGTCCATCCATCAAATCCATGTCTCTCCAATTTAGAGACCAGAATGTCATGCGGGACAGTGTCATATGCTTTGCATAAGTCCAGGTAGACGATGTCAGTTGCTCTTCATTTATCCACCAACGCTTTAACCCCGTCATAGAACGTCACCAAATTTGTCAGGCATGACTTGCCCTTGGTGAAGCCATGTTGGCTGTTACCAATCACCTCTTCATTTTCCATGTGACTTTTAGCATATTTTCCAGGAGGATGTGCTCCATGATCTTGCCAGGCACAGAGGTGTGACTGACTGGCCTGTAGCTCCCCAGGTCTTCCTTTTTTCCCTTTTTGAAAATGGGGGTTACGTTTCCCCTTTTCCAGTCAGTGGGAACTTCAGCAGACCACCATGACTAGAATAGAATAGTTCAGTTGGAAGGGACCTACAATAATCATCTGGTCCAACCGCCTGACCAATTCAGGGCTGACCGAAAGATAAAGCATGTTATTGAGGGCATTGTCCAAAAGCTTCTTAAAGACTGACAGGCATGGGGCATTGACCACCTCTCTAGGAAGCCTGTTCCAGTGTTTGACCACCCTCTCGGTAAAGAAAGCTTTCCTAATGTCAAGTCTGAACCTCCCCTGACGCAGCTTTGAGCCATTCATTAAACGTGGCGAAACCAAAAGTAACATTCAGTCTGCGCGGAACACAGCAGCGGACATGGTAAGTTCTGCAGCTGGGCACTAGATCGAGGTGGACAGGGGGTTCCCAGAGCCAGGGAAACCCAAGGAAGAGCAGAGAGCCCTGCCAGGAGCCAGCAGCTAATGCGAGCAAGGTTGAAGTGGCAGAGGGGACGTTGTTGGAAGCAACCACGGGACATTTAAATGGCCCTAGGAAGCACTAGCGACCAGGAGTGCTGCAAACAGGGCGGCAAAACAGGGCGTGGCGCAGCAATTTGCGTGGCAGTTCACGCAGAAGGGCCCTGCACTCTGCTTGTTGGTCCACAGCCCAGGGAAGCGCTCAAGGTCTCTGACAAAATGGTCGGCACTCGCCTCAGAGCTAAAACGGGTGCTCCTACAGAGAAGGCCCCTCGGATGTGTGATGCATCCACCCAGATGGAACTGGTAAGGAGGGAAACTTCAGTACAGGTGGTAGGCTGCAGTGAGTGCCCAGACCCTTCTCCTTCTCCTGGCGGTAAGGTAAGTACTTGCACACGGCATGCACAGGTTGATGATCTGTTACGTCAGGTGGATGAGTTGCAAGAAATGATTAAAAGGTTGTGTAGTATCAGAGGAGCTGAGACAGAGATAGATAGGTGGTTTCATAACCATGCTCCTGCAGTGGATACTACCGAGAATGAGGCACCTTGGACCCTGGTGACCCACAAAAGCAGGACTACGCTTCAGCCCCCACCCTCTGGCATCAAACCAAACTAACGATATGAAGCTTTAACAGCTATAGACAACCAGGAGCAAGGTCTGCCAGGAGGACCTGCACCAGCACACACAATAGATATGGTAAAAAACAACGACGAGTGCTAGTAGTGGGTGACTCCCCGTTAAAGGGCACTGAGACGCCCATCTGCTGTCCTGACAGGGAGTCACGTGAGGTATGCTGCCTCCTGGGAGCTAAGATTCAAGGTGTTGCAGAGAGGGTGCCACAACTCGTCAAGAACACAAACTACTACCCATTGTTACTCTTTCATGTGGGCAGGAATGACACTGCAAACCAGAACCTGGGCAGAATTAAGGAAGACTATAAAGCCCTGTGGGTGCAAGTGAAAAAAATTAGTGTCCAAGTCATCTTTTCCTACATTTCAACAGTCAGAGGAAAGGAAGCAGCCAGAAACGGGCAGATGATGCATATCAACTCCCAGCTACGTGGCTGGTGCTGTCATGGGGGTTTTGGCTTTTATGACAATGGAACATTCTTTGATGAATATGGCCTGTTAGAGAGGGATGAGATCCACCTGTCTAGAAGGGGCAAAGGAATCTTTGGCAGCAGGCTGGCCAACTTGGTGAGGTGGGCTTTAAAATGAAGGACTTGGGGCGTGGGGTCCAAAGTGTCAACGCTCACGCTACTGCAACCAACTGGGGAATAAACCAGGCCAAGCAGAGCAGTGACAAATGTTCCTTAGCTGCCTCCCAAGATGAGAACCAGAAGATCAACCACCTCAAGTGTATGTATACCAATGCACGGAGCCTGGGGAACAAACAGGAGGAACAGTCAGAAAGTTATGATATCATAGGAATAAGTGAAACATGGTGGGACAACTCACATGACTGGAGGATCGCAACGGATGGCTATAGGCTGTTTCGTAAAGACAGGCAGGGAAGAAGAGGAGGAGGAGTCGCGCTCTATGGTAAGGAGAACCTTGAATGTATAGAAGTCAACTACAGTGATTGTGGAAGCCCTATCGAATGCCTCTGGGTCAAGATCAGAGGGGTCATCTCCAAGGGGGATCTTACAGTAGGCATTTGCTACTGACCTCCAAACCAAGATGCAAAGGCCAATGAAGCATTATGCAAGTCACTTAAGCAAGCTTCAGGTCAACAGAACCTGGTTCTTACAGGTGACTTCAACTACCCAGGCATTTGTTGGAAGAACAATACAGCAGCTCACACGTCATCCATCAAGTTCCTGGAATGCGCAGAGGACTGCTTCCTCATACAAATGTTAGATGTGCCGACCAGGAACGAGGCACTGCTGGACTTGCTACTCACAAACCAAGAAAACCTGCTTTGTAATATCTCAGTTAGTGATAGCCTTGGCTGCAGTGATCACAATATTGTGGAGTTTGGGATCCTGCTGAGCGCACTGAAGGTCAGTACGAAGACAGAGGTGTTAGATTTTAGAAGAGCAAACTTCAGCTCACTCAGAGCTCAATTGGGAGGGATTCCATGGGAAGCTTCTATGGAGGATAAAGGAGCTAGCGAGTGCTGAGAGTTTTTCAAGAACGCTCTCCTGGAAGCGCAAAACCAGTTCATCCCCTTTAAAGGTAAGGGAAATAGGCGGAGCAAGAGACCCTCTTGGCTTAACTGTAAGCTTCCGAGTCTGCTCAAAACCAAGAGAGAAGCGTACCAGAGATGGAAAAGCGGACGAACACCTGTTGAGAACTACAAGGGCATTGCCAGGGCGTGCAGAGATGCAGTTACAAAAGAAAAAGCTGAGCTTGAATTGAAATTGGCCAGAGATGTCAAAAACTACAAGAAAGGGTTCTTCAGGTACATAAAAAACAAGCAGAAACAGAAGGAAAATATTGGTCCACTGTTAAACAGGAGATGTGAATTAGTCACCAACAACGCTGAAAAAGCAGAATTTCTCAACACTTTCTTCACCTCGGTCTTTACCAGCACTGTTGGGCCGCAGGCCCTGGGAACAAAAATCCAGGTTGATGCAAACACAGACCCACCACCAGTGATGGAAGAGTTGGTATGTGAACTTGTGGGAATAGAGAGCAGCATAGGTCTGTTCGACCTTGATGAGATAAAGCTGCGTCCTTGAGAGAGGGCTTGAGAGAACAGAAAAACAAGTAAGAATCAGCAAGAAACAGGACGCGAGAATGAAGTTGCTGCTCCTCGTGAACAGACAGCAGAAACCAATCGGAAGAAGCAGAGAAGCGCGTGGCAGTCAGCCTTCAACCTGTCAGCAGGACACAACTTGCGCGTGGAGAGTGTGTATAGCTATAAAGCCTGTCGGATTGTTGCAATAAAGGTCTTTGGTCTGTACCCTGCCAGAGTCCGTGAATCCATGCTCCACAAATGGCGCCCGAACAGGGACTTAAATCGTAGGAACGTACGACCGGTGGAGCAGCCCGGCTGAACGAGAAAAAAGGCAGCGGGAAGGAGAGCTGCAGTCCGGACGAATAATCACCAGGAAAAGGTGAGCAGCCGGGGACGTGTGAGGATGGGATCGAAAATTTCCTCAGAGGAAAAAGCAATTGTATGTATATTAGAAAAGTTTTTAAGTAGAAGGGGTATTCAATACGATGAAGGAACTTTTCAACTTTTACTGGCGTGGCTAAAAAGCAAGGGTCCGGCAAGTCCGGCACCAAGTCCGGCGGTCACTGCAATTTATAATCCTGCTCAACACTGGCAGAACTTACGTAAACAGGCATTACAGGACGGCGATATGGAAGCCGCTGCTGACATCGCCTGTCCGGTACTGTTTAATCAAAACGGACCGAACACCTGGGAACCGATAAGGTGGGAGCTGGTTAGAGAAATGCGGAAAACAATTAGGCAGCATGGACTAACCTCCCCTTATGCACAAGGACTATTAAATAACATTATGAAAGGACACATACTAACTCCATTCGATATCAAGCAGCTAGCCGAAGTTATTTCTACCCCAACACAGCGAGTTCTTTTTATGGGTAGGCGTATATTACAAGCCTTAAAGAATCCAGGCTTAATAGATATGACAGAAGCTTGCAACCGAGTGGGATCTATCTCTTATCAAACAGATTGGCGGCAAATTCTAGAGATGATAAGGAAACAGGAGGATATCAGACAAGCTGCGAGCAATAACGATGCTGCTCCATCTGGGGCAACCGGTGCTGCATCTGTTCCTCCTTATCAACCGCTTATACGTGCACAGCTGGAATCGGGGTATTGCGGTGTATTGTCAGAATGTCAGCAGAGAAGGATGGAGCCGGAGATGTTTTGCTCCTGCCACCGCCCGCCTCAGCCCCTCCCCTCCCCTCCCCAGTTGTCTCCCTGAGATAGAAGTGCTGGTTTTGTATGTCTGCTGTGTAAGTGTGTGCGGGCGCCAGCTTATACCTGCTGATCAGCATCTGTGCTACTGTTTGTTTTTTGTTGTGTGCAGTGTCGTTAGGTGACTCCCCTTGAGCAGGTGTTCTGCCCGGTGTGGTACTGTTCTCGTACGCGACTAGGGCTGACACTCCGTCAAGTGAAGAAGTTTGTATATACACAATGTTTATAGACGTAAGGCAAGCGCGCCCCAGGTAGATACACCAGGATGGGCCGTAGAACCGATGGAAGTCCTGAAATATTGGGGGAGTTTTCACCAGCCGACACGCTTACGCTCTCGGGAACGGCTCGCCCGTGCAGGGCGTACGGCTAGTTGTTTGTTGTTTGTCTATAAGATCATGGTTGATTGGGAAAAGGAGTTGAGCCAAAATCTATAGGATGCTCTGTAGGAAAATGAGAAACTTAAGGAAAAATGAGAAACTGAGCTCTTGTTGCAAAGGCAGATTTTTATGTCAGTCGTAAGTGATGGGGGAAAAAAAAAAAGAAAAAAGGAAAAAAAAGAAAAAAAAAAGGAAAAAAAAACCAGGAACAATTAGATGGGAAATGTGCCACGTTAGCACAAAAGTATGCCATACGCGCTACGAGAAAGCATCAGAAAAAGAGAAATAGGACACCTGATTCAAAGCAGTACCATAGAGATATGTTTTTGGTTTTTTTCCTATATGTGTCTATGTTATTGCATGCCTTAGTAGATTGCTCTGTGTTATACCCTGCGAGACTAAAATGAACCCCAGCAGAAGCGGTCTCTTGAGCAAGGGGGTGGAATATGGGAAAGCAATGGAAGATCGGCAAGAAGGATTGTAAATACACTCAAGGGACTCGCACCTGGGTGCTGGAAAACACATATATCACACCAGTTGTTATTCAGCCTCGGGTGCTGGCAAGAAAAACATTTGGATGACATAAGCCTGTAATGGACTCACAGACACCTTATCCAGCTGCTTGAGAATCTTGGCCTGTTGTGGAAGAAGATCAAAGCACAGTACCAGCGAGAACAGGGAGTCCGCATGCGCTCTTGCTAACAAGGACTCTTTTGCTGCCAAGGATTCTTGCTAACAAGGACTCTCTTGCTGCCAAGGATAAGTTTAACAATGCTACTAGTACCGCTATTTCTGAGTTATTGCTAGATGTAGATAGTATTCGACATGCAAAACAGAGCTGCAATTAATTTTTTGCTTTCAGCTCACAGACATGGTTGTCAAGATTTTAAAGGACTGTATGGTATGAATCTAAGTGACCACTCCAAATCCATCCATGCCCAGTTGCAGGAACTGCACCGACCGAACCAGCAACTTGTGGAGACCACTGGGTGAAATCTCTTTGCTGGATGGACTTGGGGGTGGGGTTGGTTGAAGCAAATTATACTCATTGCCTGTGTGGAAGGAATTTGTCTGTTATGTTTAGTATGCTGTTTGCCGTGTTTAATAAGCATTATACGATCAGTTGTAGATGCCGCTTTGCGTCGTACCCTTGTACGAGTTGTAGAATATGTTGCTCTAAAAACTATGTGTGTATCCATGAGAACCTGACCTTCACAGAAGAAGATAACAAGAAGGGAGTACAGCAGTGTAGTCAGGTATCAGACAGCCGCTGTTAGCAAAGCTGGATCATGAGTTTGGTGAGACTCACTGCATACGCTGGCCACGCGTGCAGCGACTCTAGCCTGTACTTCTCCACTCAATCCAGTGCAGGATGTAAGGGGGCTGTCTCGGGTCAGAGAGGGGGAGAGACATGAGCACATTTTGAAGATACAGGGGACGCCCTGAAGCCCTGTGTCTGGCCCCCCCCTGCTCCCCCCCCAATAAGTTCCACGTTCATTAACCCCAACAGCTCAGAAGGCATTACAGCACGTTGCAAGATACGATATAGTCTACTACTGCTGCAAGACGCATTGAACACCTTCCTATCTGACTGTTTGTGATATATCAAGAATTTCAACCTTACGCCCTGATAGGACAGTGGGATGATGCACTCACAAAGAGCCTGACTGCATTAGAGTGGGTATTTTTGCCACATACCTTTTCAAAACCGGTAGCTATGATGATTGAAATGTTACCACGATTGTTTTTCCAGGGTTGTTTGTGCCGTCAGCAGCTTTCTGGAATGGATCCAAGCCACATACATGTCCCCGTCAAAAAGGACGACCTTGACCCTTGGTTATCACAAAGTCTTAACCTACAAATTGCCTTAGTAGATTATATTGGGCAAATAAATTATTCTTTGCCCTGGCACAGACTATTACAGTCACTTTCACAAATTCCTTTACAGCCACGCATCCTGCTAGGGCCAAAGCCTCTTGCTGGCACCCGTACGGTGTTTGTAGATGGTTCAGGGACACAGTAAAGGCTTTTGACTTATTTCAACAGGAACTGTTAAATGTAGTAGCAGACTCTCAATATGTTACTGATATTGTTCAAAGACTTGAAGGAGCGTTTATAAATCAAGTAGAGAACCAATTGTTATTTAATCTCTTACTGCAATTAATGTTGCTTTTATGAAAAAGACAGTTTCCTTTTTTTATTGTCCACATACGCTCTCATAGCTGTTTACTTGGTCCTTTAACTGAGGGAAACACAGTTGCAGATTATCACACTCTGTCGGTAACAACTCCGAACATTATGCAGCAAGCTAAAATGTCGCATGATTTTTTTCATCAAAATGCGAAGGCATTGAGGAAGCAATTTTCTTTAACACAACAACAAGCACATGGTATTGTGTGAACTTGTGCCGATTGTCAGCAGCTGGCTCCTCTGCCATCATTTGCAGGGGTTAACCTGCGAGGGCTTACACCTGATGAACTTTGGCAATCCGATGTTACGCGCATTATGGAATTTGGACATGTTTCAGTTGATTTGTTTTCTCACTTTGTTGTGGCTACTGCTCCTACAGGAGAGAAGGCTTGTGATGTTATTCGACATTGGTTGCAATGCATTGCAGTCATGGGAGTACCAAAAACTATAAAAACTGATAATGAACCAGCTTATGTGTCCGCTAAAGTACAGGCCTTTTTTTTTTACAGACATGGGGTATTAAACATGTCACCAGTATTCCTCATTCCCCGGCTGGGCAAGCAATTGTGGAGCGTATGCATCATACTTTAAAAACCATGCTTGCTAAACAAAAAAGGGGGAATCCCGTAGGTATGACACCTCAGGAGTGATTGTATAAAGCAACTCATGTTTTAAATTTTCTAAACATGTCTTCTTTGTCATCCACAGCAGTAGAGCGACATTTTGGAAGAACTGTTGAATGGCCTGAAGAACCGAAGGTGTACTATAAGCACCTTAAACCGGGGTGCATGCTAACCACAGATAACACTGCAACAAATAGAAGTTGTGAGCAAGAAAATTCTGTAATGATTTGTACTTCTCATCCGTATGTTTGCTTTGGCTCAAAATGCAAGTATACAAGAATGTAATCAATCTTATTGTGTAAATTTAACGCGAGTAAGGTATAAAACAGCAGTACTATGGATAGGGAATCGGCAAAATGCGTTAAAAACACGTCTTTCTCTGTATTGGGATTGGGAGTACAACTCTCGAAGACTTTGTGTTACATCTCTCCCCTGGAATACGTTGCTACATGGCTGGGAAATGGTTAAACACCATCTCCAAGGTGCTTTTGACATGTCGTTGCAACAAAATATTTGTCCTTTCCATGATCAGCTAAAAGCTCAAATACTAAAGATTCAAGACTTAATGAACCGCAATGCATTTGAAATATTACAAAAGGATTTCTCGTGGGTAAATCCAAAGAAATTGGCTTTCTGGGCTAAATTTAGGAATCTGGGTATTTATTGCCTTAGCAGGGTTCTTTTTGATTCTGTTTTTAATTGTGTTTAGTATATAACCGGCTAAGAGCGTCACAACGAGTAGAAGCACAAGTCATGGCGACCTTGTTAATAAATGGTCTGGTGTTAAACAAAAAAGGGGGAGATGTGGCAGATCTACGAGCAGAGGCCTGCGTACGGCCAAAGACACAGTGAGCAGAGCACACAGTAACCACAGAGCCAAGAGAACAGTTCATACCTTTACTCCATCCTGTGATGACCATATAACATTCCCGAATCTCGGACAAAGAATAGGGCTAAGTATTCTTCCTTCGCTAGGAACAGCAACGGCATTAATTATGCTGAATAAAATAGGGTGTTGGCTGGCTAAACAGACCAATGCCACATCGTTAGCATTAAGTGGGTTATTAGCAGATGTAGACGCTATTCGGCATGCTATGCTTCAAAATAGAGCTGTCATTGATTTTTTGCTTTTAGCACAAAGCCACGGGTGTGAAGGTTTTGAAGGTATGTGTTGTATGAATCTTTCTGACCACTCTGAGTCTATCCATAAAAGTATCCAGCAATTGAAAAAAAGGGTTTAATCAGCTACAGATTGACAATGAATGGGACTGGCTAAACAACCTGCTGCACAGTTCGGGTATTTCTGGATGGCTATCATCAATTGTAAAAGCTGGATTGTTGTTGCTATTCTTTATGTGTGCCTTAATGCTTGTTGTGCCCTGTATCTTAGGCTGCCTACAGAAAATAATGCAAAGAATGATTAATCAAGCTTTTGTAGTAGAAAAACAAAAAGGGGGAATTGTGGGAATAGAGAGCAGCATAGGTCTGTTCGACCTTGATGAGATAAAGCTGCGTCCTTGAGAGAGGGCTTGAGAGAACAGAAAAACAAGTAAGAATCAGCAAGAAACAGGACGCGAGAATGAAGTTGCTGCTCCTCGTGAACAGACAGCAGAAACCAATCGGAAGAAGCAGAGAAGCGCGTGGCAGTCAGCCTTCAACCTGTCAGCAGGACACAACTTGCGCGTGGAGAGTGTGTATAGCTATAAAGCCTGTCGGATTGTTGCAATAAAGGTCTTTGGTCTGTACCCTGCCAGAGTCCGTGAATCCATGCTCCACATGAACTATTACAGGAACTTGACCCCTACAAATCAATGGCCCTGACAATATCCACCCGAGGGTGTTCAGAGAGCTGGCTGATGATGTTGCAAGGCCTCTCTCCATAATCTTTGAGAAGTTGTGGAGATCAGGGGATGTCTCAGAAGACTGGAAGAAGGCTAATGTCACCCTCATCTTTAAGAAGGGCCTAAAGGAGGATCCAGGAAATTATAGGCCCATCAGCCTTACTTCAGTCCCTGGGAAAGTTATGGAACCAATCCTCCTGGGTATTATCACAGGTCAAATGAAGCATGTGATTGGGAAAAGACAGCATGGGTTCACCAAAGGCAAATTCTGCTTGACAAACCCAATTGCCGCCTACAACAAAGTAACCTGAGGGGCAAGCAGCGGGCACTGTCTACCTGGATTTCTCCAAGGCTTTCGACACGGTTCCCCACAGCCTCCTCCTAGAGAAACTCATGCGTTACAGTCTAGACAAGTGGTCTGTGCGGTGGGTGGGGAACTGACTGACAGGCCACACCCAGAAGGTGGTTGTAAATAGCTCCTTTTCAAACTGGCAACCTGTCACAAGTGGGGTCCCCCCGGGATCGATACTGGGCCCAACGCTGTTTAATATCTTCATAAGTGATCTGGATGATGGGATCAAGTGTACCCTGACAAAGTTTGCTGATGACACCAAACTGAGTGGGGAAGTGGACACTTCGGAAGGGAGAACCACCCTGCAGGAAGACCTGGATAGGCCGAAAGAGTGGGCTAACAAGAACCTTATGAAGTTCAACAAGGACAAGTGTAAGGTCTTGCACCTGAGAAAACATAATCCAGGAGTGCAGCACAGGCTGGGATCTACCCGGCTGGGGAGCAGCTCTGTGGAAAGGGACCTGGGGGTCCTGATGGACAACAAGCTCAATATGAGTGAACTGTGCTGCTGCTGTGGCAAAGAAAGCCAACAGGATACTGTGTTGCATCAACAAGGGCATCACCAGCAGAGACAAAGAAGTCATTATCCCACTCTACTCAGCGCTTGTCAGGCCACACCTGGAATACCGTGTTCAGTTTTGGTCCCCACTATGCAAAAAAGATGTGGACAGGCTGGAGACAGTCCAGAGAAGGGCCACAAAGAGGACCAAAGGACTGGGAAGCCTGCCACATGAGGAAAGGCTGAGAGAATTTGGTTTGTTCAGCTTTGAGAAAAGAAGGCCTTATCACCGTGTTCCAGTATTTAAAGGGTGGCTACAGAGAAGATGTAGACTCCCTTTTTACAAGGAGTCACATGGAATAGACACATGGTAATGGGTACAAGTTACTCCTGGGGAGATTCCGATTGGACACAAGAGGAAATTTTTTCACAATGAGAACAATCAACCATTGGAATAATCTCCCCAGGGAAGTGGTGGATTCCCCATCATTGTACACTTTTAAGACTCAGCTGGACAGGGTGCTGGGCCGCCTTGTCTAGAATGTGCTTTTGCCAAGAAAGGTTGGACCAGACGATCCTTGATGTCCCTTCCAATCTGGTATTCTATGATAAGAAGCATGGAAGCATAGAGTGGTTAGAGTTGGAAGGGGGGGCATCCACAAATTTGGTGGCCTTGTACGACAGTGTTACAGTGTTGGTGGATAAGGGCAAAGAAACAGACATCATCTACCCGGACTTGTGCAAAGCACTTGACACTGTCCCGCACGACATCCTGGTCTCTAAATTGGAGAGACATGGATTTGACCGATGGACCACTCGGTGGATAAGGAACTGGCTGGATGGTTGCACTCAAAGAGTTGCAGTCAATGGCTTGATGTCCAAGTGGCAACCAGTGACAAGTGGTGTTCCTCAGGGATCAGTACTGGGACCGATACTATTTAACATCTTTGTTAGCAACATGGATGTTGGGATGGAGTGCACCCTCAGCAAGTTTACTGACGACACCAAGCTGTGTGGCACAGTCGACTCACTGGAGGGAAGGGATGCCATCCAGAGGGACCTGGACAGGCTTGAGAGGTGGGCCTGTGCAAACCTCATGAAGCTCAACCAGGCCAAGTGCAAGGCTCTGCACCTGGGTCATGGCAATCCCAGGCACAAATACAGGATGGACAGAGAATGGCTTTAGAGCAGCCCTGAGGAGAAGGACTTGGGGGTGTTGGTGGATGAGAAGCTCAACATGAGCCGGCAATGCGTGCTTGCGGCCCAGAAAGCCAACTGCATTCTGGGCTGCATCAAAAGAAGCGTGGCCAGCAGGCTGAGGGAAAAGAAGAGCCTGTCTCCTATGAAGACAGGCTGAGAGAGTTGGGGTTGTTCAGCCTGGAGAAGAGAAGGCTCCGGGGAGACCTTATAGCAGCTTTCCAGTATCTGAAGGGGGCCTACAAGAAAGCTGGAGAGGGACTATTTTACAAAGAAATGTATTGATAGGACATGGGGTAATGACTTCAAACTGGAAGAAGGTAGATTTAGATTAGATATTAGGAAGAAAATTTTCACTATGAGTGTGGTGAGGCACTGGAACAGGTTGCCTAGGGAATTTGTTGAGGTCCATCCCTGGAAGTGTTCAAGGCCAGATTGGATGTGGCTTTGATGAGCCTGGTCTAGTGGGAGGTGTCCCTGCCCACGGCAGAGAGGTTGGAACTAGATGATCTTTAAGGTCCCTTACAACCTAAACCATTCTATGATTCTATCAAAAGGACCCAGTGCCTCTGCAATTAGAATAAACTCTTGAGGCAAATAACATTATAGCAAGGGGAAATTGGTGTCTGAAAGAAAAGAATGGGTATACGTGCAGTGTGATCATTTCAGTTCCAAGATTGCTGTGTATACCTTTAAAGCTAGCAACATGAAGCCATTGGGCCGCATGTCATCACTCCTGTCTTGACAGAGGATATAATTAATTTTAAAAGTATGAAGGCATTGATTTCATGTGCAAAACAATAATGGGGATGATTTTTTACTGAGTGTTATGCCTAACCTTCTGTACTGCAGAAAAGTTAGATAATTGAAATCGTTTGTGTCTAGGTTTTACTGTTGAGATGACAATAAAAAAAGAAAGCTAGAAAAACCTTAACAGAAACCTTTCATTAACAGTTCTGATGATCGTGTTTGGAAACACTTCAAATAATAAAAGGTGCATCTTCCATGGGAACTGGAACAAATCAGCTGGGATCAAAAGGCAGATGAGCTGACAGGGTCCTCCTCAGACACGCGCCACTGAAGAGAGCACGCGCCACTGAAGAGAGCACGCGCCACTGAAGAAGAGTCCTCAGAGAGGAGACAACCTCATTCTTTTGATCCCTCAGCTTTTATACTGAGCATGGCAGATGGGATGGAATACCCTATTGGTCAGTTTTGGGTCACCTGACCTGTCCACAGGTGTAACCCTTCCACAGGGTAAACAACCAAGTCAGCTGACCCTGGTTGCCACAGCAACAAGTGTAAGCAAGAGCCTCTCTCACTGAACAGAAAGTTGGCTCTGCTTCACCCCAAACCAGGGCAGTCACCCATGACAATACTATGAAGAAAACACACGATTGCAATACCTTTTTATCTGGAAATAAGCCATTTTGTGCTAACAAGGAAAGAATTGTTCCATATTTTCCCATTGCCTGCAATAATGTGTCATACATAGCAGAGACATTTCTGTTATCAAATGTTATAATGCATGCCTTGGCTCCAGGTAAATTTTATAAGTGTATGTTCATACTGCATGCAAATATAGCAAACATACTACGAGATATTTTGATTGCTAATAAACTTCACACTTCTAGGCAAGATTAATTCAGAATATGCTTAATTTCTGAAAAGGAATCATTAAAGAAATCATCTAAAGCAAAACCTGTGATATTAAGGTGGTAAGTATGTGGGGCTCTATTAATCTGTTTTGCACTATGCATATATTATCATTTAAAAATACATTGATGTTGTGGGTTAACCCCAGCAGGCAGCTAAGCACCACACAGCCACTTGGTAACTCCCCCCACAGTGGGATGGGGAAGAGAATCAGAAGGGTAAAAGAATTCCTTGTTTTGTTTTGCTTGCGTGTGTGGCTTTTGCTTTACTTATTAAACTGTCTTTATCTCAACATATGAGTTTTCTCACTTCTATCCTTCCGATTCTCTCCCCCATTCCACTGGGTGGGGAAGAAGTGAGCAAGCAGCTGTGTGGTGCTTAGTTGCCAACTGGGGTTAAACCACAACACCTTTTAAAATTGTGGGGCCCAGAACTGCACACAGTACTAAAGGTGAGGCTGCATCAATACTAAATACAGAGGGATAAGCACCTCTTTTGACTGTCTGCTTATACTGTGTTTAATGCACCCCAGGATGCAGTTTGCTCTCTTGGCTGCTGGGGCACACTGCTGTATTGGGTTTGCACGGCAAGGTTTCGGTACCGGGGGGCTACAGGAGTGGCTTCTGTGAGAAGATGCCAGAAGCAGCCCCTGCGTCTGATAGAGTCTGCTCAAGTTGGCTCCAAGACAGATCCACCACTGGCCAAAGCTGAGCTAATCAGTGACAGTGGTAGCGCCTCTGCGATAACATTTAAGAAAGGGTAAAAACTGCTGCACAACAGCAGCTGGGAGAGAGGAGTGAGAATAGGTGTACCTGCATCGAGAGCTGTTTTTCCTTGTGCTTCCCATGAGGGTCAATGGCAAGCTATTTTTTCCCTTGTGCTGCACTTGTGCTGAAACCTGCCAGGCCCTTGGCACCCACAGTGGTGAAGAGTGAGCCTTTGTGGTCACCTGATGTTCCCTGGAACTGAAAAAGTTTCAGGAGAAGGGCTACAGGGTTTGGGAAGTCTATGAAGTTTAGCATTTTGAACAGAGGAATAACAGCCTTTTCTCATGTTATATAAAACTCCACCTCTGCCAGAAGCAGGAAGCTGCAGGCTACCCAGCCTGGTACACAGATGATGTCAAAAAAGCTAAATATGTTGAAGATTACAGGAAGAAAGAAGATGCCGTTTTGTGGCCTGAACATATTAAGAAAACCCCTGCCATACAGCAAATTGCAAAACCGTTTTAAAATTCTCTGTGGAGAAAATTTGGACAGAGATCCAAGCACCATTTTAAGACAGACAGGCAAATTGTAGTTACCTCTTTTTTCCCACTTGTCCTCTTGTGATTTTATTGATAAGGATGCATCCATTGCATCGTGGAAGCACTCCAAAGGACATGTGACTCCGGAGTGTAACACTAACATTTTTATAATGTGCTTCACTACTGCATATGTGCACCTACAGCTTTATGATCTCTTAGATGCCCTACAAGACCATTGCCTTTATCATGACAGAGACTGAAAGTTAGGTGTGGTCTGTTGGATCTGGAGTAACTGTATTGGCTTTGCGTGGCAAGGTTTTGGTAGTAGGGGGTTATAGGAGTGAGTTCTGTGAGAAGCTGCTAGAAGCTTCCCCTATGTCTGATAGAGCCAAAGCCAGCCGGCTCCAAGATGGACCCGTCACTGGCCAAAGCTGAGCCAATCAGCAATGGTGGTAGCGCCTCTGTGATAACACATTTAAGAAGGGGAAAAAGTTTCTGCACGACAGTAGCCAGAAGAGAAGAGTGAGAATATGTGAGAGAAACAACTCTGCAGACACCAGGGTCAGCGAAGAAGGAAGGGGAGGAGGTGCTCCAGGTGCCGGAGCAGAGATTCCCCTGCAGGCCGTGGTGAAGACCATGGTGAGGCAGGTTGTCCCCCTGCAGCCCATGGAGGTTAACAGTGGAGCAGATATCCACTCTGCAGCCCATGGAAGACATCATGCCAGAAAAGGTGGATGCGCCCAAAGGAGGCTGTGACCCCATGGAGAGCCCACGCTGGAGAAGGCTCCTGGCAGGACCTGTGACCCCATGGAGAGAGTAGCCATGCTGGAGCAGGTTTGCTGGCAGGACTTGGGACCCCGTGGAAAGGACCCACGCTGGAGCAGTTTGTGAAGAACTGCAGCCTGTGGGAAGGTCCATATTGGAGAAGTTTTTGAAGGACTGTCTCCCATGGGGGGGACCCCATGCTGGAGCAGGGGAAGAGCGTGAGGAGGAAGGCACAGCAGAGACAATGTGTGATGAACTGACTGCAACCCCCATTCCCCATCCCCTGTGTCACTCAGGGGGAGGAGGTAGAGAAATTGGGAGTGAAGTTGAGCCTGGGAAGAAGGGAGAGGTGGGGGGAGGGTGTTTTAAGATTTGGCTTTATTTCTCATTACTCTACTCTGATTTGGTTGGTAATAAACTAAATTAATTTCCCCCAAGTCAAGTCTGTTTTGCCCGTGACAGTAACTGGTGAGTGATCTCTCCCTGTCCTTATTTCAACCCATGAGCCTTTCATTATATTTTCTCTCCCCTGTCCAGCTGAGGAGGGGGAGTGATAGAGCGGCTTGGTGGGCACCTGGCATCCAGAGAAGGTCAACCCAACCATAAAATTAAATCTACCAGAGGTGGTTTGGTTTTATACTGTTTCTGCATCTCTGTATGGTGTTCTAGAGATGTTACTTGGTTCTGCTTACAGGCACAGCTAATGTATGGAGCTCATATGCTTCATATCCTATGAAGGGCTGAGTCTGGTTTTGCTTTGATAGGAGTTAGCAGAAAAGGATCTCCAGTATGGGTCTCCCTAAGCAGCTTTATAGTAGAGGGCAGGTAAAAGCTGGTGTTATTTTACTTGCCTTTGTCATGAAAATTTTGCAAGTGGCCTGTGTTGATGGAGGAGAGAGGCTAGGATGCAAAGTATAGAATTACAAAAGTAATTCTTTTATTCATAGAATCATAGAATATCTCAAGTTGAAAGGGACCCATAAAGATCATTGAGTCCAATTCATTCATGCGCATGCCTTTTGACCCCAGTCAGTGTGTCCCAGTTCCCATTTGTCACTGAGTCCAGTCTGGAACTTTCTCAGTGCCTGCCAGTGACATCTCCCTGGGAGCTTGATATGGTTTTGTGTATATTTGTATATATTGTATCTATTTAATTATTTCCTTTTTTTATTTTATTATTAATATTTCATTAAAGCAGTTTAGTTTTTTCTAAATTCACAAATCTCTTTATCTCTCTTCTTCCTCTCCTTGGAGCGAGAGGTGGGGGAGAGCATCTGTTGTCTTGTCATTGGCCAACCTGGCCCAAACCATGACACATCACTGTAAGTGAAAACACTTAGGCTGGTCTGAATTAAAAGGAGAACCCCTTCTTTGCAACTTTTTGTATAAGCTGCTGCACTGAACATGGCTTTTACAGAGGCCTCTGCCTGGTACTTGCTAAGCAGGTGCTTGACCCTCCCTACTCAGGGTGTAGCTGCAACAAAGGCTCCAGGCACCCTGGGTCAAGGGCAGCTACCAAGCTTGTTAGAAGCTGCTAGAGCTTCCTCTGGTCCACACCCTTTTTGCTCCCCTTACCCCATCCTTACCTGACAGCAGCAGGAAACCTCAAGTTTCTTAGAGGTTTCATAGGAGTTCCCTTGATGATCCTGTACCCTGTCCCCAGAAGATCTAGAAGCTCACAAAGAACAATGCAGAGATTGCTGCACAAACTGCTACATCTGTTTCCTGCTTCTGTTAGCTGTGTCTCCCCTTCCTACTTCTTTTCCCTTGACTGCTGAGAGTGATATCATATGGTATGGAATATCCCTTTGGTCAGTTTGGGGTCAGCTTTCCCCTCCCAACTTCTTGTGCACCCTCAGCTTACTTGCTGGTGGGGCAGTGTGAAAAATAGAATCATAGAATCATTTAGGTTGGAAAAGACCCTTGGGATCATCGAGTCCAACCATCAACTCCACTCTACAAAGTTCTCCCTTACACCATATCCCTTAACACCACATCTAAATGACTCTTAAACACACTCAGGGATGGTGACTCCACCACCTCCCTGGGCAGCCTATTGCAGTGTCTAACCACTCTTTCTGTGAAGAATTTTTTCCTAATGTCCAGCCTAAACCTACCCTGCTGCAGCTTGAACCCATTCCCTCTTGTTCTATCGCTAATTACCTGTGAGAAGAGACCAGCGCCAACCTCTCTACAACATCCTTTCAAGTAGTTGTAGAGAGCGATGAGGTCTCCCCTCAGCCTCCTCTTCCTCAAACTAAACAGTCCCAGCTCCTTCAATCGCTCCTCATAAGATTTATTCTGCAGGCCCTTCACCAGCTTCGTTGCCCTCCTCTGCACTCGCTCCAGCACCTCGAGATCTCTCTCGTATTGAGGTGCCCAGAACTGGACACAATACTCAAGGTGTGGCCTCACCAGTGCTGAGTACAGGGGGATAATCACCTCCCTCCTTCTGCTGGTCACACTATTTCTAATACAAGCCAGGATGCCATTGGCCCTCTTGGCCACCTGGGCACACTGCTGGCTCATGTTCAGCCGCTTGTCAATTAGAACCCCCAGGTCCTTTTCTGCCAGGCAGCTCTCCAGCCACATTTCCCCAAGCCTGTAGCGATGCATGGGGTTGTTGTGGCCCAAGTGCAGGACCCGGCACTTGGCCTTGTTGAAGCTCATACCATTAGCATTGGCCCATCGGTCCAATCTATCCAAGTCTCTCTGTAGAGCCTCCCTATCCTCATGTAGATCAACACTCCCGCTTAGCTTCGTGTCATCTGCAAACTTGCTGGTGATACCCTCTATGTCCTTATCGAGGTCATCAATAAAGATGTTAAACAGAAATGGTCCCAACACTGAGCCCTGAGGGACACCACTTGTGACCGGCCGCCAGCTGGATTTAACTCCATTGGACTACCACTCTTTGGGACTGCCCATCCAGCCAGTGCTTGATCCAGCAGATCGTATGCTCATCCAGGCCATGAGCCGCCAGTTTTTCCATGAGAATTCTATGGGGGACAGTGTCAAATGCTTTTCGAAAGTCTAGGTAGACAATGTCCGCAGCCAGAAATAGAAAAGGCCTTGACACTGTGCAAGCAATGTTCAGTAACAGCTAAAACATCGGTGTGTTATCAACGCTGTTTCCATCACAAATCCAAAACATAGCACCATTCAAGCTACTATGAAGAAAATTATCTCTATCCCAGCCAAAACAAGAACAACCTTAGCCCCTTATTCCATACCATTTGTGCCATGCTCAAGACCCACACTATCCAATACATCCTCATTAACCATCCCTCCATTCTCGCTCACAGACGTCATTCCCTTAGTTTGTGGGCCACCCATATAAAATGTCCATTGAGTTCATTTAGTCCAATGATTTGGTGGTTGCTCAGGAGAGGTGGTGTGTTGTGTGGAGTTATTGGCCCACCTCAGTTTGGATTAGTTCGTGAAGGACTGTATCCTGTGGGAGGGACCCCACGGTGGAGCAGGGGAACAGTATGAGGAAGGAGCAGCAGAGATGAACTGTTATGAACTGACTGCAACTCCCATTTCCCATTCCACTGCGCTACTCATGGGGCAGGAAGGAGGTTAGAAGAGTTGGGAATGAAGGAGCAAAGTTGACCCTGGGAAGAAGGGCTGGAGTGGGGGGAAGGTGGTTTTAGTTCTATTTTTAATCGGCAATAAATTAAATTAATCTTCCCCAAGTTGAGTGTATTTTGCCCGCGACGGTAATTGGTGAGCAAACTCCCTGTCCTTATCTTGACCCACAAGCTTCATCATCTTATTTTCTCCCCCTGTCCTGCTGAGGAGGGGGAGTGAGAGAGAGAGCGCGGCTTGGTGGGCACCTGGGGAAAACTAATTTAATTTATTGCCAATTGAAATTATAGAGCAGGATGGTGAGAAACAAAGACAAAACCTAAAACATCTTCCCCCCACCCCTTGCTCCCAGCCTCAACTGCACTCTTCCATTCCCAAGTCCTCTACCTCCCTCCTGCCCCGAGTGGTGCAGTGGAGATGGGGAATGGGGGGTTGTGGTCAGTACATAACAGTTCCTCTCTGCCACTCCTACCTCATCACACTTTTCTCCTGCTCCAGCATGGGTCCTCTCTACGGGCTACAGTTCCTGCCAGGAGAACCTGCTCCTGCATGGGCTCTCCACAGGCCACAGTTCCTTCGGGAAATATCCACTTGCTCCAGAAATGTGCAGCTCAAACTTGTGAGCACTGTACTCGGGATCCCCAACATATCTGGATGAGCAGACAACTGGTTGAATGGCCGGGCCCAGAGGGTGATCAGCGGTGCAAAGTCTAGTTGGAGGACAGTGACTAGCGGCGTACACCAGGGGTCAATGCTGGGTCCAGTCATGATCAAGACCTGCATTAATGAGCTGGATGATGGGGAAGAGCATACGCTCAGCAACTTTGAAGACAGCACCAAAACTCAGAAGAGTGGCTGATATGCCAGAGGGTCATGCTGCCATCCAGAGGGGCCTTGACAGGCTGGAGAAATGGGCTGACAGGAACCTGATGAAGTTCAACGAGGGGAAGTGCCAAGTCCTGCACCTGGGGAGGAACAACCCCATGCACCAATATATGCTGGTGGCCACCCATCTGGAAAGCAGCTTTGCAGAAGAGGACCTGGGGGTCCTGGTGGACACCAGGTTGAATATGAACCAGCAATGTGCCCTTGCCGCAAAGAAGACAAATGGTATCCTGGGCGGCATCAGGCAAAGTATTGCCGGCAGGTCGAGGGAGGTGATCCTTTTCCTCTACTCAGCACTGGTGAGGCCACACCTGGAGTACAGTGTCCTGTTCTGGGCTCCCCAGTACAAGAGATATAGAGCTACTGGAGAGAGTCCAACAAAGGGCCACGAAAATGGTTAAGGGACTGGAGCATCTCTCCTATGAGGAAAGGCTGAGGGAGCTGGGTCTGTTTAGCCTGGAGAAGAGAAGGCTCGGGGGGATAAATGTATATAAATACATGAAGGGAGGGTGTCATGGTTTAACCCCAGCCAGCAACTAGGACCACACGACCGCTCGCTTGCTCGCTCCCCCTGCCCCCCCAGAAGGGTTGGGAGAGAAGGAGGGGAAAGGGAAAAAAAATAAACCCTCGTGGGTTGAGATAAAGACAGTTTAATAGAACAATAACGGAAAAGGAAAATAACAATAATAATGGTAAAAGAATATACAAGGCACAAGTTGCTCTCACCGCCTGGTGAATCGTCTGCCCCTAAGGAGGCTGTCTGAGGGGGGGATGTGGGGGTGGTAGGCTTTTGTGTTTCAGATGCATAAAGATCAGGGTTTGCTTTTAATCAGTTGTCCTGGGAGCTTTACCCAGTCACAGAAGGGTGTGCATGCTTGCTCGTGAAGTACACATACATGGAAGTATGTACCACCCTCAGTCAGTGTGGGTGTGATACAAGCACCTTGCTGAGATAGAACATACTGTCTACCTAGTGTTCTCTGCATGGCAGCACATAGGAGCACTTTTGTGCATACATGAGTATCATTGTTATAGCACATAACCATATTTGCGTTAGGTGCCTGCTATACATATGGGTGAGAACCTGTCCACCCTATCAGACACACATAGCATATGCATTGCAGTATGTGCACACATTCACACACCTATATGTCACTCATCTATGGCATTCCTGCCTCTCATGTATTTATAACAGATATACAGACAAATATAGGATGGACTCCCCTGACCTGCAGATACAAATTATATTATACAGCTGAAGTTTTTATTTCAGCCACACACAGAACCCCCGGTCCCATCCTGCTGAGTCTGAGCTGGCAGGAGCAGAGAGGGAGGGCAGGCCTGTGTGTCTTTTGGAGGGGGGAGGGCAGGGGCACAGCTGCTTGTGTGTGTAACAGAAGGGCTGTGTATGTGTGTTATTGCACACTTCCTGTGGTATATTTATGACCAGGGCCTCAATTTCCGGTAGCTGATAGGAGCTCTGTGTGTGTGTCTCTCTCCCCCAGAGCATTTAATATCACCACACAGAGGAGAGGAACATGCACAGATACAGTGGCAGCTGGTGGAAGAGGAAGAGGACAGAAGGAGCCAATGATTGGGTGATCAGAGACAGTTCCCCCCCCTTCCCCTGCAACACACCAAACAATATCATAGTAATCCCATCATCCAATACAGGGGATAAATCACAGTTTTCCTTCCACCCCATATTCCTATGGACAGACATGCAGGTAGGTGAATTACTAGTGTGCATGTGGTGTGTACAGATTTGCTTATGGGGGGAGGGGTTTATATTCAATGTATCTGTGTAGGGGAGGAAAGGCTGTTTATGAAACCTGTGTGAATAGATGCACAGTATTCTTGCCTTTGTGCAAGGGCAGTTATGAATATTGGGGTACGCATATACACACACGCAGTGTATCTCTCTGCCAAGGTGATTGGGGGATAAAAGGTTATTGAACAGTGTGCTTATGGGGAGGAGGAAGTAGAGAGGAGTTATACATTCAATATCTCTTTTTGTGTGGTTGTGTGCACCACTAATTGAGGTGCAGTTGGACAGAAGTAGTGATGGATGTGTTGCTTTTTATTAGATGGTAGTTATATTTGTTTTAAATTATTAGTCTATGAATGCAGGAGCTGAACTCACCTTTCTATCATGTCCTCCGGCCTGTGTTTGGAGCGGTGGTGTGTGTGTTCACGGGGTGGGATGGAAAGTGTGTGTATTGCTAACAATGAGGGGAGGCATTAACTGTGCAGAGGTGTGTGTCTGCCTTGAGGGAGAGCAATAGTTGTGTGAGGAGCAAGTAAAACATGTTACATGGAAAGGCTGTGTGCTTAAAGGGAGAAATGGTTACATGGTGAGAGGGATCTCTGTGTGTGTTTTGTTGGGGGAAGGTGTGGTTCAATAGGGGGTTGCACATGCGAGTAATTAAAGGGTCAGAGGCAGTTTCTCTGTGTGTATGAGATGGATTCGCAAACTGCTGGAAATGGATTTATTTTCGTGGTCATGTGATACTGTAAAAGCAGCAAATAAAACTCTCTAAGACTTGATTTGAAAATCTTAGAAAGCAGGCATTCTTTATTGGCAAGGCTGCAGCGTTGGAGACACATGGGGATCGCTCCTCCAAAGTGTGCCTGTCTGGCAACACAGAGCAGACATATTTATGGTCATAATATCTACATATTCACTACATTTCTCAAAAAAAATCGTACATATGCTAATTAGTTCCCAGAAGTCATTTACATATCCTCCTCCCAGTCTCGCATGCTTAATGAATTGAGTCGATGGTCTCTGGTGGTCCCTGGTGGTCGTTTTGGCACCTCCAACCTTGTCTGCTGTTTAACCCCAAACCAGCTCTTCAGGTTGTTTTTCCTTAAAAGGAGTCGTTTGCTGATGTGCTGTTGCGTGAAAAGGGGCAAAGCGGTTTTGGCAGAAAATAAACCCCCTTGCGTTCTAACCCTCCTCACCGAGGTGGGAGGCTAGGTGCGGCTAGGTTTAAATTCTGAGTGATGCCCAATTCAGCACTATCAGTCCAGTCGCGTTTAATAGGTATTAAACTATTACGATTTGGATACACTAATAGTGGACTGCACCTTCAGTCTAGTCGTGCTCATGAACTAGCACGGCCACCTTCGAGTCTTTGGTCGCGTTCAGTGAGAAACCAAAACGACTAGCTACTTAAAAAAGTGCAGTTTATTTAAACAACAGATAGATAGGTTCTTAGGATTGCCGGTGATAAATACACTGTCTGCAAAGCACGTGCAAATGAAAGTATTGCTACATATACAAAATGCGCGACAAAGTTATAAACGATACAGCCTGGCTCTAAATGTAGAAAAAAGAGAGTCTCTAGAGAAATTTCTAAGTTTCCCGAGAAAGCACTCGGTATAATCTAAGTCTTACCCAAAGGCGTCCCTATGGGGGGGAAGAGAGGCTCAGCCCGTCGACTGATCCCAGAAGTCAATGATGGAATTCTTTATGATGGTGTCTTCCCTGGGTATCCCCCCTCTCTCGGGCTATTTTTATACTAGTTGTTATCTTCAAGGTGGAGTTTGAGTGACTTTAGTCATACATACTTTTATCATGATTGGTGTAAATTTCTCTCGCTTCACAATTAAAGGTATAGTTTACGAGAAATTCAGGGCGCAGACTCAAGAAGGAGTGGTCGCACCTTGGAGGTGGGTAGCCTTCGGGATGGAGGTGTGTTTTGGTATTATAATGACATTATAATGAGCAAAGTTCGCACAAAGGACAGCATTTAATCAAAATTTGACAAAATGTTGGCTCTGAGCATCTAGCGGGCAGCTAATTGGCAGCTTATCTGTTTCATGGTATCATCCCATTCCCGTATCCGCTATACATCATAAGGTAAAGCCGCAGAATAATTGCATCCCGTCCCGTACCTCATGTAGCTTATCAGGGAACCACAGATGTTGTGTCCTTCATGCCAGCTGCGGCTATTTTCTACCTCAGAAGCCTCTTGATTTTATACTTTTCCTTAAGGTGTGAACAATGAAGTACTTTTTTATTTTTTAGCCAATTTAGTATTTTTTCCACATGTGCAAATTTCAGTTCAGCAGGGTTCCATTCCTCATCTTAACTTTCTTCTTATCTTCAAGGTCGGTTTGTCTCATGTTTATCTTGCTCAGCCACATGTTGCAAGACTTTTGTCTCTCCTTTGTCTCTCAGACTTCCTTTGCTCATGTCTACTGATACTTATACAAGCAGAACATACAGTACAAAGTTCACCACATCTTAACTTCTATACTTACATACTTTATTCTAAAGCCCTTAAAACCTACTATGTTATACAAACTGTAGTATGTTGGTATCAATCCCTCCTTTTCTTTTGAGGATTTAGTTACTCTGACTAAACCTCATCTATTTATATCAATTTAGTATAACTTAGACTAAAACATATTCGAGAACAGCAATTACAACATTGTAGGCAACAGCAGGCAAGAATACATACAACTACGACAAAAACAAATAACCTTTTTAACCAAAAAAGGTCCAGTAACTATGAGGTTAGTTTGTGACAGATTTCTTCAAATCCCCAAGAAGTGTCGTCCTTATTGACCTCATGCAGAACCTTAGTTTGTTCCCAGATTTCCTCCAGATCTGTGAAGATTCTACCACTCTGATCCACATACATGCAACAACTAGTATTGATTACTGTACAGACTCCTCCTTGCGATGCTAGTAGCAAATCTAGAGCTAGCCTATTTTGTGCTACCACTTCTGATAGGCTGGACACTTCCATTTGTAGGGCTTTTATAGCATCTATGGTCCTGTTTTCAATGTTCTCAATGGTTGCGGATATATTTACAGTTGTTTTTTCTAATTCGCTTACTCCTAACCAAGGGTGAAACCACCTAGCAAAGCTATGAAATCCAGAGGATCTATCTGCAATGTCATTGTGAACCCTTCTAGTTCACTTTAGAAAAGTTCTAATCCATCCACTTGGTTGTTCCCCTTTGATTATAGTGATGTTAAGCAATAACACGCCAAGTGTGCAACTACCTATCCATCCTAAGGGAAGGACCTTTCTAGCCTTATTTCCACAAATCCAATACCATCCTTTTCCTTGGGGGACTGGCCAACCTGTGACTATAGATTTCTTCCTAGTTTGGCTTTGCATAAACATTCCAGCCCCTCTGTATCCTATATACCACTCACAAGAGGGATAAATTCCTACCAGAAACCTTGGTCCACACCGAGGGTTGGTACTGTTTCTTCCAGTGTTACTATTTGTGCTGTTGATGTGACACCTCTGGTAACAAGAGGCGTTCCAAAACTGAATTCCCTCTGGCAGTGATACCTCCCATTTGAGGTTTCTCCAATCCTGATTACAACTTGATGCATTCAAATTGTTTAGTTCTCGTATCATTTCATTAAAGGGGACTGGCACTCCTATCAAGGGATACCCTGCACCTGAATGTCTAGGCAAGTGAGAACATATCCAACAGTCATTTCTCTGTAATATCTGAGTAATGTTTTGTGTGAACATTATGTGTATGTTCTGATCCCATCCCAGTGTCTGACAAACCATGGCTATCACTACCATTACGGTAAGACTTAATAAGGTCATCCCTGTAAATTATCAATCCGAGTATAATTAATATTCAAGCTCTGTATAGGATTCTTAATTGTTCCAGGCATGATTCACTCAGTTTTTCCTGCTAATCTTAACTTTTAGTGGGGACAACTGCTCTGATGTCCACGGAGCAGGGACTCTTGAATAGTGGATCCACGGCCCTTTACCCCTGTGTAGGTGGTTAAAAGAACCTGAAATGGTCCCTTCCATTTCTCAGTCAGTGGTTCTGAGTCCCAGGATTTGATGTAGACCCACTCTCCGGGCTGGAACGGATATACCGGGGTGTCAAGCTCCAGAGGTCTATCAGTTGCCACATATTTCCGTAGTTCCTGCAAAGTTTTTCCTAAAGACACTAAATAGTTATTCAAATCCATTCCTCCCCTGACATGAGTGGTACCTGGTATATGTGGAGCCTGATAAGGCTGTCCATATATCAGCTCTTCCTGCGAGGTTGTATCCTGATTCTCAACAGTGCTAAGGGCAAAGCTTGTACCCAGGTATTGAGGTTTCCTGACAAATTTTCCCAAGTTGCAGTTTAAGCATGTAATTCATTTGTTCTACTTTCCCACTCGACTGTGGATTGTAAACTGCATGGAGATCCCATGTTATACCTAGAACCTCATTCAGGTCTTTTATGACCAGGGTAATGAAATGGGGGCCGTTGTCTGATGACATTCCCAGAGGGACACCAAACCTTGGTATGATTTCTTTTAACATTACTTTAGCCACTTCTTTTGATTTGTTGGTACGACAAGGAAAAGCTTCAGGCCATCCTGAAAAGGTATCAACCTATACCAGAATGTATCTATATCCCTCTTTTCTGGGTAATTCAGTAAAGTTGATCTGCCAATAATCTCCTGGGGAATTTCCTCCTTTAGTAACCCTAAACGCTACTTTGTTGCCAGTTTTGGGATTATTTCTACAACAAATCTCACACCTTTTGGTAACTGACCGAATAATTTCTGTCATTGCCCTGCTTATTATTGTTTTCTGAAGGTGTTTTAGCAAATTTTCTGTTCCCCAATGTACTTTCTCATGCTCTCTTTTAGCAATTTCCCTTATCAAGGTGGCTGGAAGAATTACATGTCCAGTGGGTGTGATAGCCCACCCGTTTACCTGTTCTTTAGCTTGTAAAGCTTTAATCAGTTTGTTGTCCTTATGATCATATTTTGGTGGCACTTTGGGCAAAGATATCTCTTTTTCTGGTACTAGAGCTAGTATACCTTTTTCTGCAGCCTCTTTAGCAGTCTTATCTGCCAATTGGTTACCCAGTTCTGGAACAGTTTTACCTGTTTGGTGTGCTTTTCAGTGCATGATCGCTACCTCATCTGGTTTCTTAATGCTTTCCAAGAGTTCTTGAATCTGGAGTGCGTGCTTAATCGTCGTTCCTTGGGCAGACAACAGTCCTCTCTCCTTCCAGGTGGCTCCCTGAGCATGCACCACCCCGAAAGCATATTTAGAGTCTGTCCAAATATTGTCCCGCTTTCCTTCACTTAAGTCCAGGGCTCGAGTGAGGGCTATCAATTCGGCCTTTTGAGCAGACGCTCTGGAAGATAAAGCTCATGATTCTATTACCTTGTCGACAGTTGTCACTGCATACCCAGACAGACATTTTCCATCTCACACAAAACTGCTGCTGTCCGTATATAGCTCCCAGTCCAGGTTCTCCAACAGCACATCCTTAAGGTCTGGACAGCTGGAATAAACCTGCTCAATTGTTTGTAGACAGTCACGTTCAGGTACATTTTCCAAATGTTTACTTGAGAGAAACACAGCAGGGTTAACAACTGAGGTAGTTTTAAGATGGTTGTCATCCTGTTCCAACAGCACCACCTGGTATTTTAATATATGGCTAGGAGATAACCAATGGCCTCCTTTTTGTTCCAGCACAGTAAGTACCATGTGAGGCATATACACAGTGATCTTCCGTCCCAAGGTAAATTTGCAGGCCTCCTGTATTAGTAACACAGTTGCTGCCACTGCTTTAAGGCAACCTGGCCATCCTTGGCTCATGTTGTCCAGTTCTTTGGAAAAATAGGCCACGGCCCTTCGTCGAGGCCCAAGATACTGTGCTAAAACTCCCAAGGCCATGCCCTTTCTTTCGTATGTAAAGAGTTCAAAACGCTTTGTGAGGTCCGGTAACCCCAGAGCTGTAGCCTTCATTAGGGCCTGTTTTAATTCTTTGAATGCTATTTCACTGGCTTCCGACCAGTCCAAATATCCATTATGATGATCTTTTAGCAATGAGTACAGAGGTTCGACACCATCCGACCATTCCTAGAAATGCTTATAATTCTCTGACTGTCCTAGGCTGGGGAAGATGACAAATGGCCTCTTTTCGTTCAGACCCCAATTGTCTCTGTCCCTTTAAAACCTCGAATCCCAAATATGTAACCGACTCCCGGGCAATTTGGGCCTTATCCTTTGATACCCGATATCCGCTCATACCCAAGAAATTCAAAAGGCTTATGGTAAGGTCGAGACATTACTTTCTTGTTTCTGCTGCAATTAAGATGTCATCCACGTATTGCAACAGTTCCTTGATCATTTTCTTTTCTCCAAATTTCTAGCTCCTTCGCCAATTGGTTTACAAAAATAGTCAGGCTGTTCTTAAATCCTTGGGGTAAAACTGTCCAGGTATATTGTGTTTTTCTCCCCGTCTCTGGGTTTTCTCATTCAAAGGCGAAAAGCTCTTGGCTTTTAGCATCAAGCGGTATGCAGAAAAAGTCATGTTTAAGGTCCACTGCTGTAAACCATCCCTGTTCTCCTGTTAAGGTTGTTAACAGGGTATATGGATTTGCCACCACCGGGTGTATATCCTGTACTATTTCATTTATTGCTCTCAAATCCTGGACTAACCGGTAATCCCTACCATTTGCATTTTTCACCGGCAAAAAAGGAGTGTTATATTTGGTTTCACATTCCACTAACAACTTGTATTTTAAAAATTTCTGAATGATTGATACCAGCCCTTGCCAAGCTTCTAGTTTTAGGGGATATTATTTAAGTCTTACTGGAGACAATCCAGGCTTGAGATCAATTTTCACCGGTTCAGATCTTTTGTATTTTCCAGGTACCTCTCCAGCCCACACAATAGGAATTACAGCATCCTCGACTTCTGTTGGTATTGTTGCTTTTCCCGGGGAAATATCCTGTAATAATAAGGCTGCTGCCTCCGCATATTTAGTTTCCAGAATTACAATTTTCACCTCTCCATCCTTAAACTTAATTTCTGCTTCTATTTTTTTGAATAAATCTTTCCCCAATAATGGTTTTGGAGAATTTGGCATATGCAGAAATTGATGTGTAACCTATTGTTTTCCCAATGTCATTTTTAGTGGTTGTAAAAAATGGCCGTATTTCATGTATTCCTGTCACACCATCAACACTTATACTTTTAGTACTTAATTCCCCTTCTAACGTGTTTAAAACAGAGTAAGTCACTCCAGTGTCTACTAAAAACTCAATTTTTCATTTTCTTTTTCACAGCTCTGCTTTGACCAGAGGTTCTGCTGGGAAAGACTCCTCTGGTCCTCCTCACTCTTCCTCAATCGTGAGTACAGGAGCAGTGGGGGATCTCTGGAGGGGGCAATCCCATTTCCAGTGTCCCTCCTTTCCACATTGGGCACACTGATTTCTTCCAAGGTGGGACCCAGCTGGTCCTCCTCTTCCTCGCCCCCTTCCTCGAAACTGTCTTCCTCCTCCTCCTCTGGTGTTTTCCTCCAGTACAGCTATCAGTCATCTATTCGTCCTTTCCTTTTGTGTAGCTCTATTTCTATATGCTGTCCACGCTGCGTCTAATAATTTTCCCCAATCCTGAGCATCATTCTCCTGTAATTTCTGCAACTTCTTCCTAATATCATCAGAGGATTGTCCAATAAACAGGGACGTTAACTGGTTTTTACCTTCCTCTGAGTTGGGATCAAGGGTTGTGTATTTAAAAGCTGCTGCTTTTAATTTATTTAAGAAGTCAGTGGGTGACTCTTTAATATCTTGTCTAATTTCATATAACTTAGACCAATTAATTGCCCTAGGCATAGCATTCTGAATTCCAAATAATATTCACTTCTGGTACTGTGTCAAAAGCTGCCTAGGTCCATCTACATTCAGATCCCAATCTGGATTTACAGAGAGAAAATTAAGCTCCACCATTCCTTGCAAAGTCCCTACTGCAATCAGAGCCTCTACTTGAGCCCTTGCTTTTCTGCAAATCATTTCTCTCTCCATACTATCAAATAGTACTTGCATTATCACCTCAATATCCTTCCAATCTGTGTCCTGGGTCTTAATCATCATTTCAAAAGCGCTCGCAGTTTTCTCCAGATCGTCCCTATAGTTTCCGGACGCAATCTTCCAATTATTGAGGTCAGTGATTGAGAATGGTATTTTTACTGTTACCAGCCCATCATTCCCTACAGCTTGGTGCAGAGGGGCTTGTATCACTTCTCACTGCCTTCCTCTCATCCATCCTGCTATTGGGCTAAAGTCCTCTGCTCCTAATTCAGATCCACTTTCATGATTGTTAGACATGTCCTCCTACAAAAAACCCCAAACAATAGTTGACTCTCTGAACTAAAAAAAAAGAAGGGGTGGGAGTATGTGTGAGGAGGAAGAGATTCTATCCCAGTTTTTTTCTTTCCCAAGCGGGAGCAACTGTGGGGGAGCTAGAGATGGTGAGGTTGGAAATTGGCTTTTTCTTACTTATTTTTGTGTGCGTTCTGTTACTCTTACTTACTTACACATAAGCATTCGCTCACTTATTTATTATTTCTAAGGGAGGAAGGAGGAAGAGAGGAAGGAGGAGCTGTCTGTTTCTCTGTGAGTCTGGACACTGGAGCCGGTGTTTGGTATCAAACCTGTCCCAGGCTGGGCTTGCTGGCAGAAGTCTCTAGGCTAAGATTCCAGAACATCGAGGGGAGTTTGCTTTGCTTTTGGATGGGCTGGACTTCCTCGGGTTTTGTTTGCTTTTGATGGGCTTGTTTTGGAAACAAGTTTTGCATTTGTCTCTTTTTTTGAGAATGACCTTCCAACTCACTGCTCCCACTCACCTCTCATGTTTGATAACTTGTTTATTTAAGTGAAAGCTAGCAAACCGATAATTCTATATGTTTAGAAGTAGACACAGGTATCTGTGTATCAGGGAAAAGCCTACATATGTTTTCATTAGGACAAAAGATAACCTCTCTGGAGATTAATACTCACTGGAGATATAATACTAATTGTGGTACCTTAAACATATGTTGAAAAGCTATTAGTGCTTAAATTGGATTTAGCTGATTATTTTCAGAGTATAATCAGTCATGCATTTACTTCAGTGTAAGGTTGCAGCTGCAGGTGGTTATATAGATGCATTATTTAAATGGATTTATTTTTTTTCCCCAATTGTTGATTAATTCAGAAGCAGAATTCTATAATCAAATTATATATTTTTAGTAAAGTCCATATAATATACATTGGAAACACTTCTTAAATAATGCATTTCCTTCAATAAGGTCATTGCAGAATATTGCTTTGGCAATGAGCAATCAGTGTAAGCATTAAAAATATAACCCATCTCAAACTTGCCTTTTCAAAGAGACAAATCAGGAGTGATGAAAGAAGCCAGAAAAATGTAAAACAAGTGGAGAAAGATGGTTAAGTGTAACAGAAAACAATCATAGATTCACAGAACCATTCAGGTTGATGTCGAAACCTCTATGATTATAACTCTGTAAATAATTTGGGTAAACAGTTTTTAACAAGACAATGGGATAGAAGGAACAAACAGACCTAAAAAACAGGAACCAGAAACTTTATTGGACTGATTGCCAAAGAAACTTGTCTATACTATATGAATCAGATAAAGATGTGAACTTGACTAATCATAATATGAAAAACACTCCTCTAGAAGTTAGGATACCCGCCTCTGCTTGAAGACCCTCACCCACTGAGCTTGCGCAGTAAAATTAAGAGACACTGTACCTTTAAATGAAGACGAGGACATTTGACACCAATTATCTTCCAGATAAGGAATTATGAGCACCAGTAAAAATTTGATAAACAATGAATATGTTAATTATGTTAATTTGCAATGTATAAATTAATGACTATTTCAATGCTGGGTGTGCTGGCTTTGCAGAAATACCCCCTAGCACCCTTTTCTGTGCAGAACTGCTAATAAATAGCTAATACCTCATCTCTGTGTGTTATTGGCTTGCACACCAGGTAAACAATCCCACAAGTTTGGGACAACAAGGTTGGAAGGGACCTCTAGTCCCTTGGTTTAGTACAACTTCCTGTTCGAAACAGGGTCAACTATGAGGTCAGATCAGGTTGCTCAGGGATTTTTCCAGTTTGGTTTTGAAACCCTCAAGGATGGAGACTGTATATCCTCTCTGGGCCCCTGTTCCACTTCTTGACTGTCCTCATGGTGAAAAAACTTTTCCTTATATCCAGTCTGAACCCCTCTTGTTTCAATTCATGCCTGTTGCCTCTTGTTTTCCCACCGTGCACTGCTGTGAAGAACCTGGCTCCAACTTCTTGGTAACTTCCTCATAGGTACTGGGGGCATATTAGGTTCCCCCTGAAGCCTTCTCTTCTCCAGGCTGAACAAGCCCAGTTCCCTCAACCTTGCCTCATAGGGAATGTGCTCCAACCCCCTGGCCAGTTGGTGGCCCTCCACTAAACTTGCTCCAATTTATCTATATCTTTCTTGTATTGCATGGCCCAAAACTGGACACAGTATCTAGATGTTGTTCTGCACCAGCGGGGGTGGGGTGGTATGTGAGAGAGAGAGAGAGGGTGCAGGGTTCTTTCTGGATTTCAATAAGAATGGTCTGACAACAAATGGCGTGTAAAATAGCTGGTTTAATAAGATAGAATAAAAAGAAAAATATAGATAGTGGGTAAATCTTATGTCCCTTCAGATGCTGGGTACCCCACGTTCATGCAGCATCAAAAGGACCCTGGATGGATTTTCCCACAGCATGCTGTGCAAATCCCATCTGTGGAGAGGTTCGTCTTCCCTCCCATGCCACGGTGCCTTTTATTTTGTATAACAAACAGAATCCTGACAGGTTGAAATGTTATCTCTATAACATCCACCAGCAAGCAGCACAGGCCGGCATGGGGCATTTCAGCAGATTCCCTTACAGCTGCTACTCATGCTAACATATGGGCTTCTCAAGACTTAAGTACAAGGCACAACAGAGCAGACGTGGCCTGTTCAAGATCACTAACTCATCAAGTACAATGTCTTCTGCAAGGCTCCCAATACGCTCCACCCCTTGATCTTAATCATGGCCATGCTTGTTGTATTGAAGAGCCATTTTATCATGCATATTAACAAGTTGCCTAGCAATATAAATAATACATCTGTATTATTTGATATACAGGGTAATCACAACAATAATAAGCAACACAGTAGTTGAAAGCAATAGAACGATAGGATGAGTGATCAAATGTATAACAGCATTAGCATTGGGACTTATTCCATTAAAAATATCCCACCACCTAACCCTTGCAACATTATCTAAATGTTTGGTCATTTGTATAATTTATTTTGATGGAGCACAGATATTTTGATTTTATCATGTTCATAACTCCCTTGCAACAGCAATTTTAAATTTAATTCTAAATTGTGCCCCACGACTGAGGAAAGAGAATATCCGACAACATTACAGTCAGGACAGCCTGTGATCATCAGTTTACCAGCCATAGGCACTGTGCCTATGACCTTAACTAAACCTCATGGCCCACGTGCCTGGGAAGCTACCGATAGCAGTGGTGCAAAACACAGAATTAGTGCACGATGGATTTTTCCTTCTTTTTTAACAGAGCAACCTGTTCAGGCTCTCCCCACCAAAACAAGTCTCTGTTTTCTCTTACAGCACCCTGCAGAATGGCAAATGGAAATGCTGTGTTCGTGTTAATATTCCAAACCTTAACAATGCTGCTTCTAACCCGTGATCAACTCTAGAGTGGCCATGGTCTCAAGCTCGTGTTAAGTATACCAGGAGTATGGGAATACACTCTAGGAATGCTCGGCTTACAGGGCTTCCAGTGGGCCCATATCGATTATTTAATTGATGGAGTACTTTGGAAAGTCTCCTATCCCATTGAGCCTCATGTGGGCTCAATGATTCCTTTTCAATAAGCCATTAGTTTTTTCTACCATCCCATTTGATTGAGGGTAGTACGGGGTGTGGAATACCCATTTAATTCCCCTTTGTTTTGCCCGATTTTGTCCTTCTTTACATGAAAAATATGAGCCATTATCACTTTGGATAACATCGGGTAGTTAGATTTGAGAACCAAAAGAATAGTCCTCGCACTGTATTTTGCCCATGAGCTCTCCGACACTTAGTGGCCATAAGCAAGCCGGAGACTACGCCCACTCATGTGAGGATGTATTGATATCATGCAGAGGATTTGAATGGTCTGATATAATCAATTTGCCATGTAGACCATAAAGTTTTCCCTTCATTGATATGTAGAGGTGGTGCCTTAGCAGGATGATCTGCTTGTAATCTCAGTCTACACCGGGGACATTCTGTAAGAATAGTTTCAGAAGTTTTCCTGTTTATAGGCCAGCCTTTACTCCGTGCAACAAAGTGCTTCTTTACCTGTGTGGCCTAAGTTTTGATGTAACCATTCTCCCAGTTGATACCACTCAGAATCTAAGGTGATTTTCCTAATTTTAGTTAACTCATCTTGTTGTAGTAAAATTTATATTAACTAGAAAAATTAAATGTAACATGTAATTGAAGCAACCAAGGGAACCTGCCGCTGCTGCTAAAAGTTATCTATACAGCCCCAACCATATTTCATTAATTATAGAGAAATAGTAATTAGACATGATTAATCTAAGATTGAATTAAGCAACTAACTACTAGACAGTGTAGCTTTGTTAATAAGCAGGATATTCCTGTCAAGAGAATGATGAACTGTAGGCCTGGTCAACAAACTGAGAAAAACACCTGGAACTGGCAAGATTAGAGGAGAAGTAGGTAAAAGGTAATTCCAGCAGGGGGAGATCGCAACCACCGAGTCATTGACCACCTACCCAAATGATACCACCTACTTAAAAGAGAACAATGGACGAAGAGGACAGAGTCTGCGCACTAATTTACATAAGAAGCAAAGAAACCTTGACCAATCATTAAAGAGAATAACAATGAATATGTATTAATTGTTAGAATATATAATAATCAGTGTATAAAAAGGGAAAATTTTGAAACTAAGGTGTGCTCCCTTGGAATGGGCACCCCATTTCTGTGCATTAATGGGATAAACTTGGAAATACCTCTGCTCTGTGTGTTATTGGCTTGCACACTGGGTAAAGAACCCAGATTTGGGACAACAATCTACCTTTTGATTCCACTTTGTGGCTGGTTGATTATCCTTAGCATGAGCTTTAACCCATCCCCATCTTAAAAGGTGTTTTCCTGGCTATATCCAGCAATAGTTGCCAGTCTGTCTTTCTCCAAACTGGGGATCTATTTACTTCCCAGTTTAAGATTTCCCATTGACAGAGCCACTGTGTGGCAACGGCCCATACAGCGTAAGAGTCTACATATATAATTTTTGCTCCATTCTGTGTCACCAAAACAACTGCTCTTATTTCTCCTACTTGTGCACTGCCTTCACCTTCCCCTATTACTTGTTTGCCAGAGGTAATATCTAATGCAACAGCCTTATATTGCCATTTACCATTTACTCTTTTTGCTGAAGCATCTGTAAACCAAATGTTTTCTGTTGGAGTACTCTCAGTGACGGGCGGGTGGTGCATCCAGAATGGGTGAAGGTTTAAAAGGTTGTTGTAATGCTAAAGGGTCTGTGTTTATGGGCATCTGCAATTTGGAAGCCTTAGTGTGTCCTTCAGTTAATTGCCTATTTTCTGCTACTCCTGTTAGGTAGATGTAAGAAAGACAGGTATTGCTTTTGCAGAGGAGAAAAGCTGTTTCCATCAGAGGTGGCATGATAAGGGAATGACTAAGACAAAGAGGCTCCAGCAAAGGCTTGTAGAACATCTCTTATCACACAGACAAAAGGACAAACTGATTCATACTGGATTAGTGTCTAGAAGGGTAGTCAAACATTTAACCAGGGCTAATGACATTGAGCAATCTTTTACCAAAAAGGAAAGAAATAAACTAGTCAGATAATCCCTTTAGGTGTAGCATAAAGAGAAGTAAACAGAGGCAGGACATCCGGGAAGAATTTTAGGCACCTCGGACAGACTGTGAACCCTGGAGTACCTAACCAATGGGAAACAGGGGAGGGAAAAATTTGTCCGGGATTAGGGAATAAAAAGGTGTGTTTCAAGAACTGGAGGGGTGCCTACTTGCTAGGTCACCCGCTCTTGCAAGAACGTGAATAAAAACATGCTTCACAGAGGATTCTGCCTGCGCCTATTTCATTTGGACCGGAACTTATTTCTCACAATTTGGGGGCTCGTCTGGGATCAGAAGTCATCTTCTTGGGAGTCCCTGTCGCCGAATGACGGAAAGACGCGTCCTGTTGATTTCAATGGTCTCGTGGATCATCGGCAGGGATTCCGTGAGGAATCGACTAAGATCTCGAGACCCAGTTGGACAGCAGACTCTGTGAACCACAGGGGGAAAAGGGATAGGTGCAGTAGGCACAGAGAGTACGACCAGGCAACTCCGTGCATGGACCAAGGTAAGAAAAATCGGACTGTTAAAGTATTGCCTTGGTGGTCGGGACATTCTAAGAGACTTGTGTGTGAGTGACTGAGACATACTGCAGTACGAAGCGAGTGTGGAGTCCGGATCCACGGTTCTGTAGTCCTGCGAGGGGCGCAGCCGGAGAAGGACGAAGCGAAAGGAAGGGGTGTAAGAAAAGTCTCTGTTCAGAATGGAAAATAAGGATTCTAGGCCTAGGGATGGAAAAGGGGATACTAGGAAGGACCCCGGGAACATTCCCCCAGACAGTCCTTTAGGGGAGAATGTTGAGGCTTTGGAATTATTCTTCTTGTACAAGGGATAAAGATAAAAAGAAAATGATTTGTTTTGTTTGGACCGCATCCCGGCAGGGCCGGGGGCGGCCGGGGGGGCCGTGGACATCCTGGGAAGGGTCTCAGGGGTGTCCTAGGGGTCCTGTGTCTGTCTTAGAGGATCCCAGAGGTGTCCCAGGGGGGACATGTTTGCATTTGAATTTGTTTGGACCAAAGAACCCATAAGACCTCCTAGTGTATTTTGGCCCAAATTTGGATCTGATGGAGACTGGGTCTGTTATACTTTAAACATGTATGTGAATAATAAGGAATGATAAGGAAGTAGAAGAAGGTGAATATGCTTTTTGCTGGGTCAAGAATAGATAGATTCAGGATTCGGGGATGCCCAAATCCATTTTATATGTTCCCAGCCCAGACTGTCGGTGATGTTTCAATCGACAAAGAAATTGAATCCCCAAAGTGGGACCCCTTAGACTGTTACTTGGGGGCGAGAAAGAGGGGTGAATAACAGGGGACGAGGACTGCCCCAGCCACTCCTACCAGCAGCTCGAGGTTCACCGGTAGGGTGTTATCATTGTGGGATTTACAGAATCCCCTAATTTGTTTGGCAAGTGTTAGAACAAGTGCTTGAACAATTCAGCCCTCCATCGGGAGTAGCCCTGCTTCAGTGTGTGGATGATTTATTGGTATCTGGGGAGGAAGAAGGCAGGGTAAAAGAAGCCACGAATGAGTTATTGAACTTTTTGGGACAGTAAGGTTTGAGGGTCTCAAAAAAAAAAAAAAATATTGCAATATGTGGAAACAGAAGTGAAGTACTTGGGACATCTAGTCAGTGAAGGGAGTTGAAAAAAATAAATCCTATAAATCCTGAGAGGATCAAAGGAATAGTAGACTTACCTCTGCCAAAGACCAAGAGGGAACTGAGAAAATTTTGGGGGCTGACTGGGTACTGTAGACTGTGGATAGAGGAGTATGCTCAAAAGACTGAAGGACTATATTCCAAACTGTTAGCTGAAGAACCAAATGTATTGGTTTGGACAGAAGAGGAAGAGGATTTAGTGTAAGATTTAAAACAGAGCCTAATCAGAGCTCCAGTTTTAGCCTTATCTTCTTTGGAGAAACCTTTTCAACTATTTGTAACTGTAGACAAAGGGGCTGCATTAGGAACTCAAGAGTGGGGGGGGATAAGCGGCAGCCAGTGGCCTATTTATCTAAACTCTTAGATCCGGTCTCCCGAGGGTGGCCAGGGGAATGATACGAGTTAGCACCCCTCACCAAGTAAAAACCATTTTAGCCCAAACCACGGGAAAACGGCTAATCAATTCAAGAATACTGAAGTATGAAGCACTCGTCTCTTCACCCAAATCATACTACACGTCACCTAGGGGAGGGAAACCTCGTAATTTTGGGGATAAAAGGATGGAGAAAATGACTGTTAAATTGGGAGAGAAGAAACTTGATACCTGATGGACCAGTCCATGGGCTGTGTTCTTTTCCTCCACCCCAGGCAGGGATGCCTTTCTGGGTAAGCGCTGCGCCTTTCACCCTCTGGCGAATGTCACCCCGGGTTGTTGTACTATCATTATTTTTGCTAGCAATATTAACCTTAAGTAATTAGTGCTATTGTAGTTAGCGAATTTATCAACGGCAATCTCGAATCTGTTCTGTCGCTTTCAATAAACTAACTATTTTGATTATTTGTGAATCTGATTCAGTGAAAGTCCTTTGGTGGGACTCTGATAGTAAATCAGTGAAAGTCCTGGGACTCTGACAGACAAATATCGAAACTACAGTCCTTTTAACGCGACACCAACAAGTAAAAGCATCTGAAAAATTACCTAGTGCATGGTCCGCTCAAATATGTGAGATGTATACCTTAAACCAGGCACTTAAATTAATTGGAGAAAGGGGAAGGAACAATATATACAGACTCTTGTTATGCCCTTGGGGCAGTACATACCTTTGGTAAAATTTGGGAAGAACGAGGACTAATAAATAGCAAAGGGAAAGAACTTTTACACTAAGAACGTACAAAGCAGGTGTTAGCTAATATATTAATACCAAGTGAAATAGCAGCTTTACATGTTAAAGGTCACCAGAGCGGCAATTCAATTACTGCAAGGGGAAACAGATTAGTGGACAAAGTGGCAAAAGAGGCAGCCTTGGGGCAGGAGAAGCAATGACAGAAGCAGGGGCAGTGGAGAAATGTGGTAAATGGATTCTGCCTGATGGAAGGGAAATGGCCAACAAACAATGAGAGAAATAGTGACAGTGTTACAACAGGGAAGCCATTGGGGAACGCATGCAATGTGCGAATAGTTTTGTGGAAGTACAGGTGCTTTGGCGTATACACAATAGCCAAACAAATTTGTGAGGGATGTATTATTTGTAAGACAGTAAACAAGAAAGCCTTGAGAAAGCAATCTTCAGGAGGAAGAGAGCCCGGCTTGAGACCGTTACAAAGTATACAGGTATACTTCACTAATAAAAGATCTTTTAGTCCGAGTGGACTGCCTTACTGGATGGGTAGAAGCCTACCCCTTGGGTGTCAGCTACTGCAGCAGGGGTGATTAAGATAATACTAGAACAAATTATTCCCAGATACAGGTTAGTGGAGAATATAAACTCAGATCAGGGCAGTCATTTTACTTCTAAAATCCTTCAAGGAACTGTGGAAAGTTTAGGGATAGTGTGGGAATTTCATATCCCCTAGCATCCCCCATCATCAGCAAAAGTTGAGGATGAACCAGACCATTAAGAGACCATTGTTGAAACTGATTTTAGAAACCAAATTACCATGGACTAAATGTTTACCAATAGCATTGCTGAGGATCCAGACTTCTAGAAAAGATACAGGTCTCTCGCCCTATGAGATGCTTTTTGAACTACCTTATATGGGTAACAGAGAAGACTTGCCCACTTTTGAAACTAAAGATGTGTTTCTTAAGAACTATATACTGGGGTTGTCATCTTCTTTCTCTCTCCTCAGAAATAAAGGACTTCTTGCCCAAACTCCACCCACTGGAATTTGCAGTCCATGCCTTCCGACCAGGAGATTGGGTCTTGATCAAATCCTGGAAGGAAACCAAGCTCCAACCAGAATGGGAAGGCCTGTTCCAACTGTTACTGACCACTGAGACTGCAGTGAGGACGGCCGACAGGGGTTGGACTCACTACACTCAGCTAAAAGGACCAGTTGAACCCCCGCCAACAGATCCGGTAGAACGGTGGACTGTACCTTCTACTGACAGCCCGCTGCGAGTAACCCTAAAGAGACAATAAGCCATAGGTTGGGGCAGGATGATCCAGTCGGGAGATATAAATCTGTGTACGGCATGAATTTTAAGAAGCATTTTGCGATGATACTAGTCATAGGGGCGGTGTTGTACGCCTAGATCACATACGAAGTGCACACCCAGATTACCCGGTTAGGCTTATCATAAATATCACTAAAGGAAATACCCCACAGACTGTACGCTTTGATGCCTGTCAAGTACTGAAGTGTGGGAATCTAGAGGCCCAAAGATGGTTGAGTGGTGAAAACAAGTACCTGTGCCCAGAAACTTGGAGGGTCGCAGAGGGATATCACGAGGCTGCACCTTGTGACCAATGGAGTGAAGTGTGGTGGACCACCCGAATTGGAAGGTGGGCCATTGATAAGTGGATCAAGCCTTCTTATTATTACCCTCTCAAAAAGAAAATACATTTTTATAAAGGATCACCTTCCCCAGAGTGTGGCCTTTTAGAATGTAATCCTCTGTTGATAACTATAACCCAGGGGGATGATACGGCTAACCTAATATATGGAATAGGAGCAGATGTGTCTGGAAGAGATCCAAGGGGAAGATTTAGAATAGACATACTGGAAAACAGCAGTTAAGCAGAAGGGACAACTATGACTACTAAAACTCCCAGTAATACAACAGTGGGAACCACCGAATGATCCAGCTTTGGTAACGGTTACTGAGATTAAAGATCTTAGACAAACATTTGGGATTGAGACAGGGTACGGTGAGACAAATGCTTGGGTAGAATGGGTAAAATATAGTGTTAGTAGTTTGAACCAAAGCAATTGCTGTGCTTTTGCCTCAGGAAGGCCCACAGCACAGATTGTCCCTTTTACCTTAGGGTGGACGAAAGATTCTGTAGGGTTGTGAGGAGAAATAACTGGACTACAGACGATCCAATGTGAATCAACAGAAGCCGTTTATTAAGCACAGATCATCATCTTTTATACCCTGTGTTGTAGCCGTACACGCGACTCGCTTATTTCTGATTAGCTAGTTACACTGTCCACGCGCTGTCCATGCAGTTCGTTCACACATCAGATTGGTTACAAGAATTCGCATAGTAAATTGCTTAGTCATTAGCACAACATGTTTTCTACCTTCTCAGTTCCCGTTTTTCCCATGTACTAATTCCATCTTCTACCACATGTTTTGCCCTTAATCTAATCTCTCACAGTAGGGAGGCTGGCTCACATGGCCATTTTCTCTCAGACACATTCCTACAATACCCCCTTTTTCTTCTTGAGCCAGCCAGACCTTATGCATGGCATTTTCTATCATGTCAGTCACTTTGCGGAGAACACATGAGGCTACCATAATCGATAATAATATAACCAACAATAGCATGAGCCCTTGCTTTAGGAAGTCTGATAACCATCCCGTTATACCCCATGAGCTTAACCAATCATCGAAACCATTTTTGACCACTTTTAATTTGGACATGTTATCCTTCAGCTCCTGTAACTGCTTATGAATGGATGATGAGTGGTCAGAAAGGTTCATACAACACATACCTTCAAAATCTTCACATCCATGACCCTGAGCTAACAGCAAAAAATCAATAGCCGCTCGATTTTGCAACATAGCATGCCGAATGCTATCAACATCAGTAAGCAAGCTAGATATGATTTCAGTTGTAAGGTTTATCTGTTTACTTGCCCAACACCCTATCTTATTCAACATATTTAATGCCGTCGCTGTTCCTAGCGAAGGAAGAATACTTAGCCCTTCTCTTTGTCCGAGATTCGGGAATGTTATATGGTCGTCACAGGACGGAGTGAAGGTATGAACTGTTCTCTTGGCTCTGTGGTTACTGTGTGCTCTGCTCACTGTGTCTTTGGCCGTATGCAGGCCTCTGCTCGTAGATCTGCCACATCTCCCCCTTTTTTGTTTAACACCAGAACATTTATTAACAAGGTCGCCATGACTTGTGCTTCTACTCGTTGTGACGCTCTTAGCAGGTTATATACTAAACACAATTAAAAACAGAATCAAAAAGAACCCTGCTAAGGCAATAAATACCCAGATTCCTAAATTTAGCCCAGAAAGCCAATTTCTTTGGATTTACCCACGAGAAATCCTTTTGTAATATTTCAAATGCATTGCGGTTCATTAAGTCTTGAATCTTTAGTATTTGAGCTTTTAGCTGATCATGTAAAGGACGAATATTTTGTTGCAACGACATGTCAAAAGCACCTTGGAGATGGTGTTTAACCATTTCTCAGCCATGTAGCAACGTATTCCAGGGGAGAGATGTAACACAAAGTCTTCGAGAGTTGTACTCCCAATCCCAATACAGAGAAAGACGTGTTTTTAACGCATTTTGCCGATTCCCTATCCATAGTACTGCTGTTTTATACCTTACTCGCGTTAAATTTACACAATAAGATTGATTACATTCTTGTATACTTGCATTTTGAGCCAAAGCAAACATACGGATGAGAAGTACAAATCATTACAGAATTTTCTTGCTCACAACTTCTATTTGTTGCAGTGTTATCTGTGGTTAGCATGCACCCCGGTTTAAGGTGCTTATAGTACACCTTCGGTTCTTCAGGCCATTCAACAGTTCTTCCAAAATGTCGCTCTACTGCTGTGGATGACAAAGAAGACATGTTTAGAAAATTTAAAACATGAGTTGCTTTATACAATCACTCCTGAGGTGTCATACCTACGGGGTTCCCTCTTTTTTGTTTAGCAAGCATGGTTTTTAAAGTATGATGCATACGCTCCACAATTGCTTGCCCAGCCGGGGAATGAGGAATACTGGTGACATGTTTAAAATACCCCATGTCTGTAAAAAAAGGCCTGTACTTTAGCGGACACATAAGCTGGTTCATTATCAGTTTTTATAGTTTTCGGTACTCCCATGACTGCAATGCATTGCAACCAATGTCGAATAACATCACAAGCCTTCTCTCCTGTATGAGCAGTAGCCACAACAAAGTGAGAAAACAAATCAACTGAAACATGTCCAAATTCCATAATGCACGTAACATCAGATTGCCAAAGTTCATCAGGTGTAAGCCCTCGCAGGTTAACCCCTGCAAATGATGGCAGAGGAGCCAGCTGCTGACAATCGGCACAAGTTCACACAATACCATGTGCTTGTTGTTGTGTTAAAGAAAATTGCTTCCTCAATGCCTTCGCATTTTGATGAAAAAAATCATGCGACATTTTAGCTTGCTGCATAATGTTCGGAGTTGTTACCGACAGAGTGTGATAATCTGCAACTGTGTTTCCCTCAGTTAAAGGACCAAGCAAACAGCTATGAGAGCGTATGTGGACAATAAAATAAGGAAACTGTCTTTTTCATAAAAGCAACATTAATTGCAGTAAGAGATTAAATAACAATTGGTTCTCTACTTGATTTATAAATGCTTCTTCAAGTCTTTGAACAATACCAGTAACATATTGAGAGTCTGCCTACATTTAACAGTTCCTGTTGAAATAAGTCAAAAGCCTTTACTGTGTCCCTGAACCATCTACAAACACCGTACGGGTGCCAGCAAGAGGCTTTGGCCCTAGCAGGATGCGTGGCTGTAAAGGAATTTGTGAAAGTGACTGTAATAGTCTGTGCCAGGGCAAAGAATAATTTATTTGCCCAATATAATGTACTAAGGAGGTTAAGACTTTGTGATAACCAAGGGTCAAGGTCGTCCTTTTTGACGGGGACATGTACGTGGCTTGGATCCATTCCAGAAAGCTGCTGACGGCACAAACAACCCTGGAAAAACAATCGTGGTAACATTTCAATCATCATAGTTACTGGTTTTGAAAAGGTATGTGGCAAAAATACCCACTCTAATGCAGTCAGGCTCTTTGCGAGTGCATCATCCCACTGTCCTATCAGGGCATAAAGTTGAAATTCTTGTAGGAAGGTGTTCAATGTGTCTTGCAGCAGTAGTAGACTATGTCTTATCTTGCAACATGCTGTAATGCCTTCTGAGCTGTTGGGGTTAATGAACATAGAGCTTATGGCGGGGAGGGGGGGGGGGGCGGGGGCAGACACAGTGCTTCAGGGCATCCCCTGTATCTTCAAAGTGTGCTCATGTCTCTCTCCCCCTCTCTGACCCGAGACAGCCCCCCTATATCCTGCACTGAATTGAGTGGAGAAGTACAGGCTAGAGTCGCTGCATGCATGGCCAGTGCATGCAGCGAGTCCCACCAGACTCTCCTGCACTGGATCGAGTAGAAAAGTACAGGCCAGAGTCGCTGCACGCGTGGTCAGCGTATGCAGCGAGTCTCACCAAACTCATGATCCAGCTTTGCTAACAGCAGCTGTCTGATACGTGACTACATTGTTGTAATCCCTTCTTGTTATCTTCTTCTGTGAAGGTCAGGTTCTCATGGATACACACATAGGTTTTAGAGCAACACATTCTACAACTCGTACAAGGGTACGATGCAAAGCGGCATCTACAGCTGATCGTATAATGCTTATTAAACACGGCAAACAGCATACTAAACATAACAGACAAATTCCTTCCACACAGGCAATGAGTATAACTTGCTTCAACCAACCCCACCCCCAAGTCCATCCAGCAAAGAGATTTCACCCAGTGGTCTCCACAAGTTGCTGGTTCGGTCGGTGCAGTTCCTGCAACTGGGCATGGATGGATTTGGAGTGGTCACTTAGATTCATACAATACAGTCCTTTAAAATCTTGACAACCATGTCTGTGAGCTGAAAGCAAAAAATCAGTAGCAGCTCTGTTTTGCAATGTTGCATATCGAATACTATCTACATCTCACAATAACTCAGAAATAGCGGTACTAGTAGCATTGTTAAACTTATCCTTGGCAGCAAGAGAGTCCTTGTTAGCAAGAGCGCATGCGGACTCCCTGTTCTTGCTGGTACTGTGCTTTGATCTTCTTCCACAACAGGCCAAGATTCTCAAGCAGCTGGATAAGGTGTCTGTGAGTCCATTACAGGCTTATGTCATCCAAATGTTTTTCTTGCCAGCACCCGAGGCTGAATAACAACTGGTGTGATATATGTGTTTTCCAGCACCCAGGTGCGAGTCCCTTGAGTGTATTTACAATCCTCCTTGCCGATCTTCCATTGCTTTCCCATATTCCACTGCCTTGCTCAAGAGACCGCTTCTGCTGGGGTTCATTTTAGTCTTGCAGGGTATAACACAGAGCAATCTACTAAGGCATGCAATAACATAGACACATATAGGAAAAAAACCAAAAACATATCTCTATGGTACTGCTTTGAATCAGGTGTCCTATTTCTCTTTTTTTGATGCTTTCTCGTAGCGCGTATGGCATACTTTTGTGCTAACGTGGCACATTTCCCATCTAATTGTTCCTGTTTGGTTTCTTTTTTTTTTTCTTTTTTTTTCTTTTTTTTTTCTTCCATCGCTTATGACTGACATAAAAGTCTGCCTTTGCAACAAGAGCTCAGTTTCTCATTTTTCCTTAAGTTTCTCATTTTCCTACAGAGCATCCGATAGACTTTGTCTCAACTCCTTTTCCCGATCAACCATGATCTTATAGACAAACAACAAACAACCAGCCATACACCCTGCACAGGCAAGCCGTTCCCGAGAGCGTAAGCGTGTCGGCTGGTGAAAACTCCCCCAATATTTCAGGACTTCCATCGGTTCTACGGCCCATCCTGGTGTATCTACCTGGGGCGTGCTCGCCTTATGTCTAAACATTGTGTATATACAAACTTCTTCACTTGACAGAGTGTCAGCCCTAGTTGCATACGAGAACAGCACCACACTGGGCAGAACACCTGCTCAAGGGGAGTCACCTAACGACACTGCACACAACAAAAAGCAAACAGTAGCACAGATGCTGATCAGCAGGTATAAGCTGGCGCCCACACACACTTACACAGCAGACATACAAAAACAGCACTTCCATCTCAGGGAGACGACTGGGGAGGGGAGGGGGCGAGGCGGGCAATGGCAGGAGCAAACAGCTCCGGCTCTGTCCTTCTCTCCTGACATTATGCCTCCTCCCTCGGCCTCAGGTGGAGCAGAGGGGATCAGCAGGGGATCGTCCCAGACCTTCGGACCTGGCCTGTTCGATCCCCCTCCCGTGGGTTGTAATGCTGCAAAAGCCCCGGCTGCCGTGGCTCGTTCCGCCTTCATATCTTGTAAGGTCGATAACACCAACCACCATGTCATCGCTAACGGTGATGCCTCTTTGTCTCCGTTACTTATCGTTTCCCACAGTTTTTTCCCAACAGCCTCCCATATTTCTGGTCTAAAAGCTGTCTGGGGCTCTGGTGTGAATCCGTTCCCTCTGCACCAGGTTAACAACCTTCGGAGCATACGCTCATCGTATTTCACCCCTCTCTTAGAGAGGATATGCAGGAGAAGTCTTAATATAGCCCCTTCTTCTTTTGTTACTTGTTGCCCCATCTCCTGCCCCGGCTGCTCACCTCTCTCTGGGTGTCCGTGGCCACGTCGTCCGTTTCCTCTATTCCGGATTGCCACCCAATCCGCCCGGTCTCAGTCCAGCTGAGCCGTCCTCCAGCCGGTGCATCTCCTTCTGGGTCTTCCGCCCCTCGCATTCCGTTGCTCAAGCCAAGCGCCGATCGGTATCACGTCGGGGTCACCATCTGAGGAGAAATAACTGGACTCCAGACGATCCAATGTGAATCAACAGAAGCCGTTTATTAAGCACAGATCATCATCTTTTACACCCTGTGTTGTAGCCGTACATGCGACTCACTTATTTCTGATTAGCTAGCTAGTTACACTGTTCACGCGCTGTCCATGCAGTTCATTCACAGATCAGATTGGTTACAAGAATTCACATTGTAAATTGCTTAGTCATTAGCACAACATGTTTTCTACCTTCTCAGTTCCCGTTTTTCCCATGTACTAATTCCATCTTCTACCACCTGTTTTGCCCTTAATCTAATCTCTCACAGTAGGGAGGCTGGCTCACATGGCCATTTTCCCTCAGATACATTCTGACAGGGTTGTGGTGTATGATAGCATTATACCAAGAAAGGACCGCCTGGGGAAATGAGACCTGTCATTCACTTTCCTTACTGTTTCCTGCCTTGGAATCTAGAGATGTTAAAGTGCCACCAGCATTTTCCACAGCAATTGGTAACCATCCAGCGTGCCTCTCACAGCAGGGTGTGAAGGCTACCAAACCTGTGAGGGGATTTACCCCATGCACTGAAACTCTGAACGTGACCAAGGATGTAAAAGGAAACTACTCAGCGATACGAGGGCCTTGGGCGGATCTCTGGTGGTATTGTGGAGGGAAGACCTTGCGATCTGTGTTGCCGGCTAACTGGAAAGGTACGTGTGGAATAGTACAATTGGCAATACCATTCACCCTAGCATTTGAAAAAGGAACAGGATCCCTGAGCTCAGGCAATAGAGTAAAAAGAAGTGTGGGTGTATCCTTTGATGAACGGATATATATAGATTCCATTGGAGTCCCTAGAGGAGTCCCAGATGAACACAAAGCAAGGAATCAG